>NC_071400.1:22235353-22554756 GCF_022682495.2 Desmodus rotundus | reverse complement strand
TTAAAACATTTCAATATCTCCCTCTTGCCTTCGAGAGAAAACCCCAGGATCTTAACATATCCCATATAGTCCTTCTTCTTATGTCTCCTGCTTGTCTCTCCAGCCTCATCCCAACCTCTCCCATTCAGGTACCCTATAGGCTAGACACACCATGCCATGGCCATTTCACCAATGTGCATGATGTTCACTATCAATGACTTTGTTAATATCAGTCTCATTAACATAAATGCCCTTCTCAGCTTCTATCCAGTAAGCTCAAAATATTTCTTCAAGACCCAGCTGCGAGGACATGTTCTCCAAAAAGTTTTTCTGGTATTATCACGTTCAGGAGATCCTGTACACTTATAATCTACATTCTTATAGCACTTTGGCCCCTCCTTCTTTAAAGCTATTAGCTAGTATTACAATGTTTATTTCTATGTCTACCTTTCTCCCTAGACTAAACTTTATTAAGACAGATATCAAATCTGGCTTAAGCATCACTGCCTCCTGGACAAGTTTTCTTGCTTGGAGTAGGTGTTCAATGAATATCTGTTGTACGAATAGGCATGGGAATTCTGGAACCAAATAAAAAATAACTTATTGCTACTTGTTTGTTCCATCTCTCCCTTACTATAAATTCAACAAAAGCAGGCACCATGTTTCCTTTATTCATCACTATATCCCCAGAACCTAGCTCAGTGCCTGGAACACAGCAGGTGCTCTGAATGACTTAATGCATGAATAACCTAAAGCGAGGTTTCTCAGCCTCAGCATGTCGACATTTGGGGCTTGGTAATTCTTTGTTATGGGGCGTCAGTCCTGTGCATTGTAGGATGTTTACTAGCATTACTCATCTCTACCCACTAGATATCAGTAACACCACCCAATCCCAGTTGTGACAACCAAAAATGTCTCCAGACATTGCCAAGTGTCTCCTAGGGAGCAAAATTGCTTCTGCTTGAGAATCAGTAAACTGGTGAGGGAGCTGTTAGAAGACAGCAAAGACAAACTTTACCTGCTTCTCTGAGGGTGGGCATTTTCAACATTTAAATTAGCAAATATTTTCAGTCTCCTATATTCCAGCAGCACATAAGGAGAACACAGAGGGAGGTGAGAAAATGAATCTGATATCATGCAGTTTTCCCGGGAGCTAGGCATCCTTGTTTCCATTCTTTCTTCCCTTCTTACAGCCAGCTGTAACTCTCACAGACCAGCATGGTTTGCCTTCCACCTCACTCCCCATTGTGCTTTCCTGTCTATAAAGACAATTTTGTGTTGGCTGTGAATATTAGTCTTTATTGTTCAGGTAGCTGCCTACTATGCATTCAGTTCTCCATAGGACATTTGATTAGCATTGTGTTTGGTGAGCACCCACTGCATTCATTAAGACATTACCTGTTGGAGGTATCAACTATTCTGTATGTAGAAAAACAATGAATTATCACAAGGGTTTCCTCCTACTGCTTTACTAAGCCCCTGATTTTGTGGATTTAATTCAGAGCTTCCTGTGTCTCTCATTCCTCAACATCACTTTCTTGATATTTAAACCTTCAAAGGATACTCAGAAAAGGAAAGCCATAACAAGAACCACTTTTGCTCATGATCTTCACTGTATCTTCAATTCCCTTCCTCCTTCAAATCTGGTACTTGGTGAGTGAATAAATGAATGGTTACAGTCATGTAACCAAAGATCAATCAAGCTAGGGGGGAAAACCCTTAATGATTACCTGGACAAAGTCCCTAATGTGTCAGGGAGGAAGATAAAACCCAGAGAAGAGATATGATTTACACAAGATGATAGCCAGTGTATGGTAGAGCTGGAACTAGAGCCAAGATCCCTTGCTCCCTGTCTTCTGGTACTTTTTCTACTGAATCAGGCTCATAGTATATATAGAAAAGGGAGTACAGGTACTCCTGCAGTAAACCAGTAAGACATATCTGCTGAAATCAGATTGACCCTTGTTATAGGCCAAGCAGACAGGTTTTTGATGCCTAGCACAGTCCTTCCTACATGGCATGTGCTTGATAAATGTTTGTGGAATAAATAGTTGATGAGATAAGATGTACTTATGGTGTTGGGGACTTTGTTAAAGAGCTCCATGTTGTCTCTTCATCCTTGTAAGTCAGCCTGCCTATTTCCTGAAAGCAATCCAGTCTAATGTAGTGTCACATTAGGAGTATCTACCTTATAAGGAAGTAGAATCTAAATTTAATTTGATAACTAGAAGCCTAGTATATGGGCTGGTTGGAGTGAGCTGAAGTCATATCTGTACAATTTGGGCACAATTTATAAAACTAGTCTTGTGCACTGGCTTACATTGAATTTGCATTTCTCCTTTGGGACTGTACTCCTGTCTGAACTTCTGGCCACTTAGCTAGGGCCCTGATTGACTTCTACCTCTTGCTAGCCCTTTCCCATGAAAGATAGAACCCCCTTCCCCATCTCCCCTGGCTCCAGTCACTGGCCTGGGTAGTACTATAACAAATTTATGTCTGAACTATGACCACAGCCTTGAAATTCCACTGTTCTTCACCCACAAGCTTCCCTTCATCTTCCATTTAGATACTGTTCCCTAGGTGAGTCTTGACTTAGTGGTAGCTTCTTGTCCTTTCTCCACCTTACCATGCAAGTTAAACCTCAACATGCTTTACAGATGGGCTTTTGCTCATTTGAGTTTCTATTGCATGGCTCTAGAATATTGCATCCAGTACACAAAAGATCCAAATATTGGGAAAATCATTTGATTTTCAGAAAACCCCTTTGAAATAAAGATATTAAGAGGGGAAGTAGCTGTACATTAAAGTCAATATTTCCCAAAAACTTGCAACATATATGAGCTTCCCCAAAGCCTGGCCCCTGAAAGCAGTGAACCTCCAGAGACATGGAGATGCTGGTACATGATAAAGCAGGAAAGAAATGACAGGCTAAACAGAGAAGCTGTGTAGGACGACAGTTTTAGGAAGGTATTAATCATGGAAGCTATAGACAGCTTCTAAAATAAAATTAAAAAGAACATTCTGCAGATAGAAGATGGTGGCGAGGTAGATGGGGTTGGAGTCCACTTCTCCCTATGCCCAGCTGGAATACCAAGCCAATCTTCTGAGGAATAGAGTGAACAGCCAAAAGAATCCCAACTTATATGAAGTTTGGAGGCCAAAATTGTAGAGGACATTGAAAAACAGACAGTAAGGAGATTGTGTTGGAACGGTAAGGTCCCTGGGGCCTATGCAGGGACCAAGGCTGCTGCACCTCCCCCTGACCCAGACCTGCCACAGGATCCTTAGAGGAGAGCCAGATCACCAGCTCCCTCCCCTATCAAAGCAGGGAGGGCAGTGTGGCACCAGAAGGGACCTGGAAGCTTGAAGAAGCAGGGGGGAATAAGGATGAAGTAGGAGATGCACAGAGGCAGTATTCATCTGCTGGGACTATGGATGCCAGCTAGGTCATTACCAGAGAAATTGGGGAGCTGGGTGACACCTGGAGAAGGACAAACAGTTGGGCCATGTTGGACCCTGACCTGAATAGTCTCCAGTCTGGTTAGAAAGTTGGGTTGTGTGAAAAGCCAGGCACTTATTAAGAAAAGTGGGTTTAAACAAGAGGATTTTACTTTTAAAAAAAGGCTCTCAGACACTGTTTAAGGAACTCTTGAACAACGGCTGGCTCACATGGCAGGCTTGCAAAGAGGAAGGAGGAGGCACATAGCATGGACTGTGGCACAACTGGTGGATTAAAGGCGCCAGCCTGGCACAGATGGAGAGTCAGGGCCCAGCAGCTCACAGAGTACCAGGGCTGGAGGCTGGGCAACTGTGAATATTGTGGACCACACCTGGTTCCCATCCTCCCAAAACCACAGGAAGGGAGAAAAGGGAAACCCAGCCCCCCTCTGCCTGCAGCATCCAGGAAAACAAGCAGAACTCCTTAGCAGATTTAAGGTCAGCAGGAGGTTTTTTGTTTTTTTTTTCCTGCCCCCCCCTTATTTAAAAATTTTTCTTTTTCCCAAGTGAGGCAATAAGACCTGGAGCTGTGAAAAGTCCAGAGACAGATCCAAAGAGGGAGCATATGGCTAACCCCAACAACTGAGAAACTGAGAGAAATTTCACTTTGCTATCCTATAGAACTTGCATTTTATTGTTTATTTGAATTATTATTTTTTTCATTATTTTTACTTCTTTTATTTTATTTGTATTTTTTAATTTCTATTTAGTCTTCATTGTTTTATTTCTTTGTTTGACTGCTTTTCCTTATTCTTTCTTTCATATTTTATTTTAAGTTTCCTTCTTGCACTTCACTCATGTTCCAATAACACATTACTCTTGGTCATGTACTTTCTATTCTTGATATTCAAATCATATATTTCTTGTCATATTATTGTTGTTCCAGTACTATTGTCAATAATTGTTGCTCCAATTGTAGTTGTAAATAATTGTTGCTCCAATATAATTGTAAATACTACACAGAATCCCTTCCTGACCTTAACCCACTTTACAATCTTCCAGAGCTTTATTACTTTTGTGGTTAACTCTATTCTCTCCCAAACAATGCCTACTTTCTGTCCTTTACTCTCACTATTTTTCATCATCTAACCTCACACAAGCACTCTATTTTCTGGATTCAACTCACAATCCTTTTCCCTCTAACAAGAGTCTTATCTCTTTTTCACTTCTTATAAAAAGTGGCTAGTTTGGTGAAATATCAAGGTTAACAGTATACTTATCCAAAGGGTATCCTATCTCTTCTCTATTTGTTGATACTTTAAATCCCATAGAATACTCTCCCACTGTCTTAATCCATTTTGCTTTCCCCCTGCCACTGATCACATACAAGATTAGGTGGAAACTGTGGACACCAATATACCTGCTGGAAGAGAGAACCCACCAGCAAAGGAACCACCAATAGGTAAAAACTCAAGTACAAACAAGAGAGTCCACACAAACAGAAGAAAGGGCAAACCTAGAGCATCCAGACAAATAGATCAAAGAGACCACACCACTGAATTCCATAGAATTCCTACCATAGAGTTCACCCTATAAAGACAGCTGGCAAAGCAGCACATCAGGAAGTGTAGAAACAAGCAAAAAGAGTCACCTAAAATGGGGAGACAAAAAAAAAAGAACCTGCAATCAAAAGGAATGGGAAGCTCTCCACTAAAAATGCTAAATGAAATGGAGGTAAGCAAAATATCAGATATAGAATTCAAAACAAGGATTATAATGATGCTAGGAACCCATAGACAATTACAAGGAACTGAGTGAGAACTACAACACTATGAAAAAGGAAATAGAAACTATAAACAAAACCCAGGAAGAAGTAAAAATACAATTTTGAAAATACAAAACACACTAGAAGGATTACAGGCAGGCTAGATGAAGCAGAGGACCAAGTTAGTGAGCCAGAAGACAAGGTGGAAAGAAAAACCTATGTAGAAGCAGCACAATTTACAATAGCCAAGTACTGGAAGCAACCGAAGTGCCCATCAGCAAACGAGTGGATCCAAAAACTATGGTATATTTACACAATGGAATTCTACGCAGCAGAGAGAAAGAAGGAGCTTATACCCTTTGCAACAGCATGGATGAAACTGGAGAGCATTATGCTAAGTGAAATAAGCCAGGAAGTGAGGGACAAATACCATATGATCTCACCTTTAACTGGAACATAAGCAATAGAAGGAAAAAGCAAACAAAATATAACCAGAGACATTGAAGTTAAGAACAATGTAACAATAGCAAGGGCGGGGGTGGGGGGTGGGGGCGGGGACAGTGGGTAGAGGGGATTACAGGAACTACTATAAAGGACACATGAACAAATCCAAGGGGGAGGGTGGAGAGGGGGGAGGGAAGTGGGTTCACCTGGGGTGGGGTGAAGGGATGGGGGGAAAAGGCATACAACTGTAATTAAATAACAATAAATAAATTTAAAAAAAAAAAAAAAAAAAGAAAAACCTATGTAGAGCACCTGGACAAAAAAAGACTAAAAAATATGAAGATAGCTTAAGGGAACTCCAAGATAACATGAAACACAACAACATTTGAATCATAGGAATACCAGAAGGAGAAGAAAAGGAACAAGGGATAGAAACTCTTTTTGAAAAAATAATAACAGAAAACTTTCCAAACCTGGAGAAGGAAAAAACCACACAAGTTCAAGAAGCACAGGGAGTCCCTATCAAGATGTACCCAAAGAGGCCTACTCCAAGAAATATCATAAATGTTATGATAGTTAAAATGCCAAGTTTTAAAGAGAAAGAGAGAACCTTAAAAACAGCAAGGTAGAAACAAGAAGTAACATACAAAGGGGCTCTGATAAGGCTAGCAGCTGATTTCTCAACAGAAACACTCCGGCCCAGGAGAGAATGGCAAGAAATATTCTGAGTAATGAAAAACAAAGGCCTGCAACCAAGACTACTCTACCCAGTGAGGCTCTCAATTAAAATGGAAGACATAGTCTGATTTCTCTTCAAATAATATAAATCTTTTGCCTTTTCAAAATGGAAGGCAAAACAAGGAGTTTCCCAGACAAAAGAAGGCTGAAAGAATACACCTACACAAAACCAGCACCTCAAGATAAGTTAAAGGGACAACTATAAGAAGATGAGGGAAAAGACAGAGGAACACAGATACAAAGGGGGGGAAATGAATAAGTACCTATCAATAATAACCTTAAATGTTAATGTATTAAATGCTACAACAAAAGACATAGGGTAGCTGAATGGATAAGAAAACATGACCCACACATATGCTGCCTACAAGAGACCCACCTCAGAACAAAAGACCTACACAGACTGACAGTGAAGGGTTAGAAAACCATATTCCAAGCAAATGGACAGGAATAAAAGCTGGGATGCAACACTCATATCAGACAAAATAGACTTCAAAACAAGGGCCATAAAAAGAGACACAGAAGGACACTTCATAATACTCAAGGGAAGAATACTTCAAGAAGACATAAACAATATGAACATATATGCATCCAACATCGGAGCACCCAAAAAGATAAGAAAAATCTTGCAGGACTTCAAGAAAGATATTGACAGAAACACAGTAATAGTAAGGGATTTTAACACCCCACTGTCAAAAATGGATAGATCTTCCAAACAAAATATCAACAAAGATACTGTGGTATTCACAATGTCCTAGATGAAAAGGACTTAACTGATATACTGATAGAAACTTTCATCCCAAAGAAGCAAAATACACATTCTTTTCAAATGCACATGGAACATTTTCAAAGATATATCACATGATAGTACACAAAATAAGCCTCAACAAATACAAGAAAATTGAAATTATATCAAGCATTTTCTCAGACCACAAGGGACTGAAACTAGAAACCAACCTCAAGGAAAAAACTCCAGAACAGTCAAGTTCATGGAGATTGAGTAGCACATTATTCAACAATGAATGGGTTAAGTATGGGATCAAGGAAGAAGTCAAAAAGGTTCTGGAATCAAATGAAAATGAACTCAGAACAGTCCAAAACTTATGGGATAGAACCAAGGCAGTCTTAAGACGGAAGTTCATAGTGATACAGGCCTACCTAACAAAGCCCAGAGCAAGTAGAAGGAAGGAAATAACCAAGATCAGAGCAGAATTAAATGACATACAGACTAAAAGCACAATTATAAGGATCAACGAATCCAGGAGCTGGTTCTTTGAAAAGATAAACAAAATTGACAAGCCCTTAAGCAGGCTCATCAAGAAAAAAAGAGAAAGGACCCAAATAAACACAATAAGAAATGAAAGAGAAGAGATTACAACTGCCACCACAGAAATACAAAGGATTGTAAGAAATTACTAAGGAGAACTACATGCCAAGAAATTTGAAAATCTAGGTGAAATGCACAAATTTCTAGAAAAATATAATCTCCCAAAATTGAATGAAGAAGTACAAACCCTGAACAGACCAATAACAGCTGATGAAATTGAAACAATAATAAAAAAAAAAATCACAGCACACAAGAGCCCTGGACTGGACAGTTTCACAGGAGAATTTTACAAAACATTTAAGGAAGAGCTAACCTCTATCCTTCACAAAACATTCCAAAAAATCCAAGAATATGGAAGACTCCCAAACTCTTTTTATGAAGCCAGCATCATCTTAATCCCAAAACCAGATAAAGACACAACAAAGAAAGAAAACTATAGGCCAATATCACTGATGAACATAGACACTAAAAACCTCAACAAAATACTGGCAAACAATATCCAACAATACATTAAAAAGATCATACACCATGACCAACTGGGATTCATCCCAGGGATGCAAGGATGGTATAATATTTGCAAATGAATAAATGTAATACATCACATAAAAAAAGGAAAGACAAAAATCACTTGATCATATCAATAGATGAGGAAAAAGCATTTGATACAATACAGTACCCATTTCTGATATAGACACTCAGCAAAGTGGGAATATAGGGAGCAATCCTCAATATAATGAAGGCCATATTCAAGAGACCTACAGCCAATATCATACTCAATGGGCAAAAACTAAAAGCTTTCCCAAGTTCAGGAACAAGACAAGGATGTCCCCTTTCACCATTTCTATTCAACATAGTATTGGAAGTCCTAGCCACAGGAATCAGACAAGAAAAAGAAATAAAAGGCATCCAAATAGGAAAGGAGGAAGCAAAACTGTTATTGTTTGCAGATATCATCATAGTGTACATAGAAAATCCTATACCCTCCACCAGAAAACTACTAGATGTAATAAATGAATTTGGCAAAACAGTGGGACTCAAAGTCGATATTCAGAAATCAAAAGCATTTTTGTACACCAATAATGCAATATTAGAAACAGAAATCGGGGGGGGCAGGGGTGAATCCTATTTGATATAGCAACAAGAAAAATAAAATACCTAGGAATAAACCTAACCAGGAGGTAAAAGATCTCTACTCAGAAAACTACACAAAATTGAAGAAAGAAATTAAGGAAGACACAAACAGATGGAAGCATGTACCATGTTCATGGATTGGAACAGAACAATTAATATCATTAAAATGTCCATACTACCCAAAGCAATTTATAGATTCAACACAATCCCTACTAAAGTACCAATGGCATATTTCACAGATATAGAACAAACATTTCAAAAATTTTCTGGAACCATAAATGACCCTGTATAGCTGCAGCAATTTTGAGAAAGAAGAACAAAATAGGAGGGATCACAATACCTGATATCAAACTGTATTAAAATGCCACTTGTAATCAAAACAGCATGACACTGTCAAAACAGACACATAGACCAATTGGAACAGAATAGAGAGCTCAGAAATAAACCCATGTCTCTATGGTCAATTAATATTTGACAAAGGGGGAAGGAGCACAAAATGAGTAAATATAGCTTCTTTAACAAATGGTGTTGGGAGAGACGGACAGCTACATGCAAAACAATGAAACTGAACCACCAACTTACAGCATACACAAAAATAAATTTAAGGTGGATAAAAGACATAAATATAAGTCATGACACCATAAAAGTCCTAGAGGAAAACATCTGCAGGAAATCCTCGGATAGTCCACACAGCAATATTTTCACCAATATGTCCCCTAGAGCAAGGGACATGAAGGAAAGAATAAACAAATGGGACTTCATCAAAATAAAAAGCTTCTTCACAGCTAAAGAAAACAGCATTACAATGAAAAAAGAACCAACTGTATTGGGAATCACATTTGCCAATGATACCTCAGTCAAGGGGTTGATCTCCAAAATATATAAAGAACTCACATGACTCCACCCTAGGAAGACAGAAAACTCAATTAAAAAAAGTGCAAAGGACTTAAATAGACACTTCTTCAAGAGGACATACAGAGTCCAGAGACATATGAAAAGATGCTCAGCATCACGCCCTCAGAGAGATGCAAATTAAAACTATAATGAGATACCACTTCACACCAGTCAGAATGGCCATCATAAACAAATCAACAAGCAACAAGCATTGGAGAGGTTGTAGAGAAAAGGGAACCCAAGTGCACTGTTGAGGGGAATGCAGACTGGTGCAGCCACTATGGAAAACAGTGTTGAATTTCCTCACAAAACTAAAAATGGAACTGCCTTTTGACCCAGCAATTCAATTGCTGGCATTATACCCTAGGAACCCTGAAGCACCAATCCAAAAAACATGTGCACCCCAATGTTCATAGCAGCACAATTTACAATAGGCAACTGCTGGAAGCAACCTAAGTGCCGATCAGTAAATGAATGGACCAAAAAACTATGGTACATTTACACAATGGAATATTATGCAGCAGAAGGAAAGAAGGAGCTCCTACCCTTTGTAACTGTATGGATGGAACTGGAGAGCATTATGCTAAGTGAAATAAGCCAGGTGGTGATAGAGAAATACCATATGATCTCACCCGTAAGTGGATCCTAATCAACAAAACAAACAGGCAAGCAAAATAGAACCAAACACATAGAAATTAAGAACAAATTGACAGTAACTAGAGGGGAGGTGGGATGGGATAATGGGGGGAAAATGGGGAAGGGTTTTCAGGAACATCTATAAAGGACACATGGACAGAATCAAAGAGAGGTAGGATCAAAGGTGTTTAGTGGGGATGGCTGGGTTGGGGGAGAGTGTTGATGGGGAAATGGAGACAACCATACTTGAACAACAACAAAAAAATATTAAAAAAAAAAAAAGAAGAGGAGAGAGCCACACACAGGGAGAAGGCCATGTGAAGACAGAGGCAAAGATGGCATGATTCATCTCCAGGCCAAGGACCACCAAGGATTGCCAGCTCTCACCAGAAGCTAGAGGAGAAGCATGAGACAGATTCTTCCTCACAGCCCTCAGGAAGAACCAACTCTGCTGATACTTTGATCTGAGACTTCCAGTCTCAAGACTCAGAGAATAAATTTTCTCTTGTTTTCACCCCCCAAAAATAAAAAACAAAAAATGTTCCCTGCATTAGGTTCCCAAGGAAATAAAATTTGGGGGGGTCGCCTCGGGACACATATTTTGTCTCCTCATAATTTTAAAAGAAGGTAATTGCTATCCCTGGTAAAGGGAGAAGTTTTCACTCTGTCATGATCAGGTTACAAAGCATGATTCTGAGGCAGGATTTGCCTGTGGTTGTATTTGGGGGTCTGTTTCTGTGACCTGTCTGTGTGCCTTTCTTTCCCTTTTTACCACCATATTTGTTTTCTGTTCCCCTTCAGCTCTCCTCCAACACTAACAATTATAAGGTTTAAGATGATACCTTTAAAAATCCCAAAGGCATTTACTCTGTCTGTGGTGTGGCCATTCCATCCTTGGGGCCTTTCTGTCTACTTTCTAGCATATATGCTTTCAAAGGAAATAAGGTCCATAACAAAAGCATATTAATAAATAATACACAGAGGGTCCACACTAATTCATGGGGTAAGCAAATTTATTACATCATTTATGATAGATAGCCTCATTAAGTTTTCATAAAGGGGCTGCATTAATAAAATTACTACCTTCTCTGAAGGGGAAATGTTGGTTGCAGTGGCACAGGCTGGGATAATGTACCCACTTAATGAAAACTACTGTGCTAAGTCCTTTTTTTAATTATATAAGTTCTGGGTATACATTATAATTTGACATCTGTATAAACTACAATGTGATCACCCCCAAATGTCTAGTTACTGTCCATCATCATAATTCACAATTTCCTACTCCCAAACCCCTTCCCCTCTGGTAACCACTGATCTGTTCTCTGTATCTATTAGTTTGTTTTTGTTTTATTTTGTCTGTTGTTTAAGTTCCACTTTTAAAGAAAAAGAAGAGTGCTGAGGTAGGTGACCTGTTTTGAAAAAAGCACAGAGATCAAGTAGGCAGCCATTAGACCAGTGCCCCATAGCTTATGTTCAGTTCTGTGTCTGGAGGTGTTTTTTGCTTGGTTACCTCGCCCATAAAACATTGCATTGAAGCTGATATACCAATACTACATTAGAGATTGATAAAGCTTTAGGCCTTGTTGTTCTACCATTCGAACTCCAGATACTCAGTGGCTTCATGTTTCAGGTATTGAAAGCCGCACATTATGGTGTGCCCCACTTTGATTTGTTTACTACCTTAATATCTAGAGACTAGACTTTCTCTTAGATGTATCAAAAAATTTCTGTCTTGTGTCAGATTATCTCTGGTTCAGCTTTCTGCTAGGGTTCTACTCATAAGACTGGTATAATCACATTTGCTCAAGTGCCAGAGTACCTGAAAGTCACAGCTCCCTTTTTGAAACACTATGGAACGTTAATGCATTAAACCCAAATGTCAGATTTCATGAAAAATATAATATGTAAGTAATCATACAATTACAGCACTTTCTGCACATTCTGCCTGCATATATATGGTTAGATTCAGTTCACAGGATGGTTTCAAGCAGTCTTATAAAGGGGAGAGGACATACCCTAGAGTAATGACAACTGCCCAGAAGAGAAAGATTCTCAGAGGACAGTATCCCTTCTTCATTCTTCTTGGCTCCAGTTAAGGAATCCTTTCTTACCTCTTTGTGAGCAAAAGCAGAGAGGCTGGCTTCTGGATTTCCTTTCTCTGGTACATAATGACTTAGGACTGGATCAAGTCATTGAGGGGACAAAAGGACAAAAGCCAAAGTAGGTGCTGACCAATGGGTGAAAAGTCAAAACAAGATATACAGGCTAACAGGTCATGTTTTATAGAGTGGGAGCAGGTTATAGTGAGAGTCAGAGATATAACTTTAAAATATTAAACCCCCAAGTCCATGCTGTGTAAGGCCTAGAGTCAAACTCTGTGGGTCATCCCAGTATCAAAGCCAGTGGGAGTAAAAAGAATGAAGCCTAAGAGGTAAAACGAGGGAGGCAATGATGTAAGTGTCCATGAAGGAGAGCTGCTTATTCATTTGTGTATGTGTGTGTGTGTTCATTTTGTAAAGAACAAAACAATAGAATTGGAGGGAAGTTTCTATTTTTCCAAGCACATGTATTTGCTAATGTTCACAATGTGGAAAACCAATTAAATGAATGAAAATTTTCATATTTATATTTTATCCTAAGTATGACAACTTATAGCTCTGTAGTCTTGGGAAAGTTATTTAACTACTCAGCTTCTTTATCTGTAAAATGGGGATAATAACTATGCTTAGTTTCTACAATGGTTGTAAGGATTCCGTAAGACAATATACGATACATAAAGCCTCTAGTGCAGTGTCTAGTACATCATAGATACTCATCTATGTGTATATATATTAATATATGTATTATATATGTATATATATTAATAGACATATATATGTCTATTATTACTATATTTGTAAATAATAAATTTAAATATGTTGGTGAACTCTGATTACAAGCCTCAGTACAAAAATAATTTGCCCAGCCTAGAACAATATTAATTCTATATGTGAACAGAATATGTGTCTTTGGGGAATCAAGTAATTTTATTTATTCATGAAAAATTATGGAATTAAGAAAGGGAGACAAACTTATTAAAAATAGCCATAGTAATATAAGTTTGGATAAGATCCTAGAGTTATCAGAAAATATTTACTTCATGTGTGTTAGCATCCACAGGGCTCTCCCCATTATTGAGCATAACAAACCATTGGAACCACCCCAGCATCCCAAAAATACCTGGCTCAAAATTTAGTCTATTTAACTAGTTGGAATCAGGAGATGGACTTATAAAACAAGAAAGAAAAAAAGCTATGTTTACTTGAACTAATTCAAGCATTTAGTGTTAGTTTGTTAAATTAGTTTACTAAAATTGTGTGCAGAGCTAGAGTCTAAAAAGAAAGCTTTTAAAACCCAAATAAGAAAAATCTGAACTAACTTGGCAATCTCTGAAGTGCCAAAATTATTGCTGACAAGCAGTATCACTATGCACCTGTTAAAAAATCAGAAATCAGAAAGTGAACCATGTGGAGGACAAGGTTAAATAGCATCAAAGAAAAGAATTGAAAGAAGGTCAATAATTTCCTGGACAGGAAAAGAAGATGAATAGAATTATTTTTCCTGGCCCACACCACCACAGACCTCTGCCAAATGAAACGGTATTGATGGAATTTGAAGTGGCCAGGAAAAATGCTGAAGGTGTGCCCTCAGCTTCTAAACCTGAACCATGAAATAAAAAAAGAACTGGTAGGGAGCGGGAGATACCACTCTTAGCTCCCCGGTTTAAGCATAGCCAATTGAAAATTTAGAGCTCCTGCACACAAGACACGTTTGATACACATGGAGCTGCTATTTAACATGAGATGTTTAATCATCATAAAAAGTTTAATACATGAGGGATAGCAGTTGAGTTTTTTCTTCTTTTTTTAATTGTTGTTGGAGTACAGTTGTCTCCATTTGCCTCCCACTACTCCCCCCAACCCCAGCCATCCCCACCTCCCACTCTTGATCCTACCCCTCTTTGGCTTTGTCCATGTGTCCTTTATACATGTTCCTTGACAACCCTTCTCGCTTCCCCCCCCCCATTATCCCTTCCCAGCAGTTGAGATTAATTAAATGTGCTGGATAAATGACATTTAAACTTAAAACCACAGATGCTGAAAACTCTTCCAAAAATTCATGAGGCAGGGGAAAGTGGTGGTGGGAAAATGGAGACAACTGTACTTGAAAAACAATAAAATATACAAAAAAAAAAAAAAAGCCCTAGTTGGTATAGCTCAGTAGATTGAGTGCAGGCCTCCAAACCAAAAGTTTACCGGTTTGATACCAAGTCGGGGCACTTGCCTGGGTTGCAGGCCAAGTCCTCAGTAAGGGGTGCATGAGAGGCAACCACACATTGATGTTTCTCTCCCTCTCTCCTTCCTTTGCCCTAATTCTAAAAATGAATAAATATTTTTAAAAAATGAAAAAAAGAATTCATTTACCAGTTTTCTGTGAGTTTGTACCTACTCCTTTCTAGACACTGTGCTAAGTATCACAATAACTATAAACTTTAATAAGTCACTGCCCCACTCCCTCTGTCTTCAAAGAAAAAGTTATCTCTTAGGTGAGTCAATAGAACCCATCATACTGACTAAAAACAAAGGGGTAATTGGGCTATAGCAAACTATCACTAACATTTATAGGGTACTTAATATATGTTGATTTTAGTTGATTCATAGTTGTTAACTCAATCTTTTCAATAACTCTAGCATATCAATATAACTAGTATCTCCATTTTACAGGAAAACAAACTGATACACAGAGTAGTTGAATAAACAGCCACTTCATCTAGTTAGTGGTGGGACTGGGAATTGAACACAGCCTGGTCCCAAAGTCCCATACATTTTTTTAAAGATTTTATTTATTTATTTTTAGAGGGAGGGAAAGGGAAGGAGAAAGGGAGAGAAACATCAATGTGTGGCTGACTCTCTTGCGCCCCCTACTGGAGACTGCTTGGGACTGCAATCCAGACAGGGAATCGAAAGGGGGACCCTTGGGTTCACAGGCCAGCGCTCAATCCACTGAGCTACACCAGCCATGGCCCAAAGTTCCATACTTTAAAATTTTATACTCTATTGCCTCAGTGCAGGAGAATCTGCTTTGATTAAGAGAAGGCAGGAATCCACTTGGTCTATAAGTTCAGGGAAGGTGATCTAGGGACATGTGAAAGGCATTCTGAGCAGCATTCATGGTCAGAGGACTCTCACCGTACCCAAAACCTATTGTTCTATGCCCCAGCTCAGCCTTTGTCTCAAACCTGATTTCTTTTGGCCCACATTGGGCATGGCTCTTCATTTCCCACCTTTCAGCATTTTCGTAGACTACCTCAAAGATCTAAACTTCAGATTCTAAAGTAACCTTTCTTTCATTTCTGAACATTTTACTTCTCTTTTACAGTGGAATCCACAATCACCCTTCATAATTAGAAAAATGTTAAAAGGGTTTCATCAAAGACAAAAGAAAAAAAATAGACCCAGGTCTTCATAAAATTACACCTAAAGTGATTTCAGAATCTTCATAGGAACTCATCCCTGGCCTATCAAGAAAAGGCTTTAAATTATGATACCAATTCACAACATGTTGTTTCACAAGGCATGTTACAATTATTCGGAGTTGTGCTCAATAAGAATTGGGATCTCAAACCCCTTTCTATTAATGCCTATTGGCAATCTCAGTTTTCCCATATCCACACATTATCCAGTACTTAGTATATCACCCTTTCTTGGGGTAAGTATATTTCGTAAAAGTCGGTGTTTTCTGGCAGCCACAAATAGTTACCACCAATGATATGGGAACAATTTTATAGAAACCACATGGCTAATTAACAGGATGCTCATAAAACAGGAAAGCCTTAAAATATTGAAATACAGCATTTGCTGCTAAACTAAGAAACATGGGTCGGGGATTGAGGGAAGGAGGAGATTCATATATGGTGCTTGCTTCTCTTACTGCATTATCTCAGAGTTTATCAGTTGTATTTTGGAATTTTTTAATGTTTTAAAATCTCTTTGGCTATTATATAGTTTCCACTACTCTCTTCTGGCTTTCTTCTATGAGAGAAATTTTTTAACATAGACTTCCGGTGGCTAACCTTCAAAAGAGCTTTAAACCCCAGAAGGTGTGAGCAAAATTCTTTGTCTATGTGTGGGGAGAACATTAAGGGCTGGCTTTTCTTAGCTTTTCACTGTGGCTCTGCCCCAAACCATTGCTCTGAGAGAGCCTATAAAGCTTAGTGAGAGAACATTTCCTAGATGATATTTGAGATCACAGCCAAACTAGCAATTCAATTTTTTTCTGTTGATATCATTACTACTTACATTTGCTGGAATGAAATTTCAGAGTCACAATTAAACATGGGAAGTTTCAGTATAATATGTTTTATTACAGTGGAATTTTACTTCTGGTATTTGTCATTGTGGCCAACTAGAAAAAAAAAAAACTATCAACAAGCCATCAAAATTGTATTTAAAATATCATGGAAAAATTGAACTGGAATGAACACTGGGACCAATGGACCATTGTCCTCTTTGACTGGAGTCTTCTTTCTTGGCCTGGTTTTTCACACATGTTTTTGGGCTCTATCCTAGAGCCCACTAAAGGACACACAGAGAAAAGGTCAACTCAAGATATTTGTAAAGATTAAGAAAGATTAAGAAAACTCAGAATTTGTTTACAGGGCATTATTTGTAACACACTGTATATTCAATGCCATGAAATTAGAAAATAGTTGAATTAATCCTCACACAGCAAATTAAGACAATGCTGTGCTGGGTCACGTGTGTGGATTATCAGATTTTCATCCATCAATCTTGAGCTATTGCTCTGCATATACTCAAAACCCAATTTGATACTCTTCATAAAATTGGGACAAAGCCAATTGCATTCCCTCTCATTTGTCAGGATTTCATTCTTAACAACAAAAAAGGAATTGAAACAGGTACATGACATAATGCTTATAACTGTACACTAACAGATGATTGCCTTTTCAGGTGCAATATTTCCTGGTTTATTCATGTGTAAAGAAGCACTGAGGGCAAATATACTATAACTTAGTGAACTAGGGGATGACAGCATTCAGTTTCCCTAGAACACAGCATGGTTGTCATCAATTTTATTCCAGGAGGAGGGCATACCATCAGTTTACACATTGATTGCAGCCACTATTCCAGAGGGAGAATCAAACCCATTGTACCTGTTACAATAGAAGCTCAGGTCATAGAACAGCATTCTGGTGAAATTGACTATGCAGTAAGCAACAAATATTGAGTGTCCACTCTGTGCAGAACATAAGGCCCAAAGAATAATACAGATAGGCCCACATGTGAGGGTATGGTCATTCACACTGACGATTGACTCAAACTCTACATGGGTGAAAGCAGCCCATATGATGTAAGTCATCCTCTCTCTCTTCTAATCTAAGGGTAGGGTCTAGTTTGTATTCCTTTAATTCAATCCCTCTCCCTCTCCTGAGTATCCTAAGCCTGCTTATTTGAACATCATTGCTTCCTCCACATTAGAAATAACAATTGTAGTAAAATGGGTGTGATTTTCTCACATCAGACAGATAAATTGAGTGCCTGCCATCTGGCTCTGAATGGACTGTGGGTCCCAAGAAATAGAAAGAGATTGGAAAGACAGCCCAACTATTTGTACAAAGCATTTGGGTAAAGCTTATTGAGATTCACCTGCCTTCTCACTTTTCTACTCCCTTCTCATGTAATTCTACCCTCTTGGTCTCTAAGAGTCACCATCATCAATGCTGCCTCTGAGCTTGGAGAGTCAGAATGCCTTCTAACGGGGTGAGTTCCACCACATCTCCATTATACACAACTTGGGCCAGGACAAGAAGGAGAGCACTGATTGTTAACATCATTTCTCTCCATTTCATAAAATGCTCAGATAACAGGACATGATTTGCATAGTTTTCTGGAGAGTTGTTTAAGTAAGGCCAGTCTAGAGAAAAAAAATAAGGATCTAAGTTTATCTAAAAAATTCAACTAAATATGTAATTATTTTCTATTTTATGTTAATTAGTTATCCTGTGTGAACAAACATGATTTGAATAAAGAGATTTTTATGAAAACTAAAGCATTTTAACAGGAAAGTGAATGCATAGTTAACAGTATAACAACAATATTAACTAACTTGGGGGCTAGGTATCAACCACTAGTAACTCAGTGAGAAGTATTACAGTGCTGTTTGAATGCCTTTATGATTTTATTTCCTCATATACAAAGAGAGATAATGTTTTCCCATTTTTACAAGAATGCTAAAATATATGTTTACACATATGTAGATAGGTACATGTATGTAGATATATTCATTGCATGCAATGTCATTATTACAAATACTGAACTTCAAAAAACAAAAGGAGAAGAAAGGGTGATGGTTTCCTTCTTGAAGTATCTTTAATTTATTCAGGAAACATTTATTGACTGCCTACTATGCAGGCACCTCATATAGAAATACCACATCCTCAAGGAGCTTGTAATCTCTAAGGAGAGAAAGCATACAAAATAATTACAAACCAGTATGAAATAAATCGCCTGAAGTTGGTACAAAGTAGTTTCAAATTCAGATGGCAGTTACATGTTCTCTGTTGCAGGTAGTCACAGAAAACAGCTACCTTTTGGGGGGTGATTACTATATGCCCAACATGTGATAAGTCTCTCATATATTACAGTGTATTTCTTCCTCACAGAATAATTGTACCTACTTCACATGGCTATTGTCATTTTCCAGGTTAGAAAACTGAGGCTCTGAGAAGTTATGTAACTTGCCGAAGGTTATAAAAGATACACTCATTTTGGAGTAGTAGAGTCATGATTTCGCCTGGCATCTGCAAGTCCAAAGTTCATATATGAGGAGATGTCATTTGAGCTTCATCCTAAAGAATGGGAAAGCTATTGTTGGGTGGGGATAAGAAAGATGCTTCCATAGGCAAGGGGAATTGCAAATAAAGGCACAGCAAGTGGATAAAGCAAGGTGTGTTCTAAAAAGTGTAAAAAAGATTTTGACCAAAGTCCATAGGGAATCAATGGGATAAATATGGTCTGGGGCAGATTTTGGTAAACCTTGAATGAGAATGTATGTGCAGTTGCAACTGGGATCCACTGAAGCTTACAAGCAGGGTGATGAAGTGGTCAACAGAATTGGTTTAATTAATCTGGATTAATCTAGAGAAGGTGACATGATGCATTTGTGGTGACAAAGGCTAGAGGCAGGGAGATAAGTTAGTAGACTTTAAAGCACATAAACAGATAATGAGGGTATGAAGTGGTGACTATTGACAGGAGGAAATGAGGAAATGCACTTACAAGACACTGTCAAATAATAGTCAACAAACTTGGTGACTAGAGAAGAAGAGAAAGATAGAATCAAAATGTACCTGAAGAACTGTTGGATACAGTAATAAGAAAATAAAAAAGAAAAACTGGTTTTGGGGAAAAGAGGATGAGTTTGTTGGATTTGAGTTATCTGGCATAGTTAATAAATACAAAAGAGCAAATACAATTCTACTGGCCCTTGGACCTGACTGTTGTGGATTTTCACACATGTAAATTACATGGCACAGCCAATCTCCTTCAGAGCTTTGTGAACAAAGTACTCATATTTCAGAAAGTGCAAAATGGGTCATCTTCCCACAAGTCCACATTCAATCAGTTCCTTGCATAGCCATTTCAAACAATGCCCTGAACAGAGAATTTTAAAAGGGATGCCTGCCTTACAAGAACATATTCTTTTAGAAACCTGGGAAAAATGAGTTATTACTTATTTCCATATTTTTCTTTCTCAGGACACAATGTAATGTTGGCTGGTCATCTTTGAAGCAGTACCTTTCTCATTGAAGTAATATGGCATCGTGGCTGTTACTAAACAATCTTTAATCTTATCTAAAACATCAAATAATAACAAAACTCCTAAATAGCATTCGTATAGTACATTATAGTTCATAAAGAATAAAGAATACAACTGTAATTGAATACCAATAAAATTTTTTTAAAGAATATTCACATATATATTATCTCATGTGATTTTTATAGCAACTCTATTTTTTAATATTTTATTTTTAGAGAGAGGGGAAAGGAGGGAGAAAGAGAGGGAGAGAAACACCAATGTGTGGTTGCCTCTTATGTGACCCTACTAGGGACCTGGCCCGCAACCCAGGCATGTGCCCTGACTGGGAATTGAACTGGCGACACTTTGGTTGGTAGCCCGTGCTCAATCCACTGAGTTATACCAGCCAGGGCCACAGCAACTCTACTCATGTAAATTAAGGCTCAGATAGCTTCATAATTTTCCCAAGATCACAATATTTAATAAATTACAGAGCAGGGATTGGAACCCAAGATCTCTGATCTACTGTTTTTCTTTCTCTGTCACAAATCATTGTATAACTAAGTGTAATTACTTTTTATCAAAAGAATGACTTTTAGCCACCATAATGAGTCCTGGAAGGTATTGCAAAATCAATAGAGCTCTAGATTATCCTCAATGAAGTTAACTGCAATGGTTCATTTGAATTATCCTTCATGCATCATTAAAATAAAGAATTGATTTATAGAAGACATTGGGAATCATTAGTTACCAGCAATTTATTATCAATTCTGTCATAAGTCAATGCTAACATTAGCTGCTATTTACACATTTATCCACTGGACATTGAGTGAGCACCTACTGTGTCCATGCACTGTTCTAGATGCTGGGAATAATATGGTTCCTATGATTAACTAGGGAGAAAACTCAATTAGAAGTCAGGAACTATGACTTCTAGTCTGGCTCAACTACTAATTACCTGTATTGCCTTAGGTAAGACATTAAATGTCTTCTGAGCTCAAATTTACATGACTATGTACAATTCAAATAAGAAAATGTGTTTAAAAGAATTCTGAAAACTCTGACATCTAGAAAAAATGTGAGGTTTGGTAAGAAAAAAGAGGACCACAAACTTACAGACTAAGAGAAATAGTGATGGGGTGGTAAATCTAATTAGTTAGTAATTTAAACAATAGAGTTGTAAAATAACTTGTGCCTCACACTGTCGGGCATACACAGAAACAACACTGGTGGCTGAGTACACTAAAACACTGTCTGCACACACACACATATACACTGAATTAAGTCACACAAGATATATCCAATTTCTTACTAGTATTTTCAAAATAAACTTTCAATGAATGGCTTCAGCTGTTTTTTTTTTCCTAATTTCTATCAGATATAGACATTGCCAAAAGTTCAGAACATGGTTCTACCAGAACCATGAATTTGACGCTATAATGAATTTGTAAACATTTGAAAGAACAATCTTTCTTCCTAAATAATCTCAAATTTAATGCCTCTTCTCCAGCAACACTACAAATGCCTTAATTTAAGTCTGTGTCACCTTAAAGACTTAAGACCGACAGTCTTAAGACTATTAATCTAAGCTGCCACAGCAGTGTGGACTTCGGAGTCAGACAGACTTGTTTGAGTACTAGCTCTACCACTTGTTCGTCATGTGATCATTAATGAGATATTTAACTTCTCTGAGCCTCAATTTCCTCCCCTTTCAAATGGGGGATAACAACAGTACCTACTTAATGGAATTGTTAAATAATTAAAATGGGAAAATATATATAAATACAGAAGAATGAAATACCTGTCACATCGCACATACTTTTTAGATATTTTGATACCTGGAGATATAAACGTAGAGCAGAGGTGACTTACAAATTTCTATTTTGGAGAGGTATGGAGATATTATCTGGTTGGAAAGGGGCTTAAAGCTGTTTGCATAACTCTTTTCACTAGATTGCAGAAGTGTCCATCAGGGAAAGAGCTGAAGGAGATTATAGGGGTGTAGAGAATCTTGCCAATTACTGCTTAATGCAGCCTCTGACATAGACACTAACACACAGAAACAGGATTACAAGGAGAATGCATCACTACCTTGCTTAAAAGCCTTCTATAAATCACCATTGTATATTGGTTGAAATTCATTTATAACAACTTATAATACCCTCTACAATTTAATCACAAGTTCCTATTCTAGTTTCTTCCTCTGATATTTCATCCACTAGTGTGTGTGTGTGTGTATCTGTATCCTAGATACATTACACTGCTCACTCGTCTCAAAATATGATATGCATTTCCATTCTTCTATGCTGTTGATCATGTTATCCCTTCTACCTATATTGCCTGTCCCCTTTTATGTGTGGCACATTTCTAGCCATCATTCAAATCCTAGATAAAAATGTCACTTTGTTCATGAAGTCTATCCCAACAAATGAGTACTATAATTACTGATTAGAATGGTAAACTGAGTCATTGAGAAAAAACATATATGGTATATTCAGTTTAGTAAGGTAGAATCACATTAAGCTAATTTCCTAATTGGGAAAATCATCTCCTCAAAATGGTCAAGTTAAAACTAGTTTTACATTTCAAATGAGTAACTCTCCGTTATCTCAGAATTCATTTGTGTATAACAACTGTCTCTAATTATTGAAAATAAATGTGACATTAATAAGTCTTTCTTAAGATTCAAACAGAAAACACACACATACACTATATAAAATTTTATTATATATAATATTAATAGTATAGAAATATATAATATTCTAGAGCTTCATTCATTCAACCAACATAAAAATTATGGCTGCTCATTCTACATCTGTGGCTCCTGGAGGACCTCAAAGAGTTAACATATTTGTTTCACACTTTAGTTTGGAATGCCACTCTTCCTTCCAGTGTTGGAATTCTGTTCCATCCATTACAAAACAGAGCTTCCCTAATGCCTGCCTATGGGGTTACAAGTAATGGTGCCATCTGACATTTATTATAATTTTATTCAAACTCATATTGCTTTTACATTGTATTTCCCTTTGCCTTTCTGGCTCTTAACTGCCAGCAGAAGTCTCAAATTTTACCTAAATGAGAGCATTTTGACTTGGGGAGAGAACATTGCTCAGGGCCATTTGCTTAATAGTATACATTACTGCAGAGGGAGGGTTCTGACCCAGGGCCAAGTCCTCTTTATCCAAAGTACGGGAAATTTCAATGGCAAGAAGGCAGTCCCTGCAGAGATGTGAAAATTCTTACTGAGCAAGTAGGAGTAAAAGAGAATCTCAATGGAACCAGTAACCCCAAATCAAGGCTGGGCCTAAAGAATTTGTTTAGAATGAAGTGAGAAAGGAAAGCAAGTGTCCCCTCTGTTGCCAGATAAATGCGTCTTAACTAGTTCTCCTCCCAAATGTCTTCTGTTTATGCAATGCTAAGTAAGTTCTAAGTGTTAATCAAAGAGACAGCGTGAAATAAAGTTTTGAAGAATGCAGGTGAATCATAAAGGATAACAAGAGCCAAGGGATACATAAACTGCTTTAATTCACTCAAAGATATGCTCTAAATAGGGCCCAGAAACAGAAATGTCTACATAATGATGGAAACAATAAGCCAACCATATGAGGAGGTGTAATTGAAGATGTAGGAGTAATAGCAATACAACCTGAAGTGAAGAGGGAAGGACATTAAACTGAATTATCAGGAAGCAGTCTTAGGATTCCTGCTGTCAAAGTTCAGGATATTTTCAGTGCTGGGGTAAAGAAGCAAGAAATCAAGTCAGTAGGGAAAAAAAATAGTTGGTGGGCAAGCAGGAACTAGTGTGAAGAGGGAACATAAACAAAACAGAAGCTTCTTGGATTGCAGAAAGTATGATGTCAGACCACATGGTGGCCCCCCTTTCCTTTCAGCACCTGTCCATATCCTAATCAATAGTCACCTCCTCTCCTTCCCACCCCTGCAGGTCCTCATAGCTCCAGATTGCCTTTTATTTCTCAGAGTTCCCATTGCCTGTCCCACCATGATTGGCCCTATCCTACTAGACCAAAAATTCCAAGACTTTCCCTTTTTATCAACATCATGTTCCCTCCCAGGGAGCTTTTTAAGTGTCTGGTAACACTGTAATCTGTTTTCTTCAGAACTCTGATTTCACAGAGTGCTTCATGAGAGTAGGTGGGCTCATCACTCCCCAGTGTCAAATGAAAGAAAACCTCCACTTTTGTTCATTTTATACGAAGTGCAGAATAATTTTCCTCATAATGACATTGCTGTTATTATAGTAAAACTATTGTGACAAACACACACAGTGAGTCACTCCCACTGGGAACTACCTCTTGAATAAAGCATTTGTTTAGCTGGCCAGCCTCTTGACCAGAATTTATGTGGAGAAGGATAGCCTTTCTCAGAAAGGTCTTTCAAGGCCTTTCCAATCACATTCTACAGGCAGCTGTAATAGGCTCACACTAGCATCAGATACAAGGACTTCCAAGTTCAGCCTCAGTCAGTCCTGACCAAACAAAAAATCTGTTCAGAGCTCCTACAAAGATGGATTGGCTAAAGACCTTCACACATATTTGCTAAGGAGCTCCCTCCAGGACTGCCAAGCATTCTAACATAATTTATAGTTTTCTCTTCCATATTTCTCTGAGGTTGTACATTCCTACTTTGAGTCCTTCTTGAATCTTTTATAAAAATTTATATTAACTTTAAATCTCTAAGGCTGGAAGCTTAATGTATCCAAACATACAGTGTGTATCTCTGAATACCTTGTACCCTAAATCTAGGCCCCCTGCTACAAACCAACCTTTCATCACAATTGCCAAGTACTTAGTAGCCACAAATATCAGGAGATTAAAATCTCTCTTGGTATGGATTTTACATTTTATTCTGTCACTGAACTAACACTAAAAGACAAACCAACAAAGATCTAATAACATCTTATATTGAAATGACATAAATCCTTATATCTATAAGGATTTCTATATTTCTTAAATGGCCCTTATTTATTTATTAGGAGTACTTATTATTCCCTCTGAAAATGCAAACTTTCTCATACTTTATTAAAGGTCTTCCATGATTTTGCTCTATCAAAATCTCTAACCTTCATATCCCATGCCATTCTTCTATCAGTCTCTATTCTAAACACTCTGGACTACACACTGATGCTTATACTTTTATTCCTCCCTTCCTTTGTTAATGCTGTTTCCTCTAGTCATAATGCCCTTCCCCACATGCTGTGCTTACCAAAAATGATAATAATCTTTCAAGACCCAGATCAAATACTACTGCTTCATTTAATTTACTTAATTCCTCCAGTGAGACTTAACACCACCTCTCTCTTTGCCACTGTGGTAGTTTTTGCTTATAGCTCTAGTGAGCACTTACCACATTCTTCCTTCTGGTTGTGTTACTTGTCTGAATCCTGCCCCCTAATAAGTAAAAAGTCCCAGATGGTAGAATCCAGACCTAGTTCATTTCAGTCTACCCACTATGGCCTCACACACATAAAAAAAGTTTCTTTTAAATGTGAATCCCCGGCCATAACCATGCTCTTTTTAGCAGATGACTGAAGAGAGCCTTAAAAATGTGATTTGTACACTTGATTGTATATCTATTTTGAAGGACATTATTGCCACTTATACTTTAATGAATCAAGAGGACTAGGTAAACCCTTTAGTCCAGGACTTGATTGCACTGAATACACCATTAGCAGAAGCAAAGAAATCACTTATATGGAAAAGGTTGTAATGGGACTAGACCATATAGTATGAATTTAAAATGAATATAAAAATTCCTTCTCTCTGTCCCTACTGCTTTAAAAACAAAATATCTCAACAATGGAGATTTCATTTTATCAGCTGCTACAAATATGCACATACTGTTCTAGTACAAAAAATTCCCTACAAATTGAGTATATTCACTTAAAAGTTATTTAAAATATAAAGTATTTTCCCAGATCAACATTTTCATATAACTATGGTATTTATTTATGCATTTATTTATATTCTACCTCATTCCCAAAAGGTAGTTTACAATAAGCATACATTTAGAAAGTAATGATAAATATAAAAAGGGAAGCAGGACAAGAAAACATTAACAATTACATATATTTATTTGTTGGTTTACTTATTTATTGTGTAAATCTCCCACTAGACTATAAGCTACTTGAGGGCAAGATTTATGTCTATTTCATTTACCACTTTATACTCAACACCTGGCATATAGTAAGTATTCAATAAATATTATATAATAAAAAAAGTCTGTATAATTTAGGGACATAGGAATATGCAGTAAAAACATTGAAGCCATGTACATAATGGGTATTCACCAAAAAATTTTAAAATAACATTTTATATAGACCATAAAGCAAACTCTATTTGCTGTAATTGAGCTTCAAATTTGGATATGAACTCCTGTCAGCCCAAACAAAAAGGGAAGTGCATTTAATTTCCTTTTTTTAATTTAAAATTGTTTATCTTTATTATATTTTTTCCATTAACATTTAGTCCCTTTATGCCCCCTCTCCCCAGCAATCACCACACTGTTGTCCATGTCCATGAGTCCTTTTCCATTTTTGCTCAATCCCTCCACCCCTTAACCTCCAAAAATTCATAGTAGTTTTTCAGGTAAAACAAAACTTTCTAATATGCAGTTCTAAATAAATACTTCACATGGGCTCATTAGAGGTGCCAAGAAATATTCAGAATTATATCCTTAACAGTACTTCTATAGCTTTCCTTTAGCTGTTTCTTATCATATACTTTGATAACAGCAGAGGCCATAACATTAAAACACAAGTTGGGTAGAAGGGGTAGCCCCAGTGAGAGACTATGAAAATAGATATATCTTGATATATAGCTTTCTGCAGGTCTGGTTTGATTCAAGCATAGAATTTTACATGTCTTTAGATCCTATATAATGCCAACACAATACTTCCTGTATATCATATGCTTACTGGTAATTAAGCAATCATTTTAAAATAACCAATAGCAACTTCCAGTCAAGATAGAGGTATAGGTAGATACATTTCATCTCTTCATCCAAGAACAAGAAGAATTACAACTAACCTCAAAACAAAACAAAACAAAACAAAACACCGAGAACTGACAGAAAATCAAACTGTATGGAAGTCCAAAAACCAAGGATTTAAAGAAGCCATATTCATCTAGGTGGGTAGGAGGAGTGGAGTTGTGGATTCCTGACAGAGAGGATGCAGTGTGGCATGGTTCTAGGTTCACATGTGGTGGATAAAGATCAAGAGGGATACCTTGGGAGCCAGTGATCCCAGACCCAGGCCAGACCACATAGCCCAGGGTTCTAGCACTGAGAAGATAAAGCCTCATAACTTCTGGCTTTAAAAATCAGTGGGGATTGGGGTGGCAGAAGAAACTGCCAGTTTCTCAGGATAGTCACTTTAAAGGGCTCACACACACTTAGAATGTATGCAAACCCACCTACTTGGAATCACCACCAGAGCAACAGCTAGAATAGTGACAGTCACATATGGAAGTAGGTGAAGAGACTGGAAACAAGTGAGTGCCAAGCAATCCTCCAGGAGCCAGGCAGCAGCATTGTCTCCTCTCTGACCACTCATACCACACAAAGCCATGAAGTGGTGAAGCAAGTTGTCCCACCCTAGTGATTGCCTAAGCCTCTGCCCCTTACAACCTAACAGGTGTGCTAGGACAGGGAGTCAAAGCAGTTCTACCGAACACGCAGAAACAAACACAGGGAGGCTGCCAGATTCAGGAGGTGAAGAAATATGGCCCAAATGAAAAAACAGAACAAACCTCAGGAAAAAAAAAAAACTGAACAAAATGGAGATAGCTAACCTATCAGATGCAGAGTACAAAACACTGGTGATCAGGATGCTCAGAGAACTCATTGAGTATGGGACAAACATAAAGGAAGAAATGAAGGTTACACTAAGTGAAATAATGAAAAACCCACAGGAAGCCAACAGTGAAGGGAAAGAAGCCAGGATTCAAATCAATAATTTGGAACATAAGAAAGAAATACACATTCAACCAGAAGAGAAAGAAGAGACAAGAATTCAAAAAAAAAAAATGAGAAGAGTATAAGACACTGGGACATCTCCAAAAGTGCCAACATCCGAATCATAGAGATTCCAGAAGGAGAAGAGGAAGAGCAAGAAATTGAAAACTTATTTGAAAAGATAATGAAAGAAAATTTCCTTAATTTGGTGAAGGAAATAGACATACAAGTCCAGGAAGCACAGAGTCCCAAACAAGTTGGAACCAAAGAGGACCACACCAAGACACATCAAAATTAAAATGCCAAAGGTTAAAGATAAAGAGAGAATCTTAAAAGCAGCAAGAGAAAGACAGTTAATTACCTACAAAGGAGTTCCCATAACACTATCTGCCGATTTCTCAAAAGAAACTTTGCAGGCAGGAAGGGACTGGCGAGAAGTATTCAAAGTGATAAAAAAACATGGACCTACAACCAAGATTACTCTGTCCAGCAAAGGTATCATTTAGAATGGAAAGGTACAGAAAGTTCTTCCCAGACAAGGTAAAGCTAAAGGAATTCATCATCATCAAGCCCTTATTACATAAAATGTTAAAGGGACTTATTTAAGAAAAAGAAGATCAAAACTATAAACATTAAAATGACAACAAACTCATGACTATCAACAACTGAATCTAAAAAACAAAAACACACTAAGCAAACAACCAGAACAGGAACAGAACCATAGATATGGAGATCAGCTGGGAGAGGAAGGGGTCGAATGAGGGGAAAGGTGCAGGGATTAAGAAGCATAAATGGTAGGCACAAAATAGACAGGGGGAGGTTAAGAATAGTATAGGAAATGGAGAAGCCAAAGAACTTATATGCACGACCTATGGACATGAACTAATGAGGGTGAATTGCTGGAGGGAAGGTGGGGGTACTGGGTGGAGGGGAGCTAAAGGGAAAAAAGTGGAACAACTATAATAGCATAATCAATAAAATATATTTAAAAATAGCCAATGGCATTTAGTGAGTTCCACACTTACTTCTTTCCCACTTGTTTGCCTTTGCTTTTGTTGTTCCCCATAACTGGAAAGCTTTCTCTATCTCATTTCCATCTGTCAAAGTGTAATCTATCTTTCAAAATTAAACAAAAATGCTACTTATCTTTTCAAACACTTTCTTCTCAACCAGCTGTGATTCTTTGAAATCCAAATATGTGGCTTACCTCCCCTACTTTGCATTTATTGGATTCTGCTTTGTATTAAAAAATCATCCAGAAATTTTGCCTTTATGTCAGGACTCCTGTGTAGTTCATCTATGAATTCTTTTATTTTTAAGATTTTATTTATTTATTTTTAGAGAGGGGAAGGGAGGGAGAATGAGAGGGAGAGAAACATCATAATGTGCTTGCTCCACCTAGTGCCCCCTACCCCCCGGCCCACAACCCAGGTATGTGTTCTAGACTGGGAATCGAACTGGCGACTCTTTGATTTGCAGGCCAGCACTCAATCCACTGAGCCACACCAGCCAGGGCTCATATGTGAATTCTGCAAAGGACTTATCACCCTACCTTGTACTAACTAGGCATTTACAAAATATTCAGTTGAATAACAATGGATTAATAATTATGAGATTTAGATAATCTCTTCAGTAATCTCATTCAGATAACCACATTGGAAATTAAGGTTAATCCACAAATCATGGAAATTTTTAAAAAGACATTTTAAAAGTAATGTAGTTGGCATTTGGGTATAAACAGGAAAGAATAGTCATGAAATATAGGAACTATACTACAGGGCAAAATTCAGAAGTCCACCAATCCTGAATTTAATTACTATATGAAATAATCTTACTCATTTTTGTGGTCAGAAATCATAACACTGATCCAGACCTTGGCCATTTGCCTCAATTGGGAGTTTATAGAGCAATACATATAACATAAGTAAATTATGCAATGAGAACTGCTATTCATTTTCCTCAAACCACAGTCTGGCATTGACTTTGATGAAACTAATGGCCAGATAAACTGCTCTTTGCACAGTGACTTTGAGTTTTTTGGAAGAAAGACTGAGTGTATACACTCTTGCCAGAGGAAGACTGGTTGCATGTCATCAGCAGCTGTCTCAGTTTTTTTACTTTGTGCACAGAGGCTTCCCAAAGCCTCTGGACAGCATATGCTCGGTCTTCATGTTGTTTCCCTAACCAGAGTTAGACACCAAGATCTGACCATTACATCTCAAACTCATCCTGACCTCAATGCCTCAAGATATCTTTCAGTTAGGCTTAATTTTGAAAGAAGTTGTTGATTGGTATCAGCTGAATGCATTGTATCTCGTTTTGGAAAACTTAGGATTCATGAGGGATCTGATAATGGCCATGAGGCCAGTCATAAGATGTTACTACCTCTAAAGGCAGTGCTGAGTGAGAGAAAGGGAAATAAGGACTACAGGGGCTGAGGAACTCAACTGCTTTTTACAAAAAAAAGAAAAGATAATAGCTTTATTAAGATATATTTAACATACCATAAAATTCTCCCTTTCAAAATGTACAGTTTGATGGTTTTGAGTATATTCAAAGAATGCTGTCGTCATCACCATAATCTAATTTTAGAACGTTACCAACTGCCTTTTGATGAATGTTTTTGATCACAAATGGGACTGAGAAAATATTCAATGTGAGCCTAGCAGCACTGTAGGAGACTCAACTTAAAGTATAAAATATTATGAAATTCAACATTTATAAAGCAACATATACACTACTCTTAAATTATGTTTTGATTTGTATTAAAGTCAAATGTATTAAATGCATTAAATTATATTTTTATACCTGAAAAAATGTAATTATGTTGTATTGAAACATGCAGATATCTCAATGTGAGTAATTAAAACCACAAAGAGAATAAGCTGAATGCGGATGCTATGTATAGCAGCTGAAAATTGGATTTGTCCTAGGTGCCTCCCACATAGTTTTATATTGATCAGAAAAATAAAAATATATTGATAATTTTTTTCCAGTTGTCTTTCAAAATTACCACATGTGCTATTTTTAGTAATAGGCATCTGATTTTACTTCTATGTTAAGAATTCTACTTTTGATCTCCAGCTGAAAAATCCAGAGTCCCTATGGTTGCTAGGGAACCAACAAATATAATTCTTCAATCTCTTATAATATAAAGGTATAATTATACAGTTGCTTACAGGGAAAAAAGACATTCAAAGACCATTTTCCCTTAAATTAGATGAACTAAATGTAATCATTTCTATATGTGAAATACATAAGATTATACAGAAAAAGAGCCCTTAAAAATAGCAGTTAACATGATAATAGGAGAATTATCTGAATTTCCTATTGTCCTCTCCCACCCGCCACCTCTTCAAATCTACCCTTTGTGACAAAGTAATCTTGATTTGGCTCCCATATAAAACACATTCTTCTCTTAGTGCCTTCAGTAATATTTCATTTAGCTCCCCTCCAAAATTAGAAAGAAACTCATTATAGTGGGTTATGAAATTTACTCCTGATAGATTTTCAAATTTGTTATTAATATTTCATTATTGTGATTGCTGATGGTCTCGGGTTGAGGGGGAAGTTTTTCTGGGATAATACATCTCCTGTCTTATGAGAAACATTACTCATAAACTTATGTAAAATATCTGCTCTTTCATTATAGTATAACCAGCTAACAATTTATCTGTGTGTGCCCATCTGACCTTGCAATTACTGGCTTATCTCCATGATGCATTGCAATGGAGTTATTAATTTCACTTCCTTAAGACTTTTATTCTTTTGCTCTGTAGGTCAGCCAGGGAAAATGATAGAGATCCCATTAATAACAATTATCAGCAACTCAGGAAGCATGCAGAAAACAAAGAGTGAGTATTTATTCCTGAAGAGAAGCAAATGTAGATACCTCCAATTCCAGGAAATTTTTTTTCTAACTCAGGAACATTAACTCAATGGTAGAAGTTCCTGGCTGAGGAATTCACAGCAAGAAAATTCAACAGGATCACTGTGCTCGGTTGTAAATGGATGAGTTTGTTTTTTGTGAGCCTTCTGTCAAAATCCCCAACTATTGCCTTTGCACTGCTCACAATGGTCCTGCCAATTGCATTACTTAACACTGTTAGTCTGCTAGTAGGAGAGAGAAAGGAGGCATGTCCTCAGACTGCCCCCAAAGTGTCAGCCTTACAAACAAAAATGCCCCCTGTTCCAACAGGTCTAGAACCACATTTATCTAACTTTATTTATAGTTTATTTGTCTCAGTCAGAAATGCTCTTTGGAATCCCTTTTGTTTCGGGGAAGCATTTTTTTTTTTTTTTTGAAGTTGGAGATGGTGAAAGCACAGCATCATAGTTCTGAAAGGGACTCAAAAGATCATGATGCTCAGCATATTGTCCAAAGGCAAGTTGTGGAAACCATTCTGAGCTACTTATGCTTACCTTCTCTTTTATCCATTTGAGCAAGAAGGACAGTGAAAGTAGAAGTTATTATGCAGAAAACAAGGATGGGACCACACCATGTATTCTGGATTCTCCTTTTCCCTTCCATTTATTCCTACCATCCTGGACCAGGCTCTTTTTGCCTTGCGTAAGGAGAGAATGAATTTAAGTGCCCCCTTATTTATAGGGTTTCACACATTCTAGCCACCATCATCACTATATACTATTTAATTTTTTCACCACTCTATAATCTAGAGCAATTCCTTTCCTCATTCCTAGTATACTTATTTATTCAATAACAAGTATTTATTAGACATCTACTATTACCCAGTGTCATTCTAGACACTGAGGATAGCAAGAGAAAAAATAGACAAAATAATGACTCTAATGCAACTCACATTCTCATCAGAAGAGATAATGAAGAAGTAAATATATGATATGTTCAGTGGTGATTCAGGATATGGATGAGAATAACATAGTGGCACAAGATAAAAATTGCTAGGGCAGAGTTGAGGGAAAAAGGGAGGAGCAGTTACAACTATCTCTTGATTTCTCTTCCAAAATTTGCTTTTACTGCCCTGTTATGAGTGTTTACCCTATGTCCTTTTTGGAAAGGATTGGGCAGGATATACTGTATAGATAAAAAATACATTCATTTATTATTTAATTCTAAATTATTCTTCTTGGTTTTGGGGATCCTCCATATTACAATCAAAATATACCATTGCAACCTTCAGTCTCTTCTCACAGATTTGAAAGACTATTCACACCTGCTACATCACTCTTGCTTATAGACCTTGGCCAATCTGTTATAAATTTATCTCTCTATAGTCTCTAACATATTTCTTTTATGGTAATATCATAAAAAGGGTCGAGTGTATTTTTCCATTTTATATAAAGATGCTCCAGATAAGACTGGCCAATTCGACTCTGGATACTGGAGGTGGAGGCAATAACAGTCTTACTCACATTATGAGAAGCCCAGCAGGATAAGATTTAAGTTAGATGGAAGGAGCTCAGAAAACTGAATGCTCATGTCCTGAAAATTAGCTAAGGATCTCACCATGACGGTCAGTATGCTTTGGCTATAAGGGAACAGTGGGAAGACTACTCAGAAGGGAACCTTGTACTTCATGCCACATGTCTCCAGACTGCATGGAAAATTGACCCAAATTATCATACACTGGGCATGTTTCTTGCTCCCTGTTGAACTGAGAGTATACCAAGTTAATGTGAGAAGCAAAAGACAGACATCTGAGACCTGTTAAGAATGAAGCCAGCCACTCTGAGAAACACGTAAAACAGAAAGACTACAGGGGGGAAAAAAAGGTACACGCAAAACTATAAACAAATTTCCTCTCTCTAACCTATTCTCTAGAAAAGGAAAGGTAATCAAAGGGTCCAGAAAGCTGGAACTTTTTGTTAAAAAAAATCAAAGCTTGTATGAGAAAAAAGAGTGATTTACCAATCCCAAGACTTACTGAGTCAGCTATAAGGAAAATTTTCACCAATATCTGAAGTCTAGAACTAAATATTTTTAAAAGAAAGATTTCCTAGTAAAACTGTAAGGAAAACACTTGCTTATACAATATAATGAGAACGGTTTATACAACATTGATGTAACCTGGCAGCCAAGGAGAGTGGACTGGAATGCACATGCATGAACAAGGACTTCACTGCCCTAGTCAATGGGGCAGTAGATGCCCTTGAGTGAGCATGTGTACTGTGTGGCCATCACATTCAAAATGACTGAGCGAGTAGAGCAATGAATCTGCATCAGATTTTTCATTAAGCTTGAACATTCCTCTGCAGAAACTATTCTGATGATTCATAAGGCTGCATCTATGGGCAACTCATGATTGGCAGCTTCATCACCACAACATGCCTTCTCATGAATCACATCTCCTGCAGAATTTTTTGGTGAAATGTCAAATCACCCAGGGAACTCAGCACCTCTACAGCCCAGATTTGGCACCCTGTCACTTTTGGTTTTTCCCAAAACTAAAATCACCTTTGAAAGGGAAAAGATTTCAGACTGTCTATGAGATTCAGGAAAAAACAACAGGGCAGTTGATGGTGATTGGGAGAACTGTGTGAGGTCCTAAAGGTGCCTACTTTGAAGGAGACTAAGGCATCATTGTCCTATGTACAGTGTTTCTTGTATCTTGCATCTTCTTCAATAAATGTCTCTATTTTTCATATTACCTGTCTGGATACCTTCTGGACAGACCTCATATATGGCATATATGGATGAGCAAAGTCAGTCTAGAAAAGTGTTATCACGCTCAGAACATATGGTGATCCATGTTTCTAAGATTAATAGTGACAGCAATTAGAAGAGAAATTGTTGTTGTGATATGCCTATATTCAATCAAAATCACATAATGATCAAATTGCTAGTAGAGTTTAGAGTATAAGAAATTGGCATCAGATTTACTCATCACAGGAGAAAACTAATAAGGAGAGAGTGACCTAGAGATATAAACTCTAGATTTATACTCAATACCTGCCAAAGAAACTTTGTATAGAATAAAAAGTAAGAGTTTGTAATAGTCATCTAGGGTGGCCAAAACAAATTACCACAACTTGATGCCTTAAAATGATAGAAATGTATCCTCTCACAGTTTTGGAGGTCAGAAGTTTGAAATCAAGGTGTTACCAAGGTTGATGCCTAGCCATGAGAATCCATTCCACTCCTCTCTCCTAGCTTCTGGTTGTTGCCAGCATTTCTTGGCTTGCAGCTGCATCACATTAATCCCTGCTTCCACCTTCACAAAGCCTTTCCTTCTGTCTCTCCACATCTCAAATCTCCCTCTCTTTTCTCTTATTATAAGAACACCAGTCAAGAGATTTAGGGCCCACCTCAAATCCAGGATGTTGTCATCTCAAGATCTTTAATTAAATTACATTCATAAAGACCTTATTTCGAGCCCTGGCTAGTGTGGCTCAGTATATTGAGCACCAGCCTGCAAACCAAAGGGTTGCCGGTTCAATTCCCAATCAGGGCACATGCCTGGGTTCTGGGCCAAGTCCCCATTAGGGGGTGCATGAGAGGCAACCACACATTGATGTACATTTCTCTCTCTCTCCCTCCCTTCCCCTTTCTCTAAAAATAAATAATGTCTAAGAAAAAGACCTTATTTCCAAATAAGGTCACATTCCCAGGTATTAGAAGTTAGGGTTGGGCATATGCTGTTGGGGTACACAGTTCAACCCATTACAGAGTTGATCAGGACAAGAGAGTTAACTTCCAACAGCTGCTCAGGGTAGTCAATTCAACAACTAAATTCATCCCTTTTATGTGCTCCAGACTTGTTTAATGTATTATTGAAGTAAATGTTTCAGTTGTCTTATACCTTTTCAAAAGGAATATTAGTCAGCCATAAAAAACAACATCTTACCATTTGCGACAGCATGCATGGACCTAGAGGGTATTATACAAGTGTAATAAGACAGTGAGTCAAATACCATGATTTCACTTACATGTGAAATCTAAACAACAACGTAAGCAAACAAACGAAACAAAAACTGACTCATAGATACACAGAATAAATTGATGGTTGCCAGAAGGAAGGCGGGTTGGGTGATGGGTGAAAAAGGTAAAGGGATTGAGAAGCACAGGTTGGTAGTTACAAAATAATCAAGGGTATGTAAAATACAGCTTAGGAAATATAGTCAGTAATACTATAATAACTATGTATGGTGCCTGGTGGGCACTGGAAATATCAGAGAGAACTCTATGCCATACATCTGAAACTAATATAAAATAATATTGCATGTAAAGTTATTCCTTATCAAAGAGCTCAGCATTCATTGGTCTAGGGGGAATTGTTCATTCTTAGGGGCTTGACTCTTCCAAGGTCTTCCTAGATGGGCAGAGACACTAACTGAAAAACGTAATTTATCCAGAGCTCTGTCCTGAGGCCCATCCCTCAGCAATAGGAGCTAAAGCTCCTATATTGCTTTAAAACCTAAAACAGAAATCCTAATGGTTGCATGCATCATGGTACTCTGAAAAGAAATAAATACGTGGTAGAGACATTAGCACATTAAATAAAAGTTTTAATTTAGATAATGAATCCAATAACATGTCCTCTGTCTGTAAGTGCCAACCTGTCTGGTACATAGTAGATGCTCAATAAATACATATTAACTCTTTGATTGAAACACAGATTACTGTGTTTCAGCCCATATTCATGGTTTAGCTGTGAGAGTAGGGTACAAGAGGCCAAAGCTGTAAATCAAATTGTCAGGCAGGCTGAGTGGCTGTGGTTACTAGCAAACAACTTCTCTCTCATGTCTTAAAAAAATCAAGTCGAAGATATCAATGACTGTGTGCAGAACCAATAAAATGATTAGTGCCTTTGGCTTCCAAGTGTATAAACTTCAGGAATATGGCAGAAGGAAAAGTATATTCTAGAATGTAGCAGGAAGCCAGATATAGTCATGCATGATAACTGGAAATAAGTTCTGTTTACATCACATTTTGTATTGACAAGACACACCCATTTCCTCCAATGCCAATGATACACATAATCTATGATCCCAGCACATACACATGCAATTCACTCTAGGGTAAAAGTATTAAAGGGAAACAGCCAATACTCCTCATGTTTCCTATTATAATAAAGTCTCAAAAGATGTATTACCTTATCAAATAGGATGGCTGTGATAGAACCCAAAACTAAATAACGCATTAGCCTTTTCTATAACATTATATAACATAACGCTAAACATTCTGTATATTATATGCTGGGAGTCTTTAATTTTTCCTTTTTAAAAAAAGGTTTTATTTATGCACTTTTAGAGAGGGGGAAGGAGGGAGAAAGAAAGGGAGAGAAACATCAGTGTGTGGTTGCCTGTCACACACCCCCTACCAGGGACCTGGCCTGCATGTGCCCTGACCGGGAATTGAATCAGCAACCCTTTGGTTCACCAGCACTCAACCCACTGAACCACACTAGCCAGGTTGTATGCTGGGAGTCTTAAATGGAGGAGAAACTCCACATCAAACACTTGTCACTTTATCTCAGGTATAACAATAACAAAGAATACCTAATCTTCCCTTTGTATAGTTTATGGCAGGGGTGTCAAACTCATTTTCACCAGGGGCCATATCAGCCTCCTGGTTGCCTTCAAAGGGCCAAATGTAATTTTAGGACTGTATAAATGTTACTCCTTAACTAGGGACAAGGAGCTCCGAGCTGCCTCTGGGTACAAACAAAGTGCTGGGCTGGATAAAACAGGGCAGAGGGCCGGATTTGGCCCTCGGGCCTTGTGTTTGCCACCTGTGGTTTATGGGATTGCTCCTCTTATGACTTCTGTGTGAGTAAAAATGTGTAAAAAATTAAAGGAGCCCACATTGACAGAGTGGAGAAAATCGGTGGCCTGATGTCGAAAAACACCCTTCTATATTACCCAGACTGCACTGCACTATAAAAATATGGGTTTTTTCTTTGGAATGTTTACAAATCAGATAGGTCTGGCTAGAAAAGACACTGATACTTAACTAGAAGGCAACAAAATATAATAAAATGTTCCTAGACCCAAGAAGTATGTGGGGGGTGTATTTTGGGGAGGAGGTTGTATTTGATTGAGCTTTATAAATCCTACAGTGAACGTGCTATAATGAAACACAAATTATGCTGCCTTTGAGCAATAAACTGGAGGACTGACACCTTAACTTGTCTGTTTCTGGGTGTGTGCCTCTTCCTAGCAATTAACTACGGTGGTTTTATTACGGCCTGTGGAACTGCTAATCAATAGGGTGGGATGCTAGTTACAGTCCACAGCCGGTTCTGTGTGCCTGCATAATGCCCACAATTTTGCTCCCAGCTGTTTGGTCTAATCCATTTATGGCTGTTTATGGCTCACAGTCAGAGAAATCTTCTATTTATAGCTCATTCATCATTCTTAACATTTTAACAAATCCAGGCCAAATGTTCTGAGGGTGGGAAATAAATCCAGACTCCCCCTGTCCCTCTTGCTCTTTCAGCACATCAAACCCTTCTTCCTTTAAAAGGCTCACAAGCCATACATATTTTCTCACACTCCAAATTTTCATTAAACTGGTTTCACCTGATCTATGAGATTATGCTACTAGAAATTTAAAAGGTAAATGTGTAATTCTAATATCTTTTCAGCCTTAAGGGAACTAGAGAATTCTAAAGTGTTTGTCCTGGTTCTTTGGAAATAGGGTAGGATGGGCATGGGAGAAAGTCAATAACCAGTTGTGAATATTGCCATTATGTTAATGGAAATCCAGACTAGAAAATTAATATCAGTTAAGAGTGTCACCAATATGCAATTAACTAAATCTCCCAAAATTAGTTTAAATCCCATGTTTTCCATATTTGTTTTGCAGATAGAGTACCATCATATTCCTACACCTATGTACATCATCAGTGATAATAAGTCAAGGGATTGTTCAGATCCATGCTTTTTGAAACCAGTGCTCTCAAAGCCTGTTGGTAAATTTTGATAAATATTACAAAAAAAATTTGTTTGGTCTTGATTCAAGATAAAATGCACCATGACACCCACGAGTCAACGCCCTCCAGTCAAAGACTACCAAAAACACACCATTGAGTCTCTTTAATTTTCTTGGTTCATTGCAATGAGGTGACAGCATACCATGGGGGATAGTGGGGACATTTCAGTGAAAAGAACTTGTTACAGGATTTAGGCTTGCACTAATTTACTCTGGGGAAGGTTTAAGTACATAGGGATTAGGTTCTCTCAGGAAACAGTGGTAATTCTGTGATTGGGACTCAATAATTTTTATATAGAATGTACAAGGAATGCAGTGGGGCTAAAACCGCAGTTGGTGAAGAAGTATCACTCACTTACCAGAATAGTAGACATTTAGTCATTTTTGTGCTTTAGAAGGTGTGCTTGTTTTAGTCTGTGCTCAGACGTGCTTTCAAAGTGGTCTTATCTTACCTTGTGCTTTTATGGTCATAGAGTGACCTTGTCTGATGTTGGTGTTTTGAGAAATGTGTTTATGTTCAACAGAACACCCAGGTATACCTGTGAGCACCACATAAGCAATAAGCAGACAGCAGTAAAGGGCCATGATTTTCTTTCTCACAGGTTTTGTTAAGGGAAGAGAACTGTCATGAAATCTCATAAACAATGATAAAGATTCTCAACGCCAAAAAATTCATGCATCACTATACCTGGTGCAAAGTATAGCTCATGGTTTCTCAAAGAACCCCGGCCTGTTTTCATGGTCTCTAAAACAAAGACACAAATGTTTCTGGTTATCATGTCTTTAGTTTTCAAAACATTTTTGCTGCTTATATGAGCTTCCTTTTACTTGGTCACTTTTCTTGCAGAACTAAGCAAAAAAGTAACAATTGTGAAGAATAAAAGGATACATATTTTTAAGTCATATTTTAAAGGTAGGGAGAGTGAGGTTTTCCCTATCCTTATTCAACTCCTAACTAACCTAACAAGTGAAATAAAAACAGACTCATAGATAGCAGGCTGACAGCTCAGGCAGGAGGTTGGGAGGGGTGATGAAGGGATTGGACAAAAAAGAAAAAAGGAAAAAAGAAAGAACTCATGGACACAGACAGCAGTGTGGTGACTACTGATAGGTGGGTGGAGGTGAAAGAGGTATAGGGGGATAAATGGTGATGTAAAAATAAAATTTAAAAATGTTATATTTTATAGTTAGGGGAGAGTGAGTTTGATACCATACTTAATCAACTCCAAATAAACCTATACTCAATTTCTCATGTATACAGAAAAATGTGTACATTTCAAAAATGTATACAACATTCCTTACTAAACCTATAGTAATGAAGAAGATATAGACATAAAAGTAAGCATTCCAGGGGAAAATACTTTAAAAAATACTAGACTTTATACCCTGGGTACATTTACTCCAGGATTCTGGTACAGAACTCTAAAGGCCATTTCAGAAGATAATTTTTCATATTCCCTAACATTATATCTTTATTCAATAAACATTTATTGAATATATGACATATGTTTGAATATTTATTGAATACCCAATACAGACAAGAGTAGACTCCATGTCCATTAGTATGGAAGAATGAATAATCTTAAAAGTCCTTCTTTTACAAAACATCCACACTGTGTATAAACTAAAACAAATATAATTTTAAATGAATTTCTCAGCTTGTGAAAAATAAGGTAAATCCCTAAGGGGTGGAGGAGAAAGGGAGGGAGGGGGAGGAAGGAAGGGAGGAAGGGAAAGAAACCAAGTGAATTGCATGACCTCAAGCAATTCCCACACTGTTGTCCATGCCCATGGATCGTGCATATATGTTATTTGGCTATTCTATTCACTGTGCTGTACTTTACATCCCCATGTGTATTCTGTAATTACCTATTTGTGTTTCTTAATCCCTTCATCTTTTTCACCCATTCCCCTGACCCCCTCCCATATGCCAACCATCAAAACATTTTCTATATCTGTGATTCTGTTTCTGTTATGCTTGTTGGCTTATTTTGTTTTTTAGATTCAGTTGTTGATAGATATGTATTTATTGCCATTTTATTGTTCATATTTTTCATCTTCTTCTTCTTAAAGAAGAGTCCTTAACATTTCATATGACACAGGTTTGGTCATAATGAACTCCTTTAGCTCTTTCTTGTCTGGGAAGATCTTTATCTGTCCTTCAATTCTAAATGATAGCTTTGCTGACTAGAGTAATCTTGGTAGTAGGTCCTTAGTCTTTATCACTTTTAATAGTTCTTGCCAATATCCTCTAGCCTGAAAAGTTTCTTTTGAGAAATCAGCTGACAGTTTATAGGAGCTCCCTTGTAGGTAACTAACTGCTTTTCTCTTGCTGCATTTAAGATCCTTTCCTTGTCTTTAACCTTTTATATATTAATTCTGTTGTGTCTTGGTGTGGGTCTCTTTGGGTTCATCTTGTTTGGGACTCACTGTGCTTCCTGAAGTTGTATGTCTATTTCCTTCACCAAGTTAGGATAATTTTCTTTCATTATTTTTTCAAATAGGTTTCCAATTTCTTTGTCTTTCTCTTCTTCCAGCAACTCCATGATGGGACTGTTGGTATGCTTGAAGTTGTCCCAGGAGCTCCTTACACTATCTTCATGTTTTTGGATTCTTTTTTCTTTTTGCTGTTCTTTTTTCTTTTCACATTTTTTGTTGTTGTTCAAGTACAGTTATCTCCATTTTCCCTCCACCACTCCCCCCATTCCAGCCATCCCCACTTCTCACCCTTGATCCTACACCCCTTGGGTTTTCTCCATGTGTCTTGTATACATGTTCCTGAAAGCCCTTCCCCCTTCCCACCTCCCATTACCCCTCCTACCTCCCCTCTGGTTACTATCAGTTTGTTCTTAATTTCAATGTCTCTGGTTATATTTTGCATGCTTGTTTGTTTTGTTGTTCTGATTGGTTGTTTTTGCTTTCTTATGTTTCAAATCACTGATTTGATTCTTTGCTTCTTTCACTCTACTGTTGATTCCTTGTAAATTGTTCTTTATTTCAATTAGTGTATCCTTTGTTTCTGACTGGATCTTTTTTATGCTGCTGAGATCCTCAGTAAGTTCATTGAGCATCCTTATAACCAGTGTTTTGAACTCTGCATCTAGTAGATTGCTTGTCTACATTTTGTTTAGCTCTTTTTCTGGAGGTTTGGTCTGTTCTTTCACTTGGGCTGTGTTTCTTTGTCTCATTTTTGGAAACCTCCTCACATTTCTGTGTATGCATTAAGTAGAGCTGCTACATATCCCATGCTTGATGTAGTAGGTGTCCTATAGGGCCCAGTGGAACAGCCTTCCTATTACCCAAGCTGTGTATTCAATATGTGCCTGCCTTGTGGGCTGTGTATACCCTCCTCTTGTAGCTGAGCCTTGATTACCGTTGGCACATCCAAGGTCAGCCACTGCCTGTGTTCTGTCTGGGGTCACACAGCATAAGCTACAAGTGATCTGTAGGTGGCTGCTATTTGTGCTGGGCTTGGGGGTGCCCAGGAAAGGGCAAGCTGTGAACCAAGCCTGACTGCTGCTAGTGCCAGGACTGGGGCAACTTAGTGAGTGGTACAGGACTTGCTGAAGCCAGATGCTGCTTGCCTGAGAGAATTTAGGAATATCTGAATCATGGACCAAGGCAAGCCATTTATATGGAAAAGTTGCTAGAAACAGCTTGGGTGGGCCTGAAAGTTGGGTGGTGCAAGGCCTCAGATAATCACCAGGGTGGGGCAAATATTGTGAGTCAGGTTTAAAGAGTCTCAGATATGGCACCTGGCTGCCAGTTCTGTGGCTCTGTTGGGGAGGGACCAGAAAAGGAATAATGCCCCCTGCCAGCACTTCTTCCTGGGAGAAAGCTGCCCTCTAGCTCTTGACCTGGTGCTGGACACTACAGTCCTTCCTCATATGATTCTGATGCCTTTCAATCTGCTGCCCTGGCACTGGTGCTCAAACAGAGTGAGTCCAGGTAAGTCTGTGTGTGGGCCTTTTAAGAGGAACTTCCTGGGACTCCTGAAGTTTCTGTCTTTCACAGCCTCAAACCCTGCTGGTTTTTATTGCCAGAAGTTATCGTGACATATCCTCCTGGTACTTAAACCCTGGAGTGGGAGCCCTGTGTGGCAATGAGACAGCTCACTCCTAAGGTATCCCTCTCGATATTTATCTTCCACATATGGGTGTGAGACCAACCCATTCTGTGTTTCCATCCCTCCTACCAGCCTCAATGTCATTTCTTCTTTAATTCTGTAGTTCTATGATTTCCATTCAGCCCAATTTCTGACAGTTCTGAATGATAGTTATTCTATAGTTTAGTTGTAATTTTGTTGTTTTTGTGCAAGGAGGTCAGCTGTGTTTACCTATGCTGCCATCTTGACTGGAAGTCCCAACTCGTTGAACTTTTTCTGAGCCTACATCTTCAAACAACCAAACAAACAAACAAACAAAAAAAAGTTCTGTCAAGCATTCCTCTGCAAATTATGCTGAGTATCAAATTACATAAGGCATAGGAAAATAGTTGAACAAATATAAAGTGTTATATAATAATGTTGATTCACAGAATTATGCTTTTTAAAGAGTCCCATAAATCTTGTTGTCTAACTCTTGATTGATAAGGACATAAAGGTGAGGTGCAGAAATTGATGGCTTAGGATACAGGAAATATGTAGTAACATAATGGGGAAATAAGTCTTCATTTACCAGCTAACTTGTAACTGCCATCACTACCAAGTATATCTTCTTAACAATACACCTCCGATACCCATGAACCCAGATACCTCCAAATCCCTGAAACTTATAACTTAAAAATTCAATTCAGTTAATACTCTATTGACACACAGCATCGTCCAATTCTCTTTCATGTTCAAGAACTATAATCTACATTTTAGTAAAACTGTATCTGATCTTACTACAGTAAACATAACACAAAATTCTACCATACTTTTATAGGAGCTGTTATTTACCTAGCATTGGTTATCATTGATAAATTAGGAACTGTCCTAGGAAGAGAGGTTTTTGAAAAAGAATCAGAGATACCACAAGACACTGATTGTGTCATGGAAAGCTCACTATTTCTCATGAGGGTCACAATGAGCTGAGGCACAGCTGTAAAATGCATGAGGAACCCTGACTGATCCCATCACAGTCAGATGGTAGTTTGCTACTCAGTTTGTCATTTCTTGTTTTCCTATGTTTTAACTTAGTGCTTTGTTAATACCATATTGACACTTTCTTCCTTTTCAACTTCCCTCACCAATTTCATATGTCATTATCCTCTTTTATGAGAAATTCCTTTTCTGAAAAGCTGTCCAGTAATCATCTTACCATTGCTATGCCTCCTTTCTGACATGTGAAATACCTACTATCAATTTACCTCCACTGATTTTAGCAGTTTCTCCTTTTTGCCTTAGCTGCTCATTTTCTCTGCTGTCTCCCAATCTCTTTTATATGGGATTTCCATTTCCCATTCACTGAATGTTGCATTCATTTATTTCAGTGACCTCAGTAAGCCTTGATCCTGATACTCGTATGACTGTAAGCTATTTATTTCTTTTTTAATATAAATAAGTTTGAAAGCTTAGCAGGTGGCTTTTCCCCCTCAGGTTGGTATCTCCTTTTAAAAGAAGCTGAAGTTTAAAAGAGCTTAGTGTTAACTGAGTGTTATGAAAATATCCCAAATAGTACATGAAAAGGTCATACTTCAAAATTAGTTGGACAATGTGAGCTTGAACAAAAAGAGAGTTGGTATCATCTGTAGATTTAATAAAGAATGCGGTGACTCTCATATATTGAATATTTTCCAGTTATAAATGGTTCCAATTTTAGCCAAAACATAATGACTGAATGTACTTAGATATAACTATCTATAGCTTCCAAAATTTTTCCTCTAATTGAAAAAGTAGTTTTCTTCAATTTGTTATCCACTAAAATTACTATAAATAGACGTAACACAAACCACTGCCATTTAAATACCATTTATTCTCTTCTTGTAATTCCAGTTATTTGAAGTTTTTATGTGTTTTTTTAAATGTCTAGATATCATTTGGGCCATATTATATGAATTTTGCCACTGCCACCTTTGTTAATAATACACCATAACTGAAGACCTAATATTTACCTTTAATGAATCTTTGTATCATTTAGAGGGAGAAATGTCCAATAAGCTATTGACCACCATGAAGGTAGTCATCGAGAATTGTTATCCTCCACTCACAGTTTGACCCTCTCAGAGAAACTGTACTAAGACTTTAATGGACTTGATTTCATTCACACAATAGCTATTTGGTGACTCGTTTCTGACTTCAAAATTAATATGACATTTTATGATAATTACATCTAAACAACATGATAGCATAACCCAATTGATCCTAATTGATGGACATCCTACAAAATACCTGACCAATACTGCTCAAAATTGTCAAGGTCATAAAAATAAGGAAAGTCTGAGAAGCTGTCATAACCAAGAGGAGGCTAAGAATTCATGACAACTAAATGAAATGTGGTAAGCTGGATAGAGTTCTATAACAGAAAAAAGAAAATTAGGTAAAAATAAAGGACATTGGAATAAACTGTGGACCTTAGTTAATAATAATAATGTTGATATTGATTTGTTAATCGTGACAGATTTATCATATTAACTTAGGATGTTAATAAGTGGGAAAATGGACATAGGGTATAAAGGAACTGTCTTCAGTATCTTTGCAATTTGTCTGTAAATATCAAAATAATTCTAAAATTTTTGAAAAATGTTTATTTAAAATACAATGCCAAGAAAACAGTGAAAGATAACCAGGCACAAAGGAGATGTTACAATTTGAGAAAGAAGAGGCACAAAAAAACCATATACATGAGGAGCTCAACAAACTTACATAAAATAAAATTAAAAGGTATAACAAAAATATGCATAATACCCTCATGTAGATAAACTCAACTTGAAATTTTAGCAAGGAACTTGACACTGCATAAATAACACAATGTTATTATTAACTATAGTCACTATACTGCATATTATGTCTCCAGAACTTTTATCTTATAACTGAAAGTGTGTACATTATAATCAATATCTTCTATTCTTCCTGAAACCAGCCACCAGTAAGCACCATTCTACATTATGTTCTTTCTGTTACTAAAAAATTTGCTAACAGAGTAGACCTGAAGTTTTCTTACCACATACATGCACACACACGAACATACATACACAAATGGCAATTATGGGAGGTAATTGATTTCTTAATTAGTTTGAATATGCTAGCTATTTTACTATGAATACATTTATCATATTGTATAGAAAATATACTCAATTTTTATTTATCAAAAACAAATTAATTTTTAAGAGCGTGAAAGTTTGAAAAAGAATCAAAGAACAAAGAATGTGTACATGAATTATGAGATACCACTAACTAAACATGCACTTTACTGATATTCCACAAGGAAAATAGAGGGAGAAAGGAACAAAAAGCAGACTTAAATAAATAATGGCTGAGAATTTCTAAAATATGAGGTGAGATTTGACATCTAAGTTCATAAAACCCATAAGTCACCAAAGTGTTTCAACCGAAAAGATCTTCTCCAAGACATTTTATAACGATACTGCCTAAAAACAAAGAAAAAGAAAATTTAAAAAGCAACAAGAGAAAAGAATCACTCACCTATGATGTAACCTCCATAAGGCTATCAGTGGATTTCTAGGCAGAAACCTTGCAGGCCAGGAAACACTGGGAAGATATATTCAAAGTGCTGAAATGTTCAACCAGACATATATTACCTGAAAAAGTTATCCTTCAGAAATAAAGGTAAGCTAAAGAATTTCCAAGATAAACAATAGATGAGAAAGTGTATTAACATCAGACCTGCCTTAAAATAAATGCTGAAAAGACAATAATTATTAACAAAAAAAGATATAAAGCATACTATTAAACATAAGTCTATATTCATAAGTCATATTCAGAATACTCTAATACTGCAATATTGGCACTTTAATTGCTTAACTCTAGTATGAAGGAGGGTCCCCAAAAATTATCTTCTGGATGGCAGGCCCTTTGTAGTACAGGCTTCCCCACTAGGTCACTGTTCTAGGAACCTAAGTATCACTATACCAGCTGGTGATGTTGTGAGAGGCTGCATTCAACTTTAGTGAATTTTTTTTAAGACTCTTTCAACGTGTTTTCCCACTTCATGATGGGTGATTTACGAGCACACTTGCCTATACTGCACTGAGTGGTCAGCAGTTTTTGACCACTTATGGCAGGATTCCTGTGCCCTACCCTCCCTATTCACCTGATCTTACCCTGAGCAACTTATATTTGTTTCCCTGAATGAAAAATGTCCTCGATGGGAAATGTTTTGCTAATGTGGAAGAGGTAAAACAAAAAACAGCAGAAGCACTAAAAAGCATCAAAATTGGCGAGTTCAAAAACTGTTTAGAGCAGTGGAAAAAATGTCTTGATATGTATATTACATCAAATGGAGAGTATTTTGAAGGTGACTAAAATTTAAATATATAAGAAAAAATACACAATTTTTATAAATAAATTCCAGTTTTTGGGTCCCCCTCATATAAATGTTAAAGGACAAAAGTGTTAGCAACAACTATATTTAAAATAATATATTAACAAATACACTATATAAAAAGATGAAACATGGCATCAAAACATAAAATATCAATAAGGAAGTAAAAAGGTAGCGTTTTTTTATAAAATTGAATTAAAGTTGTTATTAGCTTGAGAGAAAGAGAGAGCGAGAGAGAGAGAGAGAGATTAAAAGAAAGAAATTAGATACCACTACGCAAAATAAAAAAAAAAAATTCACAAAGGAAAAGAGCAAGAAAGGAAGAAAAGGAGAAACAAAGTATAAAACAGTGGGAAAACAATAAAATGGCATTGATAAGCCCTTACGTATCAATATTTACTTTAAATGTAAATGGCTTAAATTCTCCAGTCAAAAGGCATATAGTGGGTGAGCAGAATTTTAAAAAAATACTCAGCTATATGTTGCCTACCAGAGACTCACTTCAACTTTAAGGGAAATACAGGCTCCACATGAAAGGATGGGAAAAGATACTATGTGCAAATGGAAACAAAAAGAGGAACAAGGGTAGCTATAGTTATATAAGACAAAAGAGATTTTAAGTCAAAATTGTAACAAGAGAAAAAAGAAGATTATCATGTAATGATAAAGAGTTAAATTAAGAGAATCCAACAATTGCCTTGGCTGGTGTTGCTTGGTGGATTGAGTGCCGGCCTGCAGGCCAGGGGGTTGCCAGTTTGATTCCCAGTCAGAGAACATGCCTGGGTTGCAGGCTAGGTCCCCAGTAGGGGACCACATACTGATGTTTCTGTCTCTTTTTATCCCTCCATTACCATCTGTCTGAAAGTGAATGAATAGAATCTTAAAAAATGAGAGAGATAATCCATCCAATACTTGTAAATATATATGCACCCAAAATTAAAGCACTTAAATATATTAATTAAATTCAAAAAGATCTGAAGGTAGAAATGGACAATAATACAGTAAATAGTTTGAGACTTCAAGTCCCCATGTTCAATGCTGGATATATCATCCAGACAGAAAAGTGATAAAGAAATATTGGGTTGGAACTACTGTAGACCAAATAAACCTAATAGACATCTACAAAAGATATTACAGAACAGCATCAGAATAAACCTTCTTTTCAAATACACACAGAATGTTCTACAGGATAAAATATAAAGTGTCTGACAGAAGTAAGGCTTGCTTGAGTGTGGTAGGTAGGGTATGTGAATATCTCACACAAGATGGACAGCAATTTGAAAATTTCACCTAAAATGTCATGCGGTGTGCTTGAGTGTGGTATTGTTATATTACAGAATTACATGCTTATGACTTTGTAATAAAAGTTTTTGTAATAAAAAGAGGCATTCTTTTTGCCAGACCCTGTATGTAAGACTTGTTTGGTGAAACAAGTCTTATCAAATTTAAGAAGACTGAAATCATACCAAATATCTTTTCTGACCACATTGGTATAAAACTAGAAACCAATACAGGAGAAAAAGTGGAAAATTCACAGTAAATGGAAATTAAACAACATACACCTGAACAACCATTAGTTAAAGAAGAAATCAAAACAAAAAATATGTAAAACAAAAATAAAAACACATTACACGAAAACTTAAAAGGCATCAAAACTAGTTCAAAGAGAAAATTTTATTGAGATAAATGCCCACATTAAGAAAAATATATAAAATAAGTAACTAGACAAGTAACTAGAAAAAGAATAAATTGTGCTCAAAGTTAGCATAGGGAAGGAAATAACAGATAAAATTAGAAATAAAGACCAAAATTAACAATAGAACAGATCTTTGCACAACTGTCATGATAATCTTCTTTGTATTGTTCCAATTTCAGCGTGTGCTGCTGAAGCAAACACACACACAGAGCCACAGATTGGCAACACCATATTGGAGACTCCGTCAATGTGGTTAAAATGGGTTGCCCCACCCAGATGAATAACTAAGGCTCTGCCCCATCCAACTTATGGGTGCACTTTTCTACAATACATCACACTACTAAGACAGGGAGTCAAAGCAGCTCTACCTCATACATAAAGACACACACAAAGAGACTATCAAAATGAGGAGACAAAGAAATATGACCCAAATGAAATAATAGAGCAAGGTTACAGAAAAAGAACTAAACAAATTAGAGATAAGCAATCTAACGGATGCAGAATTCAAAACATTGTTTATTAGGGTGCTCAAGGAACGCATTGTGTACTTCTACAACATAAAAAAGACCCAGGCAGAAGTGAAGGTTACACTAAATGAAATAAAGAAATATTTACAGGGAACCAACTGTAGAGTGGATGAAGCCAAGAATAAAATCAACGATTTAGAATATAAGGAAGAAAAAAAAAAAACATTCATTCAGAAAAGCAAAAGGAAAAAAAAAACAAGGATAAGCTAAGGAACCTCTGGGACAACATCAAACATACCAACATTCGAACCATAAGGCTGCCAGAAGTAGAAGAGAAAAAGCAAGAAAATGAAAGCTTACTTGAAAAAATAATAAAAGAAAACTTCCCTAATTTGGTAAAGGAAATAGACATGCAAGAGAGCCCAGGAAGCACAGAGAGTCCCAAACAAGTTGGACCAAAGAGGACCACACCAAGACACATTATAACTAAATTGCCAAAGGTTAAAGATAAAGAGAGAATCTTAAAAGCAGCAAGACAAAGCAGGTAGTTACCTACAAAGGAGTCTCCATAAAACAGCTGATTTCTCAAAAGAAACTTCGCAGGCTAAAGGTAACTGGCAAGAAGTATTCAAAGTGATGAAAAGCAAGGACCTACAACCTAGAATTATTCTATCCAGCAAAGCTATCATTTAGAACAGAAGGGCAGATAAAGTGCTCCCCAAACAATGTAAAGCTAAAGGAGTTCACCATCACCAAGCCATTATTATATGAAAACTTAAAGGGACTTTTTTAATAAAAAGATCAAAACTATGAACATTAAAATGGCAATAAATTCACAGCTACCAACAATTGAATCTAAAAAACAAACTAAGCCCTGGTTGGTGTGGCTCACTTGTGGTGTATGGCCTGGTTGGATTGAATGCTGGCCTGTGAACCAAAGGGTCACTGGTTCAATTCCCAGTTGGGGCACATGCCTGGGTTGCAGGCCAGGTCCCCAACAGGTTGCTCAAGAGGCAACCACACATTGATGTTTCTCTCCCTCTCTTTTTCCCTCCCTTCCCCTCTGTCTAAAAATAAATAAATGAAATCTTTAAAAACTAAAAAAATATTTAAAAAATTAAAAACAAACTAAGCAAACAAGCAAAACAGAAACAATAAAAATATGGAGATCATTTGAAAAGTTATCAGTCATGAAGGGTAAGAGGAAGAATGGGGGGAAAGTTGCAGGGATTAAGAAGTACAAATTGGTAGGTACAGAATACATAGGAGAGTGCTAAGAACAGCATAGGAAATGGAGTAGCCAAAGAACACATATACATGACCCATGGCCATGAACTAAGGTGGGGGGGACTGCTGGAAGGAAGGGGGTACTAGGCAGAGAGGAGCAAAGGGGGGAAATTTCTATAAGTGTAATACCATAATCATTAAAATATATTAAAAAATAGAACAGATCAATGAAACTAAGAGTTCATTTTTTGAAAGGATAAATACAACTGACAAACTTTTAGCTAGTCTAAGAAATGTATACATAAAGGTCAAATAACCCAGCCAAACAGTGGACAAGATGGCAAAGTGTGCACTGTCCTCTAAGCTTCAAGAAAGCAAGCACATCATCTAACCTATAGAGATTCTGGCTCATGCAATTGTGGATGCCAAGTGCTTCTCCACCCCTGGCTGCTGGGTCAACTGCACCAACTTCACACTTGCCCTCAAGGGATTTCTTCTGTTTGCTGAGATTATATTGTGCCTGGTCAATCTGATCTGATTCATCACCTCCACATCGGCATAATTCTCTCTGTCAGTGGTTGAGATGATCCTTGCTGCTATCTTCTTTGTCATCTACATATGTGAGCTGAACACAAGGATAAAGATCATCAACTGACCTTGGAGTGATTTCTTCTAAACCCTCACAGTGGCTATTCTCTACCTGATCATCTCCATTGTTGTCCTCATTGAGAAAGGAAACCATTCCAAAATCATTGCAGGTGTGATGGGCCTATTGCTGTGAGCCTCTTTGGCTTTGATGTCTATTTCACCTTCCCCTTCAGGCAGCAAAGACATAGAGCAGCTCCTACTGACCCTGCAGATGTAGGTGAACAACCTTCATTTCTCTCTGCAACCTGAAAAAAACACTTCCACTGAAATGACTCCTCCTTAAACCTACAAACACTGCTAGCCAACTCCCAGGCCCCTATTGAGGTAAAAGTGCCTTTATCAGGAGAATATGTGTTCCAGGCCGCCAATCAACCCTCCTGGTTGTGGCCACCTTTATTGATGTGCCTAGGTCCCCCTTTTCAAGTATACAAAAGCACACACCAGTTCTGCCTGGACTATGCCCTTACCTAAGCCACAAAGTGAGGGAAAGTGTGCCTCAGATTTCACACTTCAGCCCCCAGGTTGTGGCCCACTCCCAATAACTTCAGCAAGGTGGTGGTTCTGTGGAGGGATAAATATAAATAGATAATAAACAGATTGTTAGAATATTAAGAAACTCAAATAAATAAAATCAGAAATAAAAGAGGAGACACTGAAACTCAACACAAATGCAAAGAATCATAAGAGATACTGTAAGGAATTATTCACATTTTAAAAATGTAATCTTTATTTTATTTTTCTATTACCATTTAATTCCATTATACCTCCATTCCCCCCAGCAATCACCACACTGTTGTCCATGTCCATGAGTCCCTTTTGCTTTTTGCTCAGTCCCTCCACTCTCTAACCTCCCCAAGGCACTAGCTGTCATCTGCTCTCCATCTATGAGCCCGTCTCTGTTTTTCTTGATTCATTTTCTTCATTATATTCCATATACATGCATGAAATCATGTGGTATTAGTATTTCTCTGGATTATTTCACTTAGCATAATATTCTCCAGATCCATCCATACTGTCACAAAGGATAAAACTTTCTTCTTTTTTAGCCAAGTAGCATTCCATTGTGTAAATGTCCCACAGTTGTTCTATCCACTCATCTACTGATGGACACTTGGGCTGCTTCCATATCTTGGTGATTGTAAATAACACTGCAATGAACATAGAGGGGCTTATGTTCTTTCAAATTAGAGTTTTGTGTTCCTCAGGATAGATTCCCAGAAGTGGGATTGCTGGGTCAAAAGGTAGATCCATTTTTAATTTTTTAAGGTATCTCCATAATGCTTTCCACAGTGGCTGCACCAATCTGCATTCCAACCAATAGTGCAAAAGGATTTCCCTTTATCCACATCCTTGCCAGCACTTGCTGTTTGCTGATTTATTGATGACAGTCATTCTGACAGGTGTGAGATGGCATCTCATTGTGATTTTAATTTGCATTTATCTGATGATTAGTGATGTTGAGCATCTTTTCATATATCTATTGACATCTGTATGTCCTCTTAGGAGAAGTTCCTATTCAGGTCTTTTGCCCATTTTTAAATTGGATTGTTTGTTTTTTCAGTGCTGAGATTTGTAAGTACTTTATAAATTTTGGATATTAACCCCTTATTAGATGTACTGGTGAATATGTCATCCACTTCCATGGTTGTCTTTTTATTTCATTGATGATTTTATTTGTTGTGAAAAACATTTTATTTGGACATCATCCCATTTGTTTATTTTTTCTTTTGTTTCTCTTGTCTGGGGAGATATATGTGATAAACAATTGCTACAGGCAATGGCTGAAATTTTGTTGCCTATATTTTCTTCTAGGATATTTATGGTTTCAGAAATAACATTTAAGTCTGATCCATTTTGAATTTATTCTTGTGTGTGGTGTAAGAAGGTGGTCTAGTTTCACTTTTCTGCATGCATCTGACCACTTTTCCCAAAAACATTTATTGAATAAACTATCTTTGGCCCATTCTATGTGCTTCCTTCCTTTGTTGAATATTGACTATAAAGATGTGGGTCTATTTATGGGCTCTCTATTCAGTTCCATTGGTCTATGTGTCTGATTTTATGCCAGCACCATGCTGTTTTGATTACCATGGTATTATAATATAGTTTTATGTTAAGTAGCATGATTCATCCATCTTTGTTTTTCTTTCTCACCATTGATGTTACACATGGGGTCCATGTAAAACTTTGTCCAAACTCATCAAGAAAAAAAAGAGGAAGGACCAAAATAAATAAAATCAGAAATGAAATAGGAGAAATTACAACTGATACCAAAGAAATACAAAAAATAAATAAGAAAATATTATGATCAACAAACTGGACAACCTGGATGAAATAGATAAATTCCCAGAAACATACAATCTTCAAAAATGAATCAGGAAGAATCAGAGAATCTGAATAGACAGCTTATACCTAGTGAAAATGAGGCAGTAATCAAAACACTCCCAGCAAACAAAAGCTCTGGTCCAGATGCCTTCACAAGTGAATTTTAGCAAACATTTTGAGAAGAGCTAACAACTTTCCTTCTCAAACTATTTCATTAAATTCAAGAGGAGGTGTGGCTCCCAAACTCTTTTTGTGAATCCAGCATCATCCCACTCCCAAAACCAGATAAAGACACAATAAAGGAAGAAAATTACAGGCTAATGTCACTGATGAACATAGATGCTAAAGTTCTCAACTAAACATTAGCAAATGGAATACAGCAATGCATAAAAGAGAGCCTATACCATGACAAAGTGGGATTTATCCCAGGAATGTAGGTTGGTACAAGATTCACAAATCAATAAATGTGATTCACCACATATATAAAATGAAGAACAAAACCACATAATCATATCAATAGATGCAGAAAAAGCATTTGATACAGTACAGTACCCATTTCTGATAAAAACTCTCAGCAATGTGGGAGTACAGGGAACATACCTCAACATAATAAAGGCCCTATATAAAAAATACACTACCACCATCATACTCAATGGGCAAAATCTAAAAGTATTCCTTTTAAGATCAGGAACAGGAAAAGAATGTCTGCTTTCACAACTTCTATTCAACATAGTATTGGAATTCCGAGCCACAGCAATCAGACAAAAAGAAATGAAAGGCATCTCAATAGCAAAGGAAGATGTAAAACTATCATTATTTGCAGGTGAGATGATAGTGTACATCGAAAATGCTATAGACTCCACCAAAAAACTACTTGAACTAATAAGTGAATTTGGCAAAATGGTGGGGTACAAAGTCAATACTCAGAAAACAAAGGCATTTTTGCATACCAGCAATGCAGTATCAGAAACAGAAATCAGGGGAAAATCCCATTTGATTTAACAATAAGAAAAATAAAGTACATGAGAATAAACCTTACCAAGGAGGTAAAAGACCTGTACTCAGAAAACTACACAACACTGAAGAAAGAAATTAAGGAAGACACAAACAAATGGAAACACATACCGTGTTCATGGATCGCAAGATTTAACATCATCAAAATATCCATACTACCCAAAGCAATTTATATATTCAGTGCAATCCCTATTAAAATATCAATGGCATATTTCACAGATATAGAACAAACATTTCAAAAATTTATATGGACCATAAATGACCCTGGATAGCCCCAGCAATTTTGAGAAAGAAGAAAAGCTTGGAGGGATCACCATACTTCATATCAAACAATATTACAAGGCCACAGTAACCATTACAGTCTGGTACTGGCATAAGAACAGACACATAGATCAGTGGGACAGAACAGAGAGCCCAGAAATAAACCCAAGTGTCTTTATGATCAAGTAATATTCAACAAAGTGGACAGAAGCATAATATGGTGTAAAAATAGCCTCTTCAACACATGGTGGTGGGAGATCTGCACAGTTACATACAAAAAAATAAAACCTGACCATCAACTTTCATCATATACAAAAATAAACTCAAGAGGGATAAAAGACTTAAATATAACTAGAGGATAACATAAAAGTCCTAAAGGAGAACATAGGCAGGAAATCTCAGATATTCAACACTTCAATATTTTCACTGATATGCCCCTATGGCAAAGGACAAAAAGGAAAGAATAAACAAACAGGACTTCATCAAAATTAAAGAGGTTCTGCACAGGTAAAGAAAACATTAGCAAAATTAAAAGGGAACCAACCATATGGGAAAATGTAATTTCAAATGATACCTTGGAAAAGGATTAGATCTCAATAATATATAAAGAAATCACATGACTCCATTTCAGGAAGACAAACAACCCAATTAATAAATGGGCAGAGGATCTGAACAGATACTTCCCCAAGGAGGACATACGGAGGGCCTAGATACATTTAAAAGGATGCTCAGCATCACTAGCCATCAGAGAGATGCAAATTAAAACCACAATGAGGTACCATCTCACACCAGTCAGAATGGCCATCACAAACAAATCAACAAACAACAAGTGCTGGCCAAGTTGTGGAGACAATGGAACCCCAGTCCACGGTTGGTGGGAATGCAGACTGGTGCAGCCACTGTGGAAAACAGTATGGAATTTCCTCAAAAAACCTAAAAATGGAACTGCCTTTTGACCCAGCAATTCCACAGTGGGCACAATACCCTAAAAGAACCTATGCACCCCAGTGTTCCTAGAAGCACAATTTACAATAGCCGAGTGGTGGAAGCAATCTTAGTGCCCATCAGTAAATGAGTGCATCAAAAAATCTATGGTTCATTTACACGATTGAATACTACACAGCAGAAAAAAAGAAGTAGCTCCTACTCTTTGGGACAGCATGGTGGAACTGAAGAGCACTATGCTAAGTGAAAGAAGCTGGGTAGTGAAAGACAAATATATGATCTCACATATAAGTGGAACCTAATCAACAAAACAAACAAGCAAGCAAAATATAACCAGAGACATTGAAATAAAGAACAGACAGTAACCAGAGGGGAGGATTGAGGAGGCTAATGGGGGAAAGGGAGGAAAGGGTCATCGAAGGACTTGCATAAAGGACCCAGGGATGAAGCCAAAGGGGGTTTGGATTCAGGGTAAGAGGTAGGGTTAGGGGGGCAGGGCAAGGTGGTGACAGGCAAATGGAGAAAACTGTACTTGAACAACAATAAAAAAAATTCATGACCTGTATACTATGTTTTGTGCACTCCTCTGTATTTGTGCTATATTTTGCAAAACAAAAAACATTTTTTAGAAAGAAAAAGGAAGAACATATCTGGTGTTGAGCAAGAATCTATCAAGTAGTAATGTATAGAAAGAGCTAGGGGTCACTACTGAAATATACAGTCTTCAGTCTAAACAATGATAGATTCTTGAACAGCAATATCTCAGCTCTGCTTTTGCTTTACAAAGCAATTATAAAACAAGTAGCATTTTAAGACAAAAACCCCAATAGACAGATATAGCTTGAGAAGCAGAATTCCATGTTATACTGAAGTTCTGAGAAGCCCCCTCCAAGGTTTTTTACCTAACAAATATATCAAAGGAACCTGTTTAGATTATAATATAGCCTTCAGAATGGAACCCCATGGCCATGTAAGAATAAAACACAGGCGTGCTTTCCCCAGCCTTCTGAATAAACAGGAATGGACATAAATCTATTTACTTGGGATGTGGCCAAACAAGATAAATCAAAAGGCATACAAAAAAGTGGGTGGGGCCCTTTCTCTTACACATCCCACCTCCATCAGCCTCAGAGAAATCTTTGAAAGTTTTTCAAGAGATGTTACTCTCAATCTGTCATTTTGTAAGTAAATATAATAAATTTGATGGAGGTTAAGTTTATGAGTTTTATTTGTCTATTTTCACAGTGGGTAAAATTTGCCAAATTCTTACTTCATTTTCACTCTAAGGTTTAAATGTGAATAACCATTCATCTAAGTGTTGGACTGCACTCTACAGAACCACTTAAAGCCCAGGAACATGTCATGTGAGGTAATGGCTTCCAATAGTCTATGAGGAAATGTTACTTGCATCTTGCTGACTACTTTGGATTGATGAAAACAAAGGATAAAGAAAAGACATCTCAAAGGAAATTTACCTATGTCTTTAAAGTGCATGGAACACATTTCACTAGGGAATCTCCAAAACCTACTAGGGACAAGTTCCCTATTAAAAATTAAATTTGTATTTCTACTAAACTATCTTATTTTGATATGTTATGCTTATTTTCTGATATTCTAAAATAGCTTTGGAAATTTGAATTCATAAAATATTAATTAATGCATATTTTTATTTCTCCAAAGACCACTGAAGAAAAGTAAATAAATTTGTGCTTTCAAGGAACAAGTTAGGAAATATTTTCACTGAAAGGGACACTAGTGGGAAAATCAGCAACATTTGAAGAGGGATTATAGTTTAAATAATACGGTGTCAGTATTTATTTTGGCAATTGTACTGTGGTTATGTAAAAGTTTTTCTTTGATTTTAGGAAACACACACTGAAGTATTAGGGGTAAATATGTATCATATTTATAAATTACTCTCAAACAGTTCAGAAAAATCTATATCTACAGGAAGATCAAGAGTGAGAGCAAGAAGGGGGCATGGAGAACAAATGTAGGATAATGTCAACATTTGGGAAACCTGAGTGAAGAATATATGGAAATTCTTTGTACTATTTTCTAACTGTTCCCTAAATCTGAATTTATTTCAGAATATAAAATTAAAAATTAAGGAGCTCATGAGCCAATGTCCAGAATTAAGAAGCACTATGTCACTCTTTGATAAAAAGAAAAATGTACAGGCCCATCCCATAACAACCTGTATTGCTGTGAATAAGCCACTTGATTTCCCTGAGCTTCAGTTACAGCTATAAAAATGAACTAACTAGATTCATTGGAATCCCATTCCAATTCTAAAATGCCATGGTTCAAGGTCTTCTATTTGCTTTCCATAATTTCATCCTTTTTGACTGGCTGATTGCCTCCTACAAGGAAATATAGAAATAATGACAAGAGTTTATATTTATTAAGCAAGAATGCTGTGGTAGACACCTTTCTAATATTATCAAAATATAAACTCATTTAATTTTTACAAAAGCCATATTGGTAGGTGTCATTATCATCCTCATTTTGTAAAGAAAAAAATACAGGGGCATAGAAAATGACAAAATATATTTTAGGTGATGCAATTGGTAGGTGGACAGAGTTGAGACAAGGGACCATGCTCACATCCCTTATACCAAGGGTCAGGAAACTTTTAATGTAAGTGGGCAGATGGTAAATATTTTAGGCTTTGTGTAGTACACATGTCTCTGTTACATATTCTTATCGTTTTGTTTTTATAACCTGTGAAAATGTAAAAAATCACAGGCCTGTGAACCAAAGGGTACTGGTTCAATTCCTATTCAGGGCACATGCCTGGGTTGCAGGCAAGGTCCCCAGTAGGGGGTGCACAAGAGGCAACTACACATTGATGTTTCTTTCCTTCTCTTTCTCCTTCCCTTCCCCTCTCTTTAAAAAGAAATGAATAAAATCTTTTTTTTAAATGTAAAAAGAAATTGTCTTAGATCACAGGCAATACAAAAACAGGCTTGAGGCCAGATTTGACCCATAAGTTGACTGCCATTTTATAATACCCTACCTCTTGGAAAGGGAATGGTCAGTCACCAAATGACATATCTACAAAGGGACCTCAGTAATCACCTCATCTAATTTCTTCTCTTTACAGACAAGGCGCTAAGATATCAACTCATTTTGCCTAAGGCCAAACTATTCATCAGATTAAAACCCTGGTCTTCTGGTTCTTCATCCAATGTACTTGGCATCATGAAGCACTAATTTTTAGATGCATCCTGGGGAAACCCAAAGTACACTATTAACATATTTGCATTTATAGACACTGGCAACCTATAATCAACTTCAAATCAAGCTGGAAAGCAAGACCTGTACAAAAGTTTTCAATGATAAGAAATGTTTCACAATTATATACTTAGGTATTTAAATCCAAATCAATTCAATATTGTCGTGTCTAGCATTGTGAAAGAACAAAAGGAACTAAGTGGGTTCTGCTTTCAGAAGAAAATCATGTGGAGAAACATGAAATTGTGAGTAAAAGACAAGAAATCAAGATGGGGAGAGATCAGGGAATTGCAAATCAAACCACAGTGAGATATCACCTCACACCTTTCAGAATGGCTATTATCAAAAAGTGAACAAATAATTAGTATTGGAAAGGATGTGAAGAAAAGGAAACCCTTGTACACTGTTGGCGAGATTATAAATTGGTGTGGACACTATGGAAAACAATATGGAGACTCTTCAAAAATTAAAAGTAGAACTACTGTGTGATCCAGCAATTCCACTTCTGGGTACTTAACTGAAGAAAATAAAAATATTTATTTGAAAAGATAATATGCACTGCTAGGTTCATTGTAGCGTTGTTTACAATAATAGCCAAGATATGGAAGCAACTTATGTGTCCATCAGTAGAGGAATGGATAAATAATATGTGAGATATATATTTTCATTTATATATGAATATTAATCAACAATAGAAAAGAAGGTAATATTGCCATTTGTAATAACATTGATAGACCTAGGGGATATTATGCTAAGTGAAATAAGTAGACAGAGAAAGACAAATACTGTATTATTTCACTTATATGTAGAACCTAGACAAACAAAACAAAACAGAAGTAGACTCATAGATACAGTGAAAAAACTGATAGTGGCCATAGGGAAGGGATGGGGGAGCACGCATGAAAAAGATCAAGGGGAATAAGATTTTCAAACTTTCAATTATAAAATAAATGTTCACAAGAATGTAATGTACAGCACAGGGAATATTGTCAATAACATCATAACTTTGCATAGTGACAGATTAGGCTACTAGACTTGTGGTGATCATATATCATAAGGTATAAAAAGGTTGAATCACCATATTGTACACCTGAAACAAATATAATATCATACGCCAACTATAATTTAATAAAAAAAATTTAAAGATGGGGAGAGATCAATGAGAGTTGCAACTAGCCAAGAAGTTTTGAAAAGAAATAGAACTGTAGATAGAGCTGGAAGAAACGGGGTATGTCCTGTGGAGAAGCTTTCTATATTGCAGTTGCAAGGACTTCAACTCAACAAATATGAAACACTAAATGAAAGCATGTGTTATGGGATATAGTGATTAAGAAGGCATTTTTCTTTTTTTTACACTTTTTTAAAATACATTTATTGATTATGCTATTATAGTTGTCCCATTTCCCCCCCTTCACTCCACTCCATCCTTCCCACCCCACATTCCTCCCCTATAGTTCATGTCCATGGGTTATATATATAAGTTCTTTGGCTTCTACATTTCCTATACTATTCTTACCCTTCACCTGTCTATTTTCCACCTATCATTTATGCTACTTATTCTCTGTACCTTTCCCCCCTCTCTCCCCCTACCCCTCCGCTGTTGATAACCCTCCATGTGATCTCCATTTTTGTGGCTCTGTTCCTGTTCTAGTTGTTAGCTTAGTTTGCTTTTGTTTTTGTTTTAGGTGTGGTTGTTAATAACTGTGAGTTTGCTGTCATTTTTACCGTTCATATTTTTTAAAATTTTAATTTTTTATTGTTATTCAATTACAGTTGTGTGCCTTTTCTCCCCATCCCTCCACCCCAACCCAGCCGAACACCCCTCCATCCCCCACCTCCACCCTCCCCCTTGATTTTGTCCATGTGTCCTTTATAGTAGTTCCTGTAATCCCCTCTCCTCACTGTCCCCTCCCCACTCCCCCCTGACCATTATTAGATTGTTCTTAACTTCAATGTATCTGGTTATACTTTATTTCCTTTTTTCTTCTATTCATTATGTTCCAGTTAAAGGTGAGATCATATGGTATTTGTCCCTCACAGTCTGGCTTATTTCACTTAGCATAAGGTTCTCCAGTTCCATCCATGCTGTTGCAAAGGGTATAAGCTCCTTCTTTCTCTCTGCTGCATAGAATTCCATTGTGTAAATATACCATAGATTTTGGATCCACTTGTTTGCTGATGGGCACTTAGGCTGCTTCCAGTACTTGGCTATTGTAAATTGTGCTGCTATGAACATTGGGGTGCATTTACGCCATGCACAAAAATAAACTCAAGATGGATAAAAGACTTAAATATAAGTTGTAACACCATAAAAATCCTAGAGGAAAACATTGGCAGGAAAATCTCAGACATTCCATGCAGCAACGTCCTCACAGACATGTCCCCTAAAGCAAGGGACATAAAGGAAAGAATAAACAAATGGGACCTCATCAAAATAAAAAGCTTCTGCATGGCTAAAGAAAACAGCACTAAATTACAAAGAGAACCAACAGTATGGGAAAACATATTTGCCAATGATATCTCAGACAAGGGCCTGATCTCCAAAATATATAAAGAACTCACAAGACTCCACTCCAGGAAGACAAACAACCCAATTAAAAAATGGGCAAAGGATTTGAACAGACACTTCTCCAAGGAAGACATACAGAGGGCCCAGAGACATATGAAAAGATGCTCAGCATCACTAGCCATCAGAGAGATGCAAATTAAAACCACAATGAGGTACCATCTCACACCAGTCAGAGTGGCCAACATAAACAAATCCACAAACAAATGTTGGAGAGGATGTGGAGAAAAGGGAACCCTAGTGCACTGTTGGTGGGAATGCAGACTGGTGAGGCCACTGTGGAAAACAGTATGGAATTTCCTCAGAAAACTAAAAATGGAAGTGGCCTTTGACTCAGCAATTCTGCTGCTGGGATTATACCCTACAAACCCTGAAACACCAATCCAAAAGAACCTTTACTGTTCATATTTTTTATCTTCTTTTTCTTAGGTAAGTCCCTTTAACATTTCATATAATAAGGGCTTGGTGATGATGAACTCCTTGAACTTGACCTTATCTGAGAAGCACTTTATCTGCCCTTCCATTTTAAATGATAGCTTCGCTGGATACAGTAATATTGGATATAGGTCCTTGCCTTTCATGACTTTGAATACTTCTTGCCAGCCCCTTCTTGCCTGTAAGTTCTCTTTGGAGAAATCAGCTGACAGTCTTATGGGAACTCCTTTGTAGGTAACTGTGTCCTTTTCTCTTGATGCTTCTAAGATTCTCTCCTTAGTTTTAATCTTGGGGAATGTAATTATGATGTGCCTTGGTGTGTTCCTCCTTGGGTCTAGCTTCTTTGGGACTCTCTGAGCTTCCTGGACTTCCTGGAAGTCTATTTCCTTTGCCAGATTAGGGAAGTTCTCCTTCATTATTTGTTCAAATAACTTTTCAATTTTTTGTTCTTCCTCTTCTCCTTCTGGCACCCCTATAATTCGGATGTTGGAATGTTTCAAGATGTCCTGGAGGTTCCTAAGCCTCTCCTCATTTTCCTGAATTCTTGCTGCTTCATTCCTCTCTGGCTGGATGTTTCTTTCTTCCTTCTGGTCCACATCATTGATTTGAGTCCCAGTTTCCTTTGCATCACTATTGGTTCCCTGTACATTTTCCTTTGTTTCTCTTCTTATAGCCTTCATTTTTTCATCTGATTTGCGACCAAATTCAACCAATTTTGTGAGCATCCTGATTACCAGTGTTTTGAACTGTGCATCTGATAGGTTGGCTATCTGTTCGCTGCTTAGTTGTATTTTTTCTGGAGCTTTGATCTGTTCTTTCATTTGGGCCATTTTTTTGTCTTGGCACGCCTGTTATGTAAAGGGGCAGAGCCTTAGGTGTTCACCACGGTGGGATAATGCTGGTCGCTGCGTTGTGACACTGTATGTGAGGGAGGGGCTGAGAGGGAGCAATGGCACCTGCTCCACTGTCTGCTGGATTTTAGTCACTCCCTCCGCTACCCACAATCAAACTCGGCCCCTCTAGTGCTGATTCCTGAATGGGTGGGCTTGTGCACGCTGTAAGCTCCTGTGGGTCTCTCCAATGAACTCTCCTGTGAGGCTGGGAGTTTCTCCTGCTGCCGCCTTAACCCCCACGGGTGTTTTCAATCAGAGGTTTGAGGGTTTATTTCCCCGATCGGGATCCCTGGGTTGCACAGTCTGTTTCGCTCCCCCATTGTTCCTCCTGGTTTATCTATGTGTGAATGTGGGGCCGCAGGGTCTGCTAGCAGTCACACTGCCTGCCCCCTTCACTCCACAATCCTCCACGTCTCTGGGTCTGGCTACATTGCTGCGAGTCCCCTCTGCCCTGCCTGCCTGGCTCCGCCCCTTCTACCTGTCTGGATGAATGTTTCTTCTTTATCTCCTTGGTTGTTGGATTTCCTTGCTGTTCGATTTTCTGTCAGTTTTGGTTGTTTTTTGTTTTTAAGTTGTTGTTGTCTTTCTTTTGGTTGTGCAAGGAGGTGCAGTGTGTCTACCTACACCTCCATCTTGGCCAGAACTCCAGATTTCTCTCAAGAAGGCATTTTTCTCTAACTTCATGGACCTTAAAGTCATGTCAAAACCACATGATTTTACTTGTGTCATAGAGATTTGAGAACATACCATATGGTAGTTCTCCACAAAGCTATTAATATGTACCAAAGCAATCTTTAACCATCAGACCATGAACTTTCTTCAGTCCTACTCTGTCCACAACTTTATCCCAAAATTATGAGATATACTGATGTTGGCTATAAAACAAATGTGATATCAAGTTCACTTAAATATTCATCTGTTGTTCATATCTGTATATTACTGTCATGGTCTTTAAGTCTTATAGCAGCAGTGCTTGTGAGCTATAAAGATGATACCAATATTTACATAATGGCATAAAAAACTAAAGGAGTTGAGCTAGTAAAAGAGCAAGGTGATGGAAAAATTTAAGCACTTCAAAATTACTACTATTGAAGTATTAGAGTGCAATACCAAAATAATAAGATAAAAAGTTAGAAGATTCAGGGTTTTTTTTTTTTTATTGGTTCTGCCACTAATAAACTATAAGAAAGTTTATGACACAGTAACTTCTCTGGCCCTCAATTTCCTCATCTGAAAATGAAAGACTGCATGAAATGACCTCTATAGGCCCTTAATTTTAACCACTTATTATTTAATGGATTGCATACATTTTAGTGGAAAGGTAAAAGTTGAAAGGGAAATAAAACAAGATATGTCCATTGATCTTAAAACTTAAAAATCAACCAAAAACTAGAATCATGGACTGTCACCATTGAAAAGTACTTAACTGGTCATTTATTTCATAAATTGGCAAACTTTGTGAAGGACTAGATAGCAAATGTTTTAGGCTTTAAGAACTATCTATGGTCTTTGTCATATCTTCTTTGTTTCTATTTTCAAACAACTTTTAAAAACCATTCTTATCTACCAAGTTGTACAAAAAGGCTCATTTTGAATTGAGAAATATTGGTAATCTCCTATTGTAGTCTAACACTCATTTTACAGATGAAGAAATTAAGGTCTAGAGATTTTAAGTGACTTGTGTATAGTCACAAATCTAGTGAATAATGCAATCAGGACTTATCTGGTCTAATAAATCCCAGTCTACTGCACTGCCCTGGCTCACTAAAAAAGATGACTTATCATAGGTTTTAAAAGCCCTTTAGCATAGTAGTATTTGTTGTTTTTTTCTACATTCATCTCCCTTTTGGCACATATCTTCAAGACATCCTCATTAAACTTTCTGACTACCTAGGGTCCCCATATGGTAAGATACACAAAACTGCCCTTTTTCCAGACTTACGTTATTTATCCCACAGATCTTATCTAAATTTACCCATCCAGCATTTCCCCTCAAAGTTCTATTTTCTATAAAATAAACTTAATATTACCATTATGAGAATGTGGATTACTGAGACAAAGTGGTTCAGTTTTAGTTTCATCTCTCTATGTAACTAACAGTGGTAATTTTAATATACTTACCTTACATCACTACAAACAGAAATATCTCATTGAATTCCCCACAAAACTCAATTAAATAAATACCATTAATTTTCTCTTTTTAGAACTGAGAGAAGGAGAGATTTAGTCAATTACCTAAAGTTACATACCTAGTAAACTGTGGAACAGAAATTTGAAACCAAATCTTTCTTATTCTAAGCCTATTAAACAGTAGTTTATAGATTCAGAGCAATTAGGTAACAGAATAATAATTGGGTACATCACAAGAGATGGGTTCTCTAGAAGCGCCATGGTTCATCAGAAGTAGTTCCAGTTTCCTCTCCTTAAGAAAACATTAATCATGAGTCTTAAATGTAGGCATGAGCAGTTTCTTTGTCACCCATGCCTCCAGTTTGGATTTCCCAATCAATATGGCAGCTCTGCCAACTATGAATATCCCTAGTCTAACCCAAAGTAGTGATGGATAGTGATCGCCTTTGGAATTGAAGTGCACTGGGAAACCATGTAATAGGCCATCCATCAATTAAAACCCAGGGATTCCGGCCAGTGCAGCATTTGGAAATTAAAGAAAACCATTGAGCAGGTGGTGAGAAGTACTTGATCATTCCCATCTAATGTCTAAATTTAATCATTTCCCCAGCTGGGCCACCCACAGTGGACACAATATAGAAGGTCTTCTTATTTGTAAAGGAACATAGTGCCCTGTGGGACAGCTCTTCATAAAAGCAGTCACTACTAGACATTTGTTAACCCTAAAGCCATCAGGAGTTGCTCCTGAACATCTGTTAGTGAGGAATTCATCCCAATGTATTACTTGCATGTTTAAATAAGTATGTAACACCTACAACTACAAGTACGTACCACTCTCACTTTATCTCTTTCATGATACAGTGGAAAAATATACTGAGATAGCAATCAGAAAGCTTCAGTTCTGTCCCCAGCTATGCTATAAACTGGCTACATAATCTTGGGCAAGTTATTCCTTCTCTGTGGGTCTGTTTTCTCTTCCAAAAAAGGAGGAGGAGGAGGGGAAAAGGGTTTAATGTCATCTAAAGCCTTTGCCAGGCTTCCCCATTATTTCATATGTGCATATTATTCTTTTACTCCAATTTCATGCCCTCTACAAATAAAATAAAAATCTTATATTCATGCATGGACAAAACCAAGGGGTGGGTGGAATCAGGGGAGGGAAGTGGGGATGGCTGGGGTGGGGGGAAAATGCAGACAACTGTAATTGAACAATAATAAAATAAAATAAATAATTTAAAAATCTGATATTCAAGCTTTTCTATGATTTAAGCTAACATTGCTTATCCCATTCCATCTTTCAACCTTTCTAAAAATCATATTGTCTGCTCATATTAAGCTGGCTGCTCTACTTATTCCACACTCATCTTATGTTCATTTCTATGACCATGCTTTAATTCAGGCTCTTCCTCTAGACTATGTCTGCTATGATCTAAATCCTGCCCCACCATTCAAGACCCAGCTTATTTTCACATTCTCAAGAAGGCTTTCATTCTGGGGAAAGGAGAAACATAATATAATGTTTAGAAGACCTCTAATGCAGTTTATTCAGAACCCAATATCCCTATATTGTGGTGTTTGTACTTATGCAAATATTTTGGGAAAGAGTATCCCATGGAGGAAGAGGGAACAGGAAGTAAAAAGGCCCTGAGGTAGAACTGTGCCTGGTGCAAGGAACTGTAAGGACACCAATGTTGTTAGATTGCAGTGAGCAAGAGGGGGGGTTGGTGGTAGGCAATAAGATGAAAGAAATAGAAATGAGCCAATCATGTAGTGCCTTGTAGGTCATAGTTAAGAACTTGTAAAAACAATTGGCTGCTCTGCCTTTGAGGATGATGTACATCAATATTATCTCTTTTCTATGTGACAGCTTTTTAAATATTTGAAGGCATTGCTTATGCCCCCAAGTCCTCTCTTCTGCAAATCAAAAGTCACCAACTTCTTCAACCATTTCTCCTAGATTGTTTTCAGATTTCTCACTATTTCCATTGTTTCCACTGGTCATGCTCCATTTTGCTAATGTCCTTTCTAAACTGTATAGTGACACATATTAGGTAGAAATAAATGTTACCTAAAGGGACAAATAAATGACATTTGATGCTCAATGCAAAGTACAGTAAGACAATTTATTTCATTGTACTAGACATTATAGTTCTATTATTATAACCCAAGTAGCATTTATTTTTAAAGTAATACATGTCATTTCTCAAGGCATCAATAGCCTGTTTCATATGTATCAAAGATGACATGGAAGCTGATTTTCATTTCTATATAAATCAGTAACCACATCCATGAATCCTTATCAATTTTGCTTTAAAAGATGTTCCCATTTTATACTAAAAGAATATGGTATATGGATTGTAAAAAAAATGTCTCAAATTCTTCACCCATCACTGGATCCATACTCTTTGCTATAAGACTTGGTAGTATCTTCCCACTCTAGATGAAGTATTTTCCCCCACCCCTTCATTATGGGCCTATCCATGTAACTACCTCCCCTTAATTAAATGTTAACAAGTATGACACAAGCAGACTCTCTGCTCAATTATGCTTGCTCTATTAGACCCCTCCCATCATTACAAAAACATACACATGCTAGTCTGCTAGAGAAATACAAAAGAATGTGGACAAGAACCAAGTCATCCAAACTAAGTACCCCCTAAATAAGCTAGCCCATAGGTGACTCACAGATGGTTGCAGATGCATGAGTGGGACTGAAGGAGACCAGAGAACTGTTCCACCAACTCACTGACTGATATGCAGTAACATATGGTTGTTGTTTAAAGCCACTAATTTGTAAGGCAGCTTGTTGGATAATGATAACTTACTGCTACAAAAAGCTTTCACTCTACAGTGTTCAATGATAAACCTCCTTCCCCATAACTGTATGTACATATACATATTCTAGCAAAAAAGTTTGAACTTTGGTGCATTGATTCTGGAAGGTTTTAGACTATTTGTCCAAAACATCATAGATATAATTGGGTTTTGTGTTTATGTAATATAGGCAATAATTTTTAGCTACCTAAATATCACCACTTCTTTTGGACTCAAATTAATCCTTACTCTGTATAGAACAAGGCCTTGCACGGTATGCAAGATGCTTAATCAATCAAAACCAAAAACATGTGTTATATACACAAAGCCTACACCTGCTTAAAATGTACTTTTCCTCAATTTTTCCTCAGATCTATATGAAATTATGGACCAACTGCAGAGCAAAAATGATTCCTTGGAAGAGGTGGGTTTCCCATTGTGCCTAAGGTAATAGAAAGGATATTACCATTCTGCTAAATCTTCCTGCAGTTGACTTGCTATGAATTGCTATAGTAAAGTAAAAGAAAATCATTATGAGAGTTCAAAAAACAAGTTATTTTAAATAATGTTTATAATAATCTGCAGACTTGCCACACCAAAAAAACTCATTTGCAATTCTCAATAATTGGTCAGGGCTTATTAGATGTTTGTATGTTTGTATTTACACAGTTCAATAGTTTTTTCTTTGGATTGGTTATTTATTTTGTCTCATTGAAAAATAAATTTAAGACAAATTAAATTCAACCTTGTTACCAGTAATATTTCTGTATTGCAATAACTGACTTTTTAAAACTACATGTTACAGGAAAACAAAATAAAAGCTCCATCTTAAAAGTTCTTTCTGGCTATAAAAATGTGGAATGTGCCATACAAAACTAAAAACATGTTCTAAAACTTTGTAAAAATGTATGTATATTTTATTCTCTAGAACCTTAGGATCACATATAGGGTCATGAGTATGATACTGAAAAAAGCCCTTGAGAAGGGATTAAAAGTAGAGAAATCATTACTTTGAGTTAAGATGTAGAGTGTGGAAGGGGATACCTAGGCACATTCTACTGCTCTCCTACCTAAGATTGGTGAATCCTGGGAAAACTTCAGACAAGGGGATACAGTAAAGATGAGGACTTAATTCTATTTAGAATTCTATTGGGCATGACTAGCCTGTTTCCCTAGGCTATAATCTATTCTTCTTGCAAGTTCAGTACTGGGAACCAAATTATTCCTAAACAGGAAGTATTTATGAAACCTCATTTAGTATTCAAGTAGCCCATCATTAAACCACATTTACTACTAGTCATGTTCTGATCACATGGCCCCATTCTAATAAGTGAACTTCTAGCTAAACCCCTGTGTGCCTCTAGCTTCCTCATCCTCCCTGCCAAATGGGATAGTGTAAGACCTAAATGAGATAATGCAGGTGCCTGGCACACAGGAAGAATTTGACAAAAGTTACCTGCTGCTAGTCTATCCTTGTTACTGTTAGTGTGGTGGTAAAGTGGCTCTCCCCTAGGGGGATAAAGAGCCCTGATTTATATCATTTGCTTATACCATAATGTAAATACTACCATAGTTGATATAAAACAACCAATATGAAGTCACTGAACATAAAGTTAGTAGGAGAAGTACATGCAGTCAGCTCTCACTAGCCATTACAAACCAGCTCCACCACACCATTACATGACCAAAACACTACCTTGTAACCCACTTTAAGAAATCAACTTTATTACTTTTCCTATACCTTAATCCTGATAATTGTAACACTTTAGCCTTACCTTTCTCTCAAACTAAAGTCCCATTATGAGCCCCATAAGTGACCCCAGCACACATCATCTATCAGCCCTCTCTAACTGGACAATCTCCCTGCTCATTTGGGTCTTGGTATATCTCTTGCTCCCAGAGTTTCTGTCATCACCTGGAACGTGCCTGTCAGGCCACTCCATTCTTGATAAATCTTGCTAATTATATTAATATATTTATCTTGTTGGCCTGCCATTATCTTCCAGTTATGACTGTGTTTGGGCCTTTATCTAGGACCAAAGACAGGGCCTACTTAAATATGGGTACAGTTTGAAACCAGAAACCAAAGGGTTCACTCATTCACAGAAATAAAATCTATTCCCTTGGTCTAATTAGCACTTTATTCCCACTATTTTGATACCAAGCACTATCTCTAGTTCCTAGTGGTTGAGTAAGCCACCATGAACACGCCAGGAGTTTCAGAATGCTATAGACACAACCCAATGATAAATAAGAGAGGCAATATCCATTTAATGAAAAAAAAACACTATGTGTAATCATACACAAACCATGAACTCTGAAGGTGGTCTTTCATATAGAGTAAATTATTGCCAATTTACTCACTTTCATATGACGATTGGGTACATTACTTGAAAGATGGCAAAACTGGACCTTCTAAGATGGCGGCGAGATAGGTGGGAACAGAGTCCACTTCCCCTCAACACCAGTGAAACACCTAGCTGATCTGAGGAGCAGAGCGAACACCCAACGGTATTCCAGCATATATGAAGATCGGAGACCAAAGATAGAGGACATTGAAAGATCTGACGGTAAGAAGAGTGCTTAAGGACAATAAGGTCCCTGGGACCTGCGCGGGGGCCAGGGCAGCTGAAGCCCCAGACCGGGTGCAGGGTCTGCTGCAGGATTCTTGGGAGAGAGCCAGGCTGGGCTCTGTGAGTGGCCAGGTGCTTGTTTGGACCAGGGGGGCTTGAATTGGAAGAATTTCTCAAAAAGAAAAAGAAAATAGAGGCCCTCAGTGGCTAGTTAGAGAACTCTCCGCAGCAGCTGTGGCCTCTGGCGCCCCTCCCCCCTCAGCCCCTGGACTGTGAACACAGGATAAGCAGCCCCAGCTCTCACCTGAAGACCAGATTAGTGGACTGGGGACCCACGACTGAAACCCCAGCTGGCCACCCACACCTGAAACCCCGGCAAGGCGCCCACACCTGAAATCTTGGGTGGGTGCACACTGGGAGCAGAGGCTAGCTACCCCACACACAGGCCCAAGGTGGCAGACCGGCCCCCCACATGACTCAGGCCAAAAGCAGCAGATCAGCTGATCAACAGCCTGGCTGCCTGCGAGGGACCACACCTAAAAGCACTGGTTCTTTTTTTTTTTTTAAATATATTTATTGATTATGCTATTACAGTTGTCCCATTTCCCCCCGCCCTCACTCCACTCCATCCTGCCCACTCCCTTCCTCCCAAATTTCCCCCCCCTCTAGTTCATGTCCTTGGGTCATACTTATAAGTTCTTTGGCTTCTACATTTCTTACACTATTCTTACCCTCCCCCTGTCTATTTTCCACCTATCATCTATGCTACTTATTCTCTGTACCTTCCCCCCCCTCCACTCCCCTATGGACAACCCTTCATGTGATCTCCATCTCTATGGTTCTGTTCCTGTTCTAGTTGTTTGCCTAGTTTGCTCTTGTTTTTGTTTTAGGTGTGGTTGTTAATAACTGTGAGTTTGCTGTCATTTTTACTGTTCCTATTTTTTATCTTCTTTTTCTTAGGTAACTCCCTTTAATATTTCATATAATAAGGGCTTGGTGATGATGAACTCCTTGAACTTGACCTTATTTGAGAAGCACTTTATCTTCCCTTCCATTCTAAATGATAGCTTTGCTGGATACAGTAATCTTGGATGTAGGTCCTTCCGTTTAATCTTGGGTAATGTAATTATGATGTGCCTTAGTGTGTTCCTCCTTGGGTGCAGCTTCTTTGGGACTCTCTGAGCTTCCTGGACTTCCTGGAAGTCTATTTCCTTTGCCAGACTGGGGAAGTTCTCCATTATTTGTTCAAATAAGTTTTCAATATTTTTTTCTTCCTCTTCTCCTTCTGGCACCCCTATAATTCAGATGTTGGAACGTTTCAAGATGTCCTGGAGGTTCCTAAGCCTCTCCTCATTTTTCCGAATTCTTGTTTCTTCATTCTTTTCTGGTTGGATGTTTGTTTCTTCCTTCTGGTCCACACCATTGATTTGAGTCCCAGTTTCCTGCGCATCACTATTGGTTCCCTGTACATTTTCCTTTGTTTCTCTTAGCATAAGCACTGGTTCTGAACAACTCCTACCTAGCCCCTACACACAGAGACATGCAGGGCCTACGGGTTCTCTAGGACGAAGGCAGAACACCCAGCAGAGAGGAGCTGCAGGGCTAGGGGATACTGCATTCCCTGGAAAGACTCGACCCAGTACAGGGCTGAACTAACCCATAGCAGCACCCAGAGCCCCTAGCATCTAAGACAGCAAAGAGCAAGAAGGGGGAGTGTGAGTTGCCCGTAATTGGTGCAATGCAAGGACAGCACAACTGGTGAACTAAAGGCCTACAAGGGAGCAGAAGGACCCTGAGGAACTGGACTGTAGGCTGAACAACAGCAAAGAGTGTGGCTCAGGAAGGGAGAAAAGTGAAACCAATCCTTCCAACCACCCCGTCCCATTTCACAGACAGGAAGACCAGCAAGAACTAACCTGACTGGTTTAAAGCCAGCAGAAGACTTTTTTTTCTCCTTTCCCCCTAAATTCCTTCTTCCTTTCTGTCCTTTTTCTTTTTTCATTCCTTCTTCCTTCCATCCTTTACCTTTTTTATTCCTTCTTCCTGCCTTCTTTTATTTATTCTTTTGTTTTATTTATTGCTAAAATTACTTCTTATCTTGCCTCCGATCTTTCTTTATTACTTCTTCCTTCCTTCCTTTCCTTTTCTATTCCCTTTTTCCCTCCTTACCTTCTTTTTTTTCTTCTTCCTCCCCCCCCTTCTCTTTTTACCACAGGTGAGACAATAAAACCTGGAGTGATGAAAAGACCAGAGTTAGACCGTGTTACATCCATAAATGTCAGCTAAAGACCAGGGAGCACAGGAGATTAAGGAGACAGCACCACTGAATCCCACTGGCATTCTACCATAGAATTTCATACCATAAACCCAGGGAGTCAGAATAGAGCAATTTAAGAAGCAGAGGCTAACAAGAAGAGTCTCACAAACAATGGGAAGACAAAGAAACAATCCCCAAATGAAAGGAAAGGAGGAAGCCTCAGAAAGAATGCTAACTGAAAAAGAGGCAACTCAACTATCAGATACTGAGTTCAAAGCAATGGTTATCAGGAAGCTCACTGAGCTCACAGAGAACTACCAGAAATTACAGGGAAACTACAATGAACTCACTGCAAACTATATCAACATGAAAAAGGAAATAGAAACTGTCAACAAGGGCCAAGAGGAAATGAAGAATACAATTTCTGAATTGAAGAACACAGTAGAAGGAATGAAAAGCAGACTTGATGAAGCAGAGAGTCGGATCAGTGAGCTGGAGGACAAAGTAGAAAAAAACACCCAGAAAGAGCAAGAAAAGGAAAAGAGGCTCAGAAAGAATGAAGGGGAATTAAGGGAAATACAGAACAACATAAAATGTAACAATATCTGTATAATAGGAATACCAGAAGGAGAAGAAGAAGAGCAAGGGATAGAAAACCTGTTTGAAAAAGTAATGATGGAAAATTTCCTTAATCTGAGGAGAGAAAAAGTCACCCAAATCCAGGAATCACAGAGAGTCCCAAACAAGAGGAACCCAAAGAGGCCCACTGCAAGTCAAATCATCATTAAAATGGCAAAATTCCAAGACAAAGAGAGGATCTTAAAGGCAGCAAGGGAGAAAGAGGAAGTAACATACAAGGGAGCCCCAATAAGGTTAGCAACTGATTTCTCAATGGAAATGCTCCAAGCCAGAAGAGAATGGCAAAAAATATTCCAAGTAATGAGAACCAGAGGCCTGCAACCAAGACTACTTTAACCAGCAAGGCTCTCAATCAAGATAGAAGGCCAAATAAAGAGTTTCCCAGACAAAAGAAGTCTAAAAGAATACACTTCCACCAAACCAGCTCTGCAAGAGATGCTAAAGGGACTGCTTTAAGGAAAAGAAGGAAAAGAGAAAGAGAGAGGAACACAGGTAGGAAAAAATGGCAATGAATAACTACCTATCGATAATAACCTTAAATGTAAATGGATTAAATGCTCCAATCAAAAGACATAGAATAGCTGAATGGATAAGTAAACATGACCCACACATATGCTGCCTACAAGAAACCCATCTCAGGACAAAAGACTTACACAGACTGAAAGTGAAGGGCTGGAAACAAATTTTCCAAGCACACGGACAGGGAAAAAAAGCAGGGGTAGCAATACTCATATCAGACAAAATAGACTTCCAAAGAAGGGCCATAAAGAGAGACCCAGAAGGTCACTTCATAATACTCAAAGGAAGAATCCACCAAGAAGACATAAACATTGTAAATATATATGCACCCAACATAGGAGTACCCAAATACACAAAGAAACTCTTGGAGGACTTCAAGAAAGATATTGAGAGAAACACAATTATAGTAGGGGACTTTAACACCTCACTGTCAAAAATGGACAGATCTTCCAAACAAAATATCAAGAAGGATATTGTGTCACTTAACAATACCCTAGAGGAAATGGACTTAACTGATATATACAGAGCTTTTCATCCCAAAGAAGCAAAATACACATTCTTTTCAAATGTCCATGGAACTTTTTCAAAGATATACCCCATGATAGGACACAAAGTAAGCCTCTACCAATTCAAGAAAATTGAAATCATATCAAGCATTTTCTCTGACCACAAGGGAATGAAACTAAAAATCAACCCCAAAGGAAAAAACCCAAAACACTCAAAATCATGGAGACTGAATAGCATGCTATTAAACAATGAATGGTTCAACAACGAGATTTGGGAAGAAATCAAAAACTTTCTGGAAACAAATGAAAATGAACTCACAACAACCCAAAACCGAACACAGCAAAGGCAGTCCTGAGAGAGAAGATCATAGTAATACAGGCCTACCTTAAAAAGATAGAAACATTTCAAACAAACAACCTAACCCTACACCTACAAGAACTCAGAGGAACAATAACAAAGACAGCCCAGAGCAAGCAGAAGGAAGGAAATAACCAAGATCAGAGCAGAACTAAATGACATAGAGACTAAAAGCAGAATTCTAAGGATCAATGAATCCAGGAGCTGGTTCTTTGAAAAGATAAACAAAATCGACAAGCCTTTAAGTAGGCTCATCAAGAAAAAAAGAGAGAGGATCCAAATAAACACAATTAGAAATGAAAGAGGAGAGATTACAACTGATACCACAGAAATACAAAGGACTGTAAGAAATTACTACAAAGAACTGTGTGCCAAGAAATTTGAAAACCTAGGTGAAATGGACACATTTCTAGAAAAATATAATCTTCCAAAACTGAATGAAGAATAAGCAGAAAACCTGAACAGACCAATAACAGCAGAGGAAATTGAAGCAGTGATCAAAAAACTCCCAACACACAAAAGCCCTGGACCAGATGGTTTCACAGGAGAATTCTACAAAGCATTTAAGGAAGAGCTAACCCCTATCCTTCACAGACTATTCGAAAAAATCCAAACTGATGGAAGACTCCCAAACTCTTTTTATGAAGCCAGCATCATCCTAATCCCAAAACAAGATAAAGACACAACGAAGAAAGAAAACTTCAGACCAATATCGCTGATGAACATAGACGCTAAAATTCTCAACAAAATATTGGCAAACCGCATCCAGCAATACATTAAAAAGATCATACACCATTATCAACTGAGATTCATCCCAGGGATGTAAGGATGGTACAATATTCGCAAATCAATGAACATAATACATCACATCAACAACAGCAAAGACAAAAATCACATGATCATATCAATAGATTCGGAAAAAGCATCTGATAAGATACAGCACCCATTTCTGATAAAAACACTCAGCAAGGTGGGAATAAAGGGAGCATTCCTCAACATAATAAAGGCCATATATGAGAGACCTACAGCCAACATCACACTCAATGGACAAAAACTTAGAGCTTTCCCACTAAGATCAGGAACAAGACAAGGATGCCCTCTCTCACCACTCCTATTCAACATAGTATTGGAAGTCCTAGCCGCAGCAATCAGAAAGAAAAAGAAATAAAATGCATCCAAATGGGAAAGGAGGAAATGAAACTGTCACTGTTTGCAAATGACATGATAGTGTACATGGAAAATCCTATAAACTCCACCAAAGAACTACTCGACCTAATAAATGAATTTGGCAACACAGCTGGATACAAAGTCAATACTCAGAAATCAAAGGCATTCCTGTATACCAACAACGAAACTGCCGAAACAGAAATCAGGAAAAAAATCCCATTTGATATAGCAACAAGAAAAATAAAGTACCTAGGAATAAACCTAACCAAGGAGGTAAAAAGACCTGTACTCAGAAAACTACACAACACTGAAGAAAGAAATTAGGGAAGACACAAACAAATGGGAACAAATACCGTGTTCATGGATTGGAAGAATTAACATCATCAAAATGGCCATACTACCCAAAGCAATTTATAGATTCAATGCAATCCCTATTAGAGTACCCATGACATATTTCACAGATATAGAACAAACATTTCAGAAATTCATATGGAACCATAAATGACCCCGAATAGCTGCAGCAATTTTGAGAAATAAGAACAAAGCAGGAGGGATCACAATACCTGATATCAAACTGTATTACAAGTCCACTGTAATCAAAACAGCCTGGTACTGGCATAAAAACAGGCACATAGACCAATGGAACAGAACAGAGAACCCAGAAATAAACTCAAGTCTTTATGGTCAATTAACTTTTGACAAAGGAGGCAGTAGCATAAAATGGAGCAAAAACAGCCTCTTCAACAGATGGTGTTGGGAGATCTGGACAACTACGTGCAAAAAAATGAAACTCGATCACCAACTTACGCCATACACGAAAATAAACTCAAGATGGATAAAAGACTTAAATATAAGTTGTAACACCATAAAAGTCCTTGAGGAAAACATTGGCAGGAAAATCTCCGACATTCCACGCAGCAACATCCTCACAGACATGTCCCCTAAAGCAAGGGACGTAAAGGAAAGAAGAAACAAATGGGACCTCATCAAAATAAAAAGCTTCTGCATGGCTCAAGAAAACAGTGCCCAGTTACAAAGAGTACCAACAGTATGGGAAAACATATTTGCTAATGATACCTCAGACAAGGGCCTGATCTCCAAATATATAAAGAACTCACATGACTGCACTCCAGGAAGACAAACAACCCAATTATAAAATGGGCAAAGGACTTGAACAGACACTTCTCCAAGGAAGACATACAGAGGGCCCAGAGACATATGAAAAGATGCTCAGCATCACTAGCCATCAGAGAGATGCAAATTAAAACCACAATGAGGTACCATCTCACACCAGTCAGAGTGGCCAACATAAACAAATCCACAAACAAATGTTGGAGAGGATGCGGAGAAAAGGGAACCCTAGTGCACTGTTGGTGGGATTGCAGACTGGTGCAACCACTGTGGAAAACAGTATGGAATTTCCTCAGAAAACTAAAAATGGAAGTGGCCTTTGACCCAGCAATTCTGCTGCTGGGATTATACCCTAAGAACCCTGAAACACCAATCCAAAAGAACCTGTGCACCCCAATGTTCATAGTAGCACAATTTACAATAGCCAAATACTGGAAGCAACCTAAGTGCCCATCAGCAAACTAGTGGATCCAAAAACCATGGTATATTTACAGAATGGAATTCTACGCAGCAGAGAGAAAGAAGGAGCTTATACCCTTTGCAACAGCATGGATGGAACTGGAGAGCATTATGTTAAGTGAAATAAGCCAGGTGGTGAGGGACAAATACCATATGATCTCACCTTTAACTGGAACATAAGCAATAGAAGAAAAAAAAGGAAACAAAACATAACCATAGACATTGAAGTTAAGAACAATCTAACAATGGTCAGGGGGGTGAGGGGAGGGGACAGTGAGGAGAGGGGATTACAGGAACTACTATGAAGGACACGTGGACCAAATCAAGGGGGAGGGTGGAGGTGGGGGAGGGAGGGGGGTTTAGCTGGGGTGGGGTGGAGGAATGGGGAGAAAAGGCACACAACTGTAATTGAATAACAACACAAAATTAATTTTTTTTAAAAAAGTAAAAAAAGAAACTAGGATACGGGTATTAAGATACTGTGACTTTTCTTCTTGAACCATTTAAAAGTCACTGCTGAGGAAAGCACTGTTTTAGTGTGCTCTCTTAGGAACGTGGGAAGAATTTGACTGCTTTACTGCTTGTGACCACGCAGGCCCCAGGGCCCTATATTTTTAGGTTAAAATGAGCTTTGGGACCTGAAGGCCCTCCATAGAGGACTCTTATTGCTTACAGACATCTCTGTGATTAACTCCCATCCTAGACTTCAGCAGTTAAGTATCACAGACCCCCATATCAGCATATCTGCTGGCCAATTTCCTCTCTTCTTAGGAGTTCCCAGACAAGTGCTAGAATTGGGTGGTTTTATTCCTTTTAGAAAACAACTGTAAGGCTGACATCCTGAATCTATTACAGTAAACTCCTTATTCCTGCTACACAATGGCCATTTGCAAAGTGGTTTCTCTTTTAGTCAAAAGCAGTTGTGGCTTTAGAAAGTTTCTTTTCTCCTGTATATATTCTTTTTTTTATTGTTGTTCAAGTACAGTTTTCTGCCTTTTGCCCTCACTCCAGCCCAACCCCCCAGCCCTCCCCACCTCCCTCCCATTTCCACCCCCCACATCCTTATTGCCCATGTGTCCTTTATAATTGTTCCTGCAAACCCTTCACCCTTTTCCTCTTAAAATCCCTCCCCTCTCCCCTCTGTTCACTGTCAGCCTGTTTTCAATTTCAGTGTTTTTGGTTATATTTTGCTTCTTTGATTGTTTTCTTGATTAGGTTCCTGTTAAAGGTGATATCATATGGTAGTATTTGTCTTTCAACACCTGGCTTATTTCACATAGCATAATGCTCTCCAATTCCATCCATGCTGTCACAAGGATAGGAGCTCCTTTCTTTCTGCTGCATAGAATTCCATTGTGTAAATGTACCATACTTTTTTGATCCACTCATTTACTGATAGACACCTAGGTTGCTTCCAGCACTTGGCTATTGTAAATTGTGCTGCTATGAACATTGGGTTGCATAGGTTCTTTCAGATTGGTGTTTCAGGGTTCTTAGGATATACTCTTAACAGTGTAATTTCTGGGTCAAAAGGCAGTTACATTTTCAGTTTTCTGAGGAAATTCCATACTGTTTTCCACAGTGGTTGCACCAGTCTGCAATCCCACCAACAGTGCACTAGGGTTCCCTTTTCTCCACAACCTCTCCAACTCTTGTTTGCTACTTTGTTTATCATTGCCATTCTGACCCATGTGAGATAAATATCACTGATGAACATAGATGCTAAAATCCTCAACAAAATATTGGCAAAATGCATCCAGAAATACATTAAAATATCATACACCATGCCAAGTGGGATTCTTCCCAGGGATGCAAGGATCGTACAATATTCACAAATAAATAAATGTAATACATCACATAAACAAAAGCAAAGAGAAAAATCACATGATCATAGCAATAGATGCGGAAAAAACATTTGATAAGGTACAGTACCCATTTATGATAAAAACACTCAGCAAAGTGGAAAGAGAGGGAGCATTCCTCAACATAATAAAGGCCATATATGAGAGACCTATAGCCAACATCATACTCAATGGGCAAAAACTAAAATATTTCCCACTAAGATCAGGAACAAGACAAGGTTGTCCACTTTCACCACTTCTATTCAACATAGTATTGGAAATTTTAGCCACAGCAATCAGACAAAAAAAGGAAATAAAAGGCATCCAAATTGGAAAGGAGGAAATGAAACTGTCACTGTTTGAAGATATAATGATAGTATACATAGAAAATCCTATAGACTCCACGAAAAAACTGCTTGACCTAATAAATGAAGTTTGCAAAACAGTGGGATACAAAGTCAATATCCGAAAATCAAAGGCATTTTTGTACACCAACAATGAAATATCAGAAGCAGAAATCAGAAAACAAATCTCATTTGATATAGCAACAAGAAAAATAAAATACCTAGCAATCAACCTAACCAAGGAGGCAAAAGACTGTACTCAGAAAACTATACAACACTGAAGAAAGAAATTAGGGAAGACACAAACAAATGGGAACAAATACCATGTTCATGGATTGGAAGAATTAACAACATCAAAATGTCCATACTACCCAAGGCAATTTATAGATTCAGTGCAATCCTTATTAAAGTACCCATGACGTATTTTGCAGATATAGAACAAACACTTCAAAAATTTATATGGAACTATAAACGATCCCAAATAACTGGTGCAAGTTTGAGAAAGAAGAGCAAAGTAGGAGGGATCACAATACCTGATATCAAACTGTATTACAAGACCACTGTAATCAAAACAGCCTGGTACTGGCATAAAAACAGACAGATAGACCAATGGAACAGAACATAAAGCCAGAAATAAACCAAAGTCTCTACGGTCAGTTAATATTTGACAAAGGGGGCAGCAGTATAAAATGGAGTAAAAACAGCCTCTTCAACAAATGGTGTTGGGAGATCTGGACAGCTACATGCAAAAAAATGAAACTCGATCACCAACTTACACCATACACAAAAATAAATTCAAGGTGGATAAAAGACTTAAATATAAGTTGTGACACCATTAATGTTCTAGAGGAGAAAATAGGCAGAAAAATCTCAGATATTTCAAATGGCAGTATTTTCACTGATATGTCCCCTAGAACAAGAAACATAAAGGAAAGTATAAACAAATGGGATCTCATCAAAATAAAAAGCTTCTGCATGGCTAAAGAAAACAGTATTAAAACCGTATGGGAAAACATATTTGCCAATGATACTTCAGACAAGGGTCTAATCTCCAAAATATATAAAGAACTCACATGACTCCACTATAAGACAAGCAACCCAATTAAAAAATGGGCAAAGGACTTGAACAGACACTTCTCCAAGGAGTACATACAGAAGGTCCAGAGACGTATGAAAAGATGCTCAGTATTGCTAGCCATCAGAGAGATGTATATATTCTTTAATATACTATGAGGATAAGAGAAAAGCAGAAATAGCGTTTCAGTACAAATGAATGATATTAAGAGGGAGGGATGGAATCTACACTTTTTTATTCAAGCATCTGGATGCTGTGGAAATCCTACATGGTTAAAAAAAGAAATTTTGTATTCCACATCAATTTCAATGCTTCACATGTGAATCAAAGATAATAAGAGGTAACTTAGCTTTTCTGAGAAGGCAAATATAGAAACAAGTTTTTATTAAAGGACTATTAAAAGATGAAAATGCTAACTGCATTTTATTAAAGGAAAGTAAAAATCAGTAATATGTCATTAAATTTTAATAATAATAACCAAAAGGTTTTGTGATTTGATTGAATTATAAATTTAAAAAATCAACTCTCCTCTCTCAATTCCTTAAAATATTGTTTTCTTAGCTACTGAATCACTGTGTACATAGGTCATCAAAATAAGTCACAGACTGTACTACCTGTGATACAGGTCCCACTGTAAGAGCAATGTAGAATTTGGTTGCACATGTATATAAGCCCCAAGTCTTATTCCTTCTTCAAAATTGATGGTGATATCAACCCCTTTGTCAGTTGTATCAGCAGGATGGGTAGTGAGGTTGAAACAATGCAGCTGCAGCTGCCTGCCACCTCAAAAGCCTATATTCAAGAAACAGGTGCTGGTGTAAAGGAAAGAGTTTTATTCAAGTACTGGTCACCTGAGAAGATGAAGGACTAATATCTCAAAGCCATCTTAACATTTCAGTACAGGCAAAAGGTTTTATAAAAAAGGGAAAGGAGATGCAGAACAATGAGATCAAGGGGCGTGGGTTGAAAAGTTCTCTACATGCAGGTGAGCACAGTCCATTCTGATAAGGCAAGTGATGGTCTGGTATGTGTCATCCTGGCTTTGTGTCATCCTGGCTCCATGGTTGAAGGTCAGCAAATCTCCCAGAGTTGGGATCCCTGAAGTTTGGAGTTTGTATCTTTTGAACTTATTTCCAGGGTTCTTATACTAACATGCTCTTTCTACAAGCTACATAGTAGTCAGAGTCAGCACTTACAGAAACAATATCAAAAGAATTGTACAGTGGGTTACAAGTCCCCACTGATACAAGGTCAGGCCACATCTTAACTCAGGCAATCTAGCTTCTGTTCTTATCTCTCCAATAAAGCAGCTCTAGTAAAGGTTCTCAGTATCCTCCTATTTTATGATTTAATTGGACCTCTCACCTGCATTTGAGATTTATTTCCTACTCCTTCCCCCTTGAAACTTTCATCCCTTAGCTGTGGTAATGCTCACCCCTATTTGTTTGCCTTCATGCCTTAGACTGCACTCTCTCAGATTTTTTACTTTGTTCTTCTTCCTCTGCCTACCCTTTAAATGTTGGTTTATCGGGATCTCGTTCTAGTCTTGTTGTAGTTGTACATGCTTATTTTAGATAATCTCATTTAATACTATTTCATCAACTACATTTTCATCAAAACTACCTATTTCCATTCGCTTGCTAAATCAGTCTCAAGATAGAGATACAGATATACATCACATATACAAACTTGACAAAACTTGCTAAAAGAGACTCAGCACCTACACTCCCCCCCCCCAAAAAAAAACACACATACCCATCCTTTGGTAATCCATCTTTTAGTTAAAGGTATCCCTATTCCTTCCTACCAATCACAGTCATCTGTGATTCCATCTTTGACCTTAATTATCTGTTCTTATCCCTAGGAATCAGAAGCTAAGAAGATAATACTTTAAATTCCATTGAGCTTCATACCCTCAAACCATCCTCATCTCCTCGTTAAAGAAAAAGAGGATTCTTGCCCTGGCTGGTGTGGCTCAGTGGATTGAGCACTGGCCTGAGAACCAAAGGATTACCAGTTCAATTCCCAGTCAGGGCACAAGCCTGGGTTGTGGGCTGGGACCCCAGTTGGGGATGCCCGAGAGGCAACCACACATTGATATTTATCTCCTTCTCTTTCTCCTTCCTACCTTCTCTCTCTAAAAATAAATAAATAAAATATTTAAGGAAAGGAAAAGGATTCTGACAGTAGTTAATACAATAAGGAAGATTTTACTTTAGACCATTGCAATGGGAATATTATAATAGGGGAGAGAGATTAGGCTCAACCCTAAATACAGTAAAGATAGTTGGGTATTTATAGCTAATAAGCAGAGTGATGGAGTCAATAGATAGAAATTACTAAGGGGAAAAACATTAAGAGTGGGAAGGATTCTTGCTGGAGGCAGACCAGGGTAACTGGATATCAAAGGTGAAAGACTCTCTGTAAACTGACTTAGCAGGATCCTTGCTAAAATTGTACTCACCAAAAATGAACATGAAGGTCCAAGGTCAAAGCCTAGTTGAAAATAGGGATCAGAGGAGCCTAACTGAAGTTTGTTCATGGAGAGAGTGTTTGTCACTCTGCTCTAATTTTGTCCTGGCTCCTGCTATCTCTGTCCTTAGTTGATGCACTAGTCTCCTGACTACACCCTTCTGTTAGAGACACCCTAGTCTCTAACCCTTAAGACATCCACTCCTCTCTCTAACCAGAATGGTCTTTCTAAAATACACATATGATCAAGTCACTCTCCTCAATAATCCAATTTCAACAGGTCCCCATTGCTGACATACACAATTCAAACTCCTTTACACAAGGACGACATTTACAACTTATGGAGCACTTACTATGTCTCAGGCTTTGTGCTAAGAACAAACATCGTATGTTATGTAAATTAATTTTCACTATGATCCCATGAAGTTGTTAAAATTACTCTTCCAATTTTGCAAGTAAGGAACCCAAGACCCAGAGAGATTAAATAACTTGTCCAAAGTCACATAGTTAGTCAGTGGCAGAACCCAAATCTGAACCTGTTTTGTGTGATCCAGAACCAAGTGTTATGTAGCTGCTATCCTTCATCATCTGGCCTAATCTGATTTTCCAACCTCATTTCAATGATGCTCTCTTATATATTCTTAGCACCTCAAGATACACTAAACTACTCACCATTTCTTAAGGGTTCCATATGTCCAGATTTCATGCATGTATACACACACACATATTCCTTATGCCTGGAATGTTTTATTTTCATCTTATGGATTTAATGAATAGCTACTCATTCTCCCAGATCTAACTCAAAAGTCATCACCACTTTATAGTCTTGTCCAACAATTCCAGTTAAGTCATTCCTTCCTGCATTGAACCACACTGCCTTGTACATACAAGAGAATGGAAGCTCAATGAGGACAGGCACTGTCTTCTTTATTCACTTCCATTTCTCTGGTATCTAGTACAATGTTTTGTGTAGAAGGGAAAAGGTGTGTTCTTAGTTTGAGTTCCCGGTGGCAGTCAATAAATATGTGTTGAATTAATTGGTTAAAAATACTTTAATCATGGCAGTTATAATATTACACTGAAATTATTTTATATGCCTATCTCTTATACTGCGAAATTCTAAGGTAGAAGCACATTTTATTATTGTCATATCTATCGTCCCTAATGCAATGTCTGACTCATAGAAGGCATGTATTACATATTCAATAAAAGAATAAATACCTGAAATTCACACAAAAGAGAACCATTCCTTGGAATGAGATTTTGTGTTCCTAAAAATTTCCTTTTAAAATGCAAATGTATCCAAGGGGAAGGGTAGAAGCCACATTTTGACAACACCTTAGCAGAGATTGATTTGCCAGATTGATTTCCAAGGTGACAGCTGCCAGCAGGTGGGTACTTGGATAGGACAGATCATCATGCAGTACAACAGGTTCATAACAAGAGACATGGCAGACATCCCTGGACTGTCTAAGGGTTGTCTTTAGGGCATTCAATGTCTTAAAGAAGAAAAAAGGCTGGTGTGCTTGTAAATGTCTCTATGTATAAGGTGCTTGAAAGTGGAGAGTAAAGCAGATGGTCAAACAAGTTGGTTGCTGTTTGGATGAGAAAAAGGTTAGTCTGGGAAATTCACAAATGGAAGGAATTCTCCTAAGATTTTACCATTCTGAGCAGACAATTCATACGTGGAAACACATAGACAGCACACACTGAAGGACAGATATCAAGTGGATATTCTGAATGGAGAGTAAACTATCTCCATTTTGCTTTGCACTGGCTCTAGATATGGTTTTGTGCCACTTTAAGCCCTGAATATGGTGAGCACTCAGGTCTGTGATTGCTGGCAAGGGCCCCAGACACTGCTTGAAATCAACAGAGCCATTGACACAGTCCCTACTCCCTAGAAAGAGCATATCAAAATAAGCCCACCTTGACATTTGCATTCCTTAGTGAGCCCCTGGTGCTCTTTAGCTAAAGGAAGGAGAATGGATGGAAAAAAACTCCGGTTTCATTGTGTTTAAGAATTATATTATACAATGTTTCATGCAGAGTTAAAAACACTTAATGGGTCTATTTTCAAAGCCTCTTTGCATTGATTTTAAGAAGTACCTTTTGAGGCTCTTTGTATGATTTAGCTTATTTATGTCTGAAACAAGCTTGAGTATAAAGTTTCTGAGGAAAAGAAAAAAATAACCACACAGTTTACTGAGGCCTAAATAGATGGACTACAGAGTGAAAATTCAAAAAGTTTCAAGTTGTTGTACCAGGAAATTTCGAGTATCATCACTTTTAAGCCACAAGGAATCAGGGTTAATCCCAAGTGCTCTGGAAAACAAAATCAGTCCTGCACCTCGGTCAATAAAACTAGCAATAGTTGAATGTCTTGCTGGTTTAATTTGAGGTCCAGGAAGCCCTTTTTTGCTTTTCTTCCCTTACTCTGGAACTTTCAGTTCCCATAAGTATAGTCATGTACTCCCTTTGGGGTAAGGTGCTCCAGTAAAATGGAAAAACTGCTGGGAGCATGAAGACATTAACTTCTTACAAGATTTAACTACCTTAGAACTGATTCATTTACTAGCTACCAGAGAACACCCCAGGAAGAAGAGAGTAGGGCCTTAAAGATACAGGATCAGGTGTTTGAAGACAGAAGTAGGGAAGTTTAGGGCAGAACTTGGCCAGGGTTTGGAGCAGGGCTGGGTACTATAAGCAGTCCTGGTTAAACAAGAAATAATACAAAAGCCCTGAGTATCTTGTGAGCATATGGCATTGAGGCCACCTAAAAGAAAGGCAGGGAAATAAGTACCATGAACAATTCTGGGATGTCATGATTTTCTAAGACTGGCTCTGAAGGAAACATTAAACGATGAGCTTGGCTCCTGCTTGTCACTCCTGTACCCCTCAGTACTTCTGAAAATACTCTTTTATTTATGTTTACAAAAGCATTGGAAGGCACTGCCAATCTACAGAAATAGGGAATCCATCCATCACCAGATATAAGATTGGGAGGACACTTTGTTCTTCTCTTTGAATAAAGCCATTTGACATGGGATATGATATCACAACTCAAAAAGCTGTACTGTTATCATCAGTCAGGACCCCAGGTAAGCATACTGATGTAGATCTGAACTCCCGTACAACCCTCAGTCTAACCAAGGCCTCATGGGAAGTGTAGCTAGCTCTAGTCAATTGTGTCTATTTCCTTCCTCTTAGGGCAGCAACTACCTACCCCAAAACTGAGTTTCAGTTTGAAACCTTGGGACTTGTGTCCTTCATACACATTATTTCCATCACTCTTGCTCACAGAATACAACCATCAAACTTAGTTCTGTTTACTTTATTACCAGCTCTCTCCAACTCAGTTCAACTACCTTTGTGGCAGATTCCTCTGCTTTCTGCAATCCCTCTGGTCTCTTTCACTGTGCCCTCTGGAGCTTTGTTCTACCATCAATAGCATTTCTCATATTCTCTACATTTTCCCCACAGTATTCCCTCTTGCCCTGTGATTTACCTGCTGCTTGCTGGCTTGCCCCTATGATCTCTGCTTCCCTTTTGACCATTCAAAGAGAATGCCCCTCTTCTTCTTCCGCTCAGGGCCAAAACAGCAGTCTGCCTTCACTTCATTCATCCCACCTGCTTGCCTTCTACTGTCCCATCACCTTCCTTCAGTTCCCACTCCTCCTTTGAAGCTCATACTGTTCTCAAAGTACACCTCCACTTTCTCATCCCCCACTGTGGCATCACCCACTCCAGGTCCTTCTCACACAGTGTGTTTCTAATAATATTTTCTTCCACACAGACTCCTGTCCAGGGTGACATCAGTTTCTATATGCAGAATCTACATGACACCTTGCCCTAGCAATTCCTTAATTCATTCTATTCTAAAAACATCCATATTTGACTACTTTGCCATGTATAATGCATACTCTTTGTCCAAATTTTTGAGGGAAAAATAAAGATGCACATTATACATGGGTAGTGCCTGAAATACCTTGTTTCTGTTCTTGTGTTTTGTAATTATTTGTTACATAAAATTTCTTGTACCATAGTATGTTCAAAAATAAATGCTGAAATTCCTTTATAATATGAAGAAGTATCTAAATATAAACGAATAAAACATTGAATTAAAACATTAAAACAAAAAAATTCTTTTCCCAAAAGTTTGGGTCAAAAACGTGGCTGTGCATTATACATGACAAAATAGGGTATTTTCAAACCTCGTACTCTTTTCGCCAAAATTTGTAACTTGGCCTCAATATTTGGAACTCCAACTAAGAACCTCCACCTTCTAGGCACAACTTACTTTGTTCCCTTACTCCCACTAAATCAGTCTTTAACCTCATCGTGATCCCACTTTCAATTTCTCTCCATTTTCCCAGCCTGTGAGTGGCCTCCTGCTTTCACTCTCCTCCCTTGCCAGCCCCATCACCTAACCCTGTAACACAAATCAAAGAAACACTCTATGACAAATCCATGTTAACTTTCCTCAGTTGGACCTCCAATGCTTCTGGTAATTTTCTTTCTTACTTACTGCCTACCCCATCCCTCCTAGCCAATGTTTCAATCCTCTCAAGCCCCCAGTTTCATGTGTTCTTCACACTTGAAAACAAAATAATATATTTTAAAACCTTATTTGGACACTGTACTCATCTCAGTTAATCCCCATTTCTCATTCTTTTTACTGACAAAAATGGGTAGATCTCTCTTTGTACACATCTTCACCACACACTCCCTTAACTCTTTCCACTATTCTGAAATTAATGTAAAGTACAGCATAACAAATATAGTCAATAATATAGTAGTAATTATATATCATGTCAGATGGGTACTAGGCTTATTGGGATGATCACATGGTAAGTTATATAAATGTTTATTCACTATATTGTACACCTGAAATTAGTATAATATTGTAGGTTCACTGTAATTTTAAAAATTAAAAAAACTCCAAGTAAATGCTAAACATTATTATGTATATGTTCTTTTATAAAAGGTAACTGATACCTATTGAGGTTCTTTGCCCATTTTTTTATTGGATTGTCTTCTTGGTATTGAGTTATATATGTTCTTTACATAGTATTTTGGAGAGTAACCCTTTATCAGATGTATGATTGGCGAAGATGAGCTCCCATACAGTAGGTTCCATTTTCATTTTGTTGATGATTTCTTTTGCTGTGCAGAAGCTGAATAGACACTTCTTCAAAAAGGACATACAGATGGCCAAAAGACATGTGAAAAAAAAGCTCAGTGTCACTAATCATCAAGGAGATGCAAATTAAAACCATAATAAGATATCGCCTCACACCCACCAGAATGGCTACCATCAATAAATCAACAAACTACACGTGTAGTGCTGGTGAGGATGTGGAGAAAAGGGAACCCTTATGCACTGTTGGTGAGAATGCAGATAGGTGAGCCACTGTGGAAAACAGTATGGAGTTTCTTCAAAATATTAAAAATGGACCCAATGATCCCACTTTTGTGAATATATCCTAAGAATCCTGAAACACCAATCTGAAAGAATATATGCACTCCTATGTTCATAGCAGCATCATTTGCAATAGCCAAGATCTGGAAACAGCCCAAGTGCCTATCAGTAGATGTGTGGATAAAACAAGTTGTTGTACATTTACATAATGGAATACTATGCAACCATAAAAATTAAGGAAATCTTACATTTTGCAACAGCATAGATGGACCTGGAGATTATTATGCTAAATGAAATAAGCCAATCACAGACAGACAAGTACCATATGATCTCACTTTTATGTGGAATCTAATGAACAAAATAAACTGAAAAACAAAATAGAAACAGAGGCATGGATGCATGGAACAGACTGACACCTGTCAGAGGGGAGGGAAGAAAGGACTAGATGAAAGAAGGTGAAGAGATTAACCAAAGAACATATATGCATGACCCATGGATGCAACCAACAGTGTAGTGATGGCCAGAGGGAAGGGGGAACAGAAGCTGGGAGGAGAGAGCAAAGGGGAGGATGGGAATGTCTGTAATAGTGTCAACAATAAAAATAAAGACAAAAATTTAAATAGAAGGGTAACTAATGACCTCCTATCTGCCAAATGCATCAGCCTCTTTTCCAGCCTCATTCTACTATATTTCTTAGCAGCATTTAATAGTTAATCACACCTTTTATTCTTCACCTTTCACATTCCCCCTTTCCCACAGAAATGTCCATTGATGTCATTAAGATAAGCAGGCCCTCAACTTAACCCCTCCTCTCCCAGTTATTTTGTACTTCTTCCCCATCCAGTACCCCCGGATCAACCACATCAACAACACTTCCACTAGATCTTCAATTATTTTACCTCTTTTGCCTTCTGCTATATTTTTCTTGCCAAAACCTAAGGTTGGACATATACAACTCTCTATTTTCTCTGTTTCAGCTTCCAGGCTATAAAGCATTGCTGGCATAAGGCCTTCCACAGCACCAAACACCTTTAATACACATGAATTTTATGAAACAGCACTTGGGTTCTCAATGTACTTCTCCAGTTCTTTAATTTATCTCAAGTAAACCTTCATATCAGCATTCCCCAAAATGCGTTCCTTGGAAAATTAATGACGGGGAAGATTAGTAGTTGCTATGTGAAGCAATGACTATGGATATATAAGGTGGAAATGCAAAACAAATAAAGGTACGTAACTTCTGTACTACAGAAATTCTGAGTCAAATATTCTTATATATACTGTGAAAGATATACTATGAGTAATTTCCAAGTGTATTTGCCTTAGAAACATTTTCCTTATTGTCTCCAGGAACAATATTCTGAAGGACATTATTTACTAAAAGACTATAATTTCACATTCAGCTATTTCTATTTTCTCTTCTCAAATATTCTCCCTCAACCCATTTTCAAAATGCCACATTCTGGGTGCCCTCACTCTTAGCCTCCTGCTTTTGCCTTCTGCTTTATTAAGAAAAATACATTCATTTTATGTGAACTCCCTAATTTTTTAATTTAGAATTCTTTCTCCAAGATAAATGTAGCCCTCCACTGCTATAAAGTTAAACCTTGTTTTGTGTTTCTGATCTCTCATCATTTCCTTAATCTTGCTCTTCCTTGTCACTATCACCTTCTTCATTCTCCCAGGATTTACACCCCTTGACCCATACATGTGTTCACTGTAGTCCTCTTATCCTAAAACGAACAAACCTAAAGCCCCCTGCAAGCTACCATTTATTTTTTTTTTCATTCTCTTCTTGCCTCCTTTTCATTATCTGCTCACTTCTTTACTCCTGAAGTCTGACTTCTGCCCACACCATGGACAGTGTGCTCATAAAGGTAAACGATGTTTTCATAATTGTGGATCCAAAAGCCTCCTCTCAGTATTCATTTTAAAGACCTTTGTAAAACATCTGACAGTGCTCACCCTTTATTCCTCCCAAGGTTTATACAATTCCTTCCTTTTTAAGTTCCCCCTTAAATCCTTGTCTCCTCCATTTCAACCTCCTTCCACTCTGTGCACCCCCTGAATGTGGTGGTTTCCTAAAGTTTCCACCTTCGTTCTTTTATCTTCTCACTCTACCATCCCCACCTGATAAGCGTATTCCCTCTCTTGCTTCTAGTCTTGATCCCTCTTTTGAGCTTTAGATATGACTTCCAAACAGCCACTAGTCTTCTCAATTAATTTGACCATAATTTAGCTACTAACATGTGCTAACAATTTCCAAATTATTTTTGATCCCCACCCCACTCAACCAACCACTTTCCAAACAAGTTCCAAACCATATGCAATCAAAAAGTCACTAAATTCTACTGATTCTATCTTCAAAATACCATTTGTATGTGTTCCTCATTTCCACACTTATTTCCAGTGCCCTACTTTGAGACTCCACAATCTCTTGTACCCTAACTCAGTTCCTAGCAATATACTGTGCACATCAGAGGCACTCAGTACATATTTATTAATTTAAATGTTTTTTAATTACTTTAAAATTTTTATTTATTTATTTTCAGAGAGGAAGGGAGGGAGAAAGGGAGAGAAACATCAACATGGGGTTGTTTCTCTCATGCCCCCCACTGGGGGCCTGGCCTGCAACCCAGGCATGTGCCCTGACTGGGAATCAAACCTGCAACCCTTTGATTTGCAGGCCAGTGCTCAATCCACTCAACCACAACAGCCAGGGCTAATTTAAATGGTTTTTTTAATCTATTTTTTTTTATTGTTGTTCAAGTACAGTTGTCTCCATTTTCCCTCCATCATTTCCACCCCACTCCATGCATCCCCACCTCCCACCCTTGATACTAACCCCCTTTGGCTTTGTCCATTTGTCCTTTATACATGTTCCTTGATGACCCTTCCACTTTTTCCCCCAATATCCCCTCCCCACTCCCCTCTGACTATTGTTAGATTGTTCTTAACTTCAATGTCTCTGGTTATATTTTGTTTGCTTTTTTCTTTTGTTGATTATGTTCCAGTTAAAGGTGAGATCATATGGTATTTGTCCCTCACCACCTGGCTTAATTCACTTAGCACAATTCTCTCCAGTTCCATCCATGCTGTCATGAAGGGTAAGAGTTCCCTCTTTCGTTCTGTTGTGTAGTATTCCATTCTGTAAATGTACCATAAATGTTTTTTTGGGGGGGGGGTTTAAATTTAAATGATGAAACAGTCCTGCTAAAAACAGCATGTCTAGTTAAGAGAACAGGCTTTGGAGCAAGACTTGCAGACTTGCCTGGATTTATATTCTAGCTGAATATGAATTGGTAACTGGCTAGTTTTTTTTTTTCTTTTGGAAAATTTAAAAAGCTACTTATTTTCTTTTTTTTAATTCCAATTTTTAAAATTATTTTATTGTTATCCAATTACAGTTGTCTGCATTCCCCCCCACCACTCCCCTCCACCACAGGCAAACCCACCCCCTCCCTTGCTTTCAGCCTACCCCTTGGTTTTGTCCATGTGTCCTTTATAGTAGTTCCAGAAAACCCTTCCCCCCATTATCCCCTCCCACCTCCCCTCTGGTTACTGTTAGATTGTTCTTGATTTCAATGTCTCTGGTTATATTTTGTTTGCTTTATTCTTTTGTTGATTATGTTCCAGTTAAAGGTGAGAACATATGATATTTGTCCCTCACTGCCTAGCTTATTTCACTTAGCATGATGCTCTCCAGTTCCATCCATGCTGTCACAAAGGGTAGGAGCTCCTTCTTTCTCTCTGCTGCATAGAATTCCATTGTGTAAATGTACCATAGTTTTTTGACCCACTCATTTACTGATGGGCACTTAGGTTGCTTCCAGCACTTGGTTATTGTGAATTGTGCTGCTATGAACATTAGGGTGCATAAGTTCTTTTGGATTGGTATTTCAGGGCTCTTAGGATATAGTCCCAGCAGTGGAATTGCTGGGTCAAAAGGTAGTTCCATTTTTAGTTTTCTCAGGAATTTGCATACTGTTTTCCACAGTGGCTGCACCAGTCTGCATTCCCACCAACAGTGCACTAGGGTACACTTTTCTCTACATCCTCTCCAACACTTGTTTGTTGATTTATTTATGATGGCCATTCTGACCAGTGTGAGGTGGTATCTCATTGTGATTTTAATTTGCACCTCTCTAATAGCTAGCAATACTGAGCATCTTTTCATATGTCTCTGGGCCCTCTGTACATCTTCCTTGGAGAAGTGTCTGTTCAAGTCTTTTGCCCATTTTTAATTGTTTTTTGTTTGTTTGTTTTGTTTTGTTTTGTTTTGTCTTCCTGGAGTGGAGTCGTGTGAGTTCTTTATGTATTTTAGAGATCAAACTCTAGTCTGAGGTATCATTGTCAAATATGTTATCCCATATGGCTGGTTCTCTTTTCATTTTAATGCTGTTTTCTTTAGCCATGCAGAAGCTTTTTAATTTGATGAGGTCCCATTTGTTTATTTTTCCTTTATGTCCCTTGCTTTAGGGGACATATCAGTGAAGATGTTGCTGTGTGGAATATCTGAGATTTTCCTGCCAATGTTTTCCTCTAGGACTTTTATGGTGTCATGACTTCAGTCTTTTATCCACCTTGAATTTATTTTTGTGTATGGTGTATGTTGGTGATCAAGTTTCATTTTTTTGCATGTAGCTGTCCAGATCTCCTAACACTATTTTTACTCCATTTTATGCTTCTTCCGCCTTTGTCAAATATTAATTGCCCATAGAGACTTGGGTTTATTTCTGGGCTCTCTCTTCTGTTCCATTGGTCTATGTGTCTGTTCTTATGCCAGTACTAGGCTGATTTGATTACACTGGCCTTGTAATACAGTTTGGTATCAGGTATTGTGATCCCTCCTACTTTGTTCTTATTTAAATAACTATTTCTTTGTACTTCAGTTTTCTCATTTATAAAATGAAGATAATAATGTTACCTACCTTACAAGGTTATATCAATTAAATAAGTTAATACATGAAAAATGCTATAAAAATTATGTTGCAAATAGTAAGCAACCCAGAAGTGTTAATGATTACTATCATAATTATCTCCGCACACAGCAATGACTGATACAGGCTGATTTATAAAATTTTCCCATAAATTTTCTAGGTCCTACTTTCCCTAACACAGGCTAATATCCATTGTAACAGAAAAGGCCTTCTCTAGAACAAGCTAACTAAAGATACTGCCTTTGTCAATAATTCACTTAATGTGACATCAATACTAATTTGAAAGCAAGATTTGCCCCAGCTAATTTCTAATCCACTCGAACTACCTCTACAGAATTCAGTGTTGAATGTCATTGGAGATCTGATTATTCTTTGTATGATGTTTTATCATGGACCTAAGCAGGAACTGGTCATAGAGGCCTATGAGTCAGTGTTAGGATATTAAGGATAAAAATTAAGGACAAGAAGCCCAATGATGTATCATTGAATCTGTCTAAGACCAGAGGCAGAGCCTAAGGGCAGAGACAGAAGTCTAGCAGTAGGGAAGAAATAGAGCTAAATTTATAAATGGGCTCTAGATTCAGCCTATCTAGTTTCAAATCTTTACTCTTCCACTTGCTGAAGTGTGACATTTAAGAAGTGGCTTTAACTGAGTCTGGATGCCCTTGTCTAACTTACAGGATTACGATATCACTGCTACTCTTTCATAAGCTAGTTGTGAGGATGACATGACAAAATTTATGTACAAATTTTGGTAAACTGCCTGCCTCAACTATTGCTTTTAGCATTATTGTTATTATTCTCATTAATAAAGTTTAAGTCCAAAATGCCAGCCCGTAGTTAGAGATTCAAACCAGAATTAAGGCAAGGAACAGTTGTGGGTTTCCCATGATAGAACATCCTAAGTCAGACTGTATTGGAATTCTTTTATACTGCTATGTTCTCTGTCCAACCCTACCCTCCATTTCTTTCTCATGGAACTTAAGATCTTTCCCCATGAATGACTATGTGATTTTTGCCCTCCACAGTAGAACTATGGAGTTCAACAGCCTTAACAAAGCCCTTCATCATCTGTACACTTCTTTCCTCTTCAGCATCATCTGTCATCACTCTCATTCTTATACTTTATCTTCTAGATATATGCAATTGTTCATAGTCTCTACATACTGCTTTGGTTCAAGCTGTTCCATTTACTTAGGAAGCCCTCACTTATTCAGTAAGTAATCAAGCATATTCATCAGCATTCTTTCAGATACTGGGGATACAGCAGTGAATGCAGCAGAAATAATTCGCTTAACCTCATGAAACTTATATTTAGAGGGGAGAAGATTGATAATAAATATGTAAATAAAACTAATAACACAATTATAGATTGTAATAAGTGCTATGAAAATGGAAAAAGAGCCCTGGCTGGTGTGGCTCAGTGGATTGAGTGCCGGCCTGTGAACCAAAAGGTCGCCAGTTCCATTCCCAGTATAGAGCACATGCCTGGGTTCCGGGCCAGATCCCCAGTGTGGGGTGCACAAGAGGCAACCACACATTGATGTTTCTCTTCCTCTCTTTCTCCTTCCCTTCCCCTCACTCTAAAAATAAATAAATAAAATTCATTAAAAAAAGAAAAAGTAAATGGAGAAAGAGTAATGAGATAGAGAATGAGGTGTGATTTTCAACAGGGTGGACAGGAAAGGCCTCTGAAAAGTTTCATGTAAATTATTAGTAGTATTATTATTCTGTTCATCATTCAGGTTTCTGCTTCTGTCTTTACTTCTCCAGGAACTCTCTTCTCAATCACCAGATCAATATGAATACTTCTTTTCTGGATTCTCACAGCACCCAGTATATGCTACATATGGTGCCTGACACATAACAGGCATCTAGTTGAGAAGGGGTGCTTAACCAGGGGACAATGGGCATTCAGGGCATCCTCAGGAAGACTAAATTGCACTCAAAATTTAAAATATACATGTGCATGCATGTATTTTCCTGGAGCAAGTGTTCATAGGTTTTATCATATTCTGAAACAGTAAATGACCTTATCAAAGGCTAAAACCTCCTGCTGAGTTGATGATCAATGAACCATCAAATTTCACTGCCTCCTTGTGAGCACTGCATTAGCTCTCCTTGGATGGGCTCTATCCCAGAGGTATGTGTGGCTTAATGCCGAATTACCCACACTAATTCATTTCTTTAATGTATTTAACATCCCTTTATTGAGTGGTGAAAATACACCAGACACTCTGTTAAGCACAGTGGGAGCTAAAGAGATGAGGTCCAAATATAGAGCAGAGGAAAGGCCTTATAACATTTCCTCACATATAACTATTCTGTTCTATTTGGTCATAAACTGCTGTAAAGACAGAACTCCTTGCTGTGCTTTCTTCTATATCTCCTTTTAACTATTAATGTGGACTTATACAGATGGTGCTCAAAAAGAAGACTATTCATTTCTCAGTTATTTTTGCCTACATACAAGACAGTGAACTAAATTCTGTCATATTCTATAGTTAACAATGGGTCTGAGTGTACTTCAGGAGCATGATTATTTATGATCTATGAAAGATAGCCTAGAAAATACAAATCCTCTTGAATTAATGGTGTGAACGCCTCCTGAATTAGAATAATACATGGTACTGGTACCCATGTTGTGTTCCATGAGAAAATAAATTAGGCTTCTGGGAGGGAACTAAAATAGCCATAAAAATATATTTGAGTGCTAAATATGTTCCCTTCAGAGGTCACAACACAGAAAAAGGGCATAATTCAGAAAGCAAAAGAATTATTGAGACCATCAACAGCTCTCTGGGGGAGAACCGAATATCCAGAAAAAGGAAGGAAGTGGGGGAGGGAGGAAGTAAAAAGAAGAAAGGGGAAGGCAAAGGAAAACCTATTGCTGGTAACCACCAAATATTGTTTTGGTCCTTTGTTAAACTGGGAAAATAGTTTCATTACAGTCAGCTGAAGTGGTCTCTGAAGTGATGATTCCAACCCCCTCCCCAAAACTAATTCATTTTCAACACTACTCTAGGTCATACCTGGCCTAGCTTAAAAAACAAAATAGCAAATTACATTCCTTTATACATGAGTAGTGTTCCTTAGACAAATAATTGAAACATGTCTCAAAATATTTTCCTTTTTTTCCAGACCCTACTAAAACATTATTTTTATCCTCTCTGTTTTACTCAAAAGCTGGTTGGAGGAATCCAGTAAAAGGGATATTTAGAGTTGCCTTTTACAAAGATGAAGTTTGCCAAATTAGATCATTTAGGGATAGGATTAATGCGAATTGGAGCAAAGTCTACCTTTTCAAAAAAGATTAAAGAAAAAGAGTTCTATTGAGTGTTATGAAAATGTAAACTAAGTGCTAATAAACTTCTTTTAAAAATTATTTTATTGTTGTTCAAGTACAGTTGTCTGCATTTATCCCCTACCACTCCCCCCAGCAACCCAAGCCATCCCCACCTCCCTCCCCTGATTCCACCCCCGCTTGGTTTTGTCCATGTGACCTTTATAGTAAACTTCTTTAATAAAAAGACTCATTTGAACACACTTTAATTAAAAGTTATGACTCATTTGTAATTACAACCTTATTTGTAGGAAGGCAATTATTTAAAAAAGGTTATTTGAGAACTCTTTTTTAAAAAGAGAGTTCTTAATTTCTTAGCAGACATGGCATCCCTCTCGCAATCTTACTTTATTGTTTATATGTACATGTAAAGATAAGTCAAAGCCTAGTTTTTCCAAATGATAAATTCTGATTTTTAGAGGGGGGGTTTTAAAAATGAGCACTATGGTGTATACATGAAAAGGTACATGGAATCCTAAATGTTCAAGGAAGTCATAAGTATCTGTGGAAAACAAAACTCCACATGGGTAGCAACATCTACAACAGTTCCCAAAGGTAGCTTTCCAATGGTAAGATCCACATACAGGGGATGATTCCAGGAAATGTCCCAAATGGACAAATGTTTCACTGCATGTCCACATAGATTCCTGTAATACACCTCCAGTCTAGAACAAACTATTATATGTATAAACATTTCAATTCTTTACACATATAAATCATAGTTATTCTAAAGTCTGTATCTGATAAAACCATTATTGAGGCACTTTTGGAGTTTTTTATATTATCTGTATTTTACCTTAGTTTTTGATCATGTGGTCTTACTCTTTCTATGCCTAATTATTTTTATTGTATTTTATTGATTATGGTATCAAAGTTGTCCCAATTTTTCCCCCTTTACATCCCACACCCAGCAACCTCTACTTCCTCAGGCAATCCCCACACCACTGTTCATGTCCATGGGTCATCTGTGTAAGTTCTTTGGCTACTCCATTTCCTATAGTGTACTTTACATCCCCATGGCTATTCTGTAACTACCTATTTGTGCTTCTTAATCCCCTCACCTCTTCACTCATCCCCCCACACCTTCCTCCCATCTAGCAACCATCAAAATGCTCTCTGTATCCATGATTCTGTCTTTGTTTTTCTTCTTTGCTTAATTTGTTTTTATATTGAATTGTTGACAGATATATATTTTTTGCCATTTTATTGTTCACAGTTTTGATCTTCTTTTTCTTAAATAAGTCCCTTGAATATTTAATATAATAACTGTTTGGTGATGAACTCCTTTAGATTTTTCTCACCTGGGAAGCTCTTTATCTGCCCTTTGATCCTAATGATAGCTTTGTTGGGTAGAGCAATCTTGGCTGTAGGTCCCTGCTCTTCATGACTGAATATTTCTTGCCAATCCCTTCTAGCCTGCAAAGTTTCTTTCAAGAAATCAGTGGACAGTCTTATGGGAACTCCCCTGTAGGTAACTGTTTTCTCTTGTTGAATTTAAGATTCTCTCTTTATCTTTAACCTTAGGCATCTTTATTACGATGTGTCTTGGAGTGGGCCTCTTTACATCCATCTTGTTTGTGACTATCTGTGCTTCCTGGACTTGCATGTCTATTTCCTTCTCCAAATTAGGGAAGTTTTCATCATTATTTTTTCAAATAGATTTCCAATTTCTTCCTCTTTCTCTTCTCCTTCTGGCACCCCTATGAGGTAAATATTGGAATGCTTTAAGTTGTCCCAGAGGTTGCTTACACTATCCTCAGTTTTTTATTCTTTTTTCTTCTTGTTGTTCAAATTGCTTGATTTTTGTTTCCTTATGTTCCAAATCATTGATTTGAATCTCAGGTTCATCCACTCTACTCTTGTTTCCCTGTAAATTGTTCTTTATTTCAATTAGTATGTACTTTGTTTCTGACTAGAACTTTTTTATGTTGTTGAGGTCTTCACTAAGTTCCTAGAGGATCTTTATATCCAGTGTTTTGAACTCTGCATCTGATAGATTGTTTATCTCTCTGAGAGATTTTGTTTAGTTCTTCTTCTGGAGTTTTGATCTGTTCTTTCATTTGGGCCATGTTTCTTTGCCTCCTCGTTTTGGCAGCCTCCTTGTTTGTTTCTAAGTATTAGGTAGAGCTGCTATGATAGCTTAATGTAGTAGGTGTCCTCTAGGGTCCAGTGGTATAGCCTCCTGTATCACCCAAGCTGGATACTCAAGGTGCACACTTCATGTGGGCTGAGTACACCCTCTTATTGTAGTTGAGCCTTGACTACTGTTGGCAGGTCATCTGAAAGTCCTGACTGTGACCACTGACCACCAACCTCCACCATTCATGGAGGATCAGTTGTTCAAGGGCAGGGTGGTGGTGCTCCAAAGTGGTCTGTAGCTATCCACTGTGTGCCAGTCTCTGGGGTTTCCTGGGTGTTGTGGGCCAAAGTCACCCCCCACCTGTGTTCTGTCTGGGGCCACCCTGCATGAGCTATAATAAAGCAATCTGAGATGGCTGCTACTTGTACTGGGATTAGAGATTCCAAAGCAAAGCCAAGCTGTGTATCTAGGCTGAGTGCTGCTAGTGCCAGGCCTGGGGTCACTTAGCAAGAGGTACAGAGGCTGGGGACTTACTGAGGCTGGCTCTTGCTAATGTAATAGGATTTAGGAAGTTGTTAAGCATGAGCCAAAACCAGCCATTCATATGGAAAAGTCACTGTTATCAGCTTAACAGCTTGAGTGGTCTTAAGTTGGGTGGGATGGAGCCTCAGGGGATTTCCAGGGTAGGTCAAAGTGTGTTAGCCAGGTTGATGGAGTCTCAGTTACAGCACCTGCCTGCTTACTCTGTGGCTCTTGGGGGGAAGGTTCAGCAAAGGGACGATGGCGTCTGCCTGCCTTTTGTCCAGGAGAAAGCTGTACCCCACTTCCTACCTTGACGCCAGACACTTCGGTTCCTCCCTGTATGCCACTAATACCTTTCAAACTTCCACCCCAGTGCTAGAGCTCAGAGGGGATGAGTATGAGTAGTCTGTGTATGTGTTCTCTAAGGGGAACTGCTTGGAACTCCACAAATTTCTTCCACCAATTCAATGCCTGCTGGTTTTTGCAGCCATAAGTTATGGAGACTTACCTTCCTGGCACTGGAACCCTAGGCTGGGCAGCATAATGTGAGGATGGTACTCTTCACTCCTAAGACATTTCTCCCCAATTTTTATTCACAACACAAGGATGTGGGAACGAGCCCATTCTGCATCTACCCCTCCTACCAGTCTGGATGGATGTGGTTCTTTAATTCCACAGTTTTCAGACTTCCCTTCAACTTAATTTCTGATGGTTCTGAGTGATGGATGTTCCATAATTTAGTTCAAATTTTGATGTGGTTGTGCAAGGAGGCAAGCTGTGTTTACCTATGCTACCATTTTTACTGGAAACCTGCCTGATTATTTTTGACTGAACATCCAAGGCATCATATATGAAAAATTATAAAACTAATTTGAGGCCTCAGATGATACTTTCTTTCCACAGAGGTGATTTACCTTTGCCTTTGGCAGGCACTAACCATCTAAGAGCACTAACAACCCCAGATACTTTTAATCAAATCAGGTATTAAAAGGTCTTCTAGATGTTAGGCTTCAGTCTCTATAAGTAGCTAGCCTATTTTTGGTTTGCTCTTACACTAAGATTTTGCCCTTCAGGGTCCCAACCCAAAACTCAGGGCTTTACCGGAAACCTTCCTCTGTGATGACCTCTGATCTTTAATTTTGTCTCCCCACCCCAAGAGTTGTAAAGTCTGCTCTGCTTCTTAGCCTCTCAGCTGCATTCCTGGAATCCAAACATATACGGAGGGGAACTGTAGCATGGGATGTTGGGTTCATTTCTCTTCTCTCTTGGTCTTGATCCACTAATTATCCCCTGTCTTTTTTTCATCTCTAGTGTCTTACAATGGATATTATTTATTTTTGAAGAGATTTTTTGTTGTTCTCAGTTGAAGAGTTGCTCCAAACCAGAAGGATTGGTTATTCATCAGGCACAGTAGACAATGTATGTGCCCAAGGCCCACAGTACTTTTAGGGATCCACAAAAATATTTTAATTTTTTAAAGTAAAAATTAAAGTTTATGTTAAAAAGATGTTTTAATATTTAATTTTAATATATATAGCTTTATACCATTGAAGTCATAAAATACAATTTTTAATATATTTTATAGAGGAACAAGTTCATGAAGGTGAAAGTGTCTGGAGAACACAAAAGTTTTAATGTGGCCTTAAAAACAAGCAGTCTGTCATTAATTAAAGCAAAACTTTGCTGGGGGTACTTTAAAGACAGAAATACTACTGTAATCATATCTACATAACATTTTATAGTTTGCAAAACACTGTCTTATGCACCATCTTGTTTGAGACTTTCAAGAATCTGGTGAGCTAGGTGGGGCACGTATTAGTTTACTATTTTGGCACATGAAGGAAATGAGACCCAAAGAGTTTAAAAGTGCCTTGTCCAAGGTTGCATAACAAGTCAGTAATAGATTCAGTATTAGATCCCACATCTGGAGCTTAACAGTGTTTCAGAAATGCACTCTACAATATAATCACAGCAACCAAAGATATTTTGAGAATAATATGACATTATAATCTGTTTTCAAAAAATCAATGAGCATACTTTTCTAGGAGTCATAAAATCTGAATTCTAGTCCTGGCTCAGCACTAATTTATTGTGTGACCTTGAACAAGTCAGTTTTGGTCATGGCCCTCCTCTCTAAAATGAAGCCTTTTGAGAATTCAATCTGAAGTTCTCCACCAACTCTATTTATTTTTTTAAATTGGGTAATTTATCTTTTTTTTTAATTATTGGGTTGTAGGAGTTCTTCATACATTCAATGAGCCTAACAAGCCAAAACATACATTCTGGAATTTTTAAAACAATGTTTGGAATAGAAAGAACAATTATAATTCTCTTGGTCTGCATAAATAGCCTACCACATAACAGCCAGGAGTACCCATTCTTCTTTGATGTAACAAACTAAAGCATATAGGGAAAAAGATACCCAACAATGAAACAAGACCATGTCCAATAAATATCATTTCCCCTATTATCTTGCAGGATCTCAGAGACAAATTAATAAGTGTGGAGCCAGTTACCTATCTACACTGTCACTGCCTTTATTAATATTGTTTTTTTCAGTTCCATTAATATGCAAACACCAGCAAACAATCTGTGTTTAAACCTTCCCCACTCCCTGTTACAAAAGAGATGGTGGTTTAAAAGCAGAGAGTTATATTTGTCTGATTCTCATATACTTGGATTCTAGAATAATCCTTCACAGCAAAGTCATTTCCCAGTTAGATCACTGTTATTTACATCACATTTTGATCTAGGGAGAACACAGAGCACACAAGTGGCAAGGGGACTAGGCTTTAATTGCTGCTGCCTCAGGTAATAGTTACATTCAATTCCTTTCAGGCCTGTGTGTTACCTATGTTTAGGAGGTAAGGAAATAACACTCCTCTGGGAGTGAGGACATCAGGGCTTAGGGCCTACTCAGCAGCAGACACTCATTGCATAAGTTTAGTAAACCCCTTTCCTCTCTGGACAAAGTCTCCTGCTTGTACAAACAAGAGGTCAAAGCAATGGTTTCTCAGAGTCCTTTAATTCTAAATGTTTATGATTCTATTCTCAATCACTTTTGTAATGCAGAGGTTCCTAAAATGTTTCCCAGTTTTCATGTAAATAACCAGAATTGCTTACACTCCCTGTCCCTTCCCTTCAATCAGTGCTGCTGGGTGGCACTAGGATGCTAAGATTGCTGATATAAACTGCCTGACATTTTGCTAGTTGTATTGCTCACATGGGTGGCTAACTCAATTTTAAGAGCATTATCTACTGACAACTCAAGATCTCTGGGGGGACTGAGGTGAGAGGGGAGGAAGGAAAGAAGAACCTCAAGATGTAGGGCCTCATTTTAAGCAACATGCAAGCCACATATTTTCCATTAATATCATCAAAGCCTTGCTTTCTGAGGAGCAGAATGCTACTGGAGCACCTAGTGGCTCCTTTTCTAAGAACACATTTTCCATGCTTATGGACTTTTTTCTTCTGTAAGACTCATGCAGTATGGGTTTTCCACTGCCATGAGAGGGAACTGTTCCAATTTCCCAAATGGAGATGCCCAAATTCATATCATAAAAATTAAGTAGGGTCTGCAGCCACTAATATGGCTGCAATGCTGAGGCACACTGCTATGAAAATGCAGTGGAAGAACAAGGAGGCAGGGAAGGAAAAGCTAGAAAGAGAAGGAGGAGCATGAGAAGGACAGAGAGCAGAAGAAATCTCAAAAGAAATAATTGGTTTTCTATTAATACAATTAATTCCTCTTTATGTTCAAATTAAAGGATATATTAAATGCAATGTTTGAACCATAAAATTTATTGTGAGGCATATTAAAAGTGTTTAAAATTTAGACAGGAAAATAACTCACTCACTTATGGCACAGAGCACTAGACCGTGTTTATCTTCATTCAGATGTTCAACTGACTGCTACTGTCACCTTAGGCAACTGACTGTTCTGAGAATTGGTGACAAGACTTCTTGTGCTTCACTCAACTTGTGTATGTATTGCAAAATCACTCAGTGGCTAAATCTTAAATACGGTAATGGGTTATTTTTACTTTCTTTCAGAGTCTGTGTCTGCTTTAGTTGTGGTGGAGCCAATAATATACAGATTCACATGTGGAAATCTGAGTTAATTGGCTCCACAGTTCCAAATTTTCCAGTATGGTGTCAATACCCCTTATATCCTCATGTGTTGAGCAGCTGTTTTGTTGGTCTGGCCCTCAAACCAATTCTGCTTCCAGAGAATTCCAAGCACAATGTGTCCACTGCATGACATTTTCTGAATAGGCAGTATGGTCTAATTAAAAGAGCACATGTTTTGGACAAAAATAGACTTTAGGCTGAATCCAGGCTCTGCAACACTTTAGCTGGATAACAATGGACAAAGCAGGGATGATGATTCATACCATACAAGATTCTTACAGCCATTAAATGAAATAATGAATCTGAATTTCCTAGCACAGAGTAGGTGATCAAGCAATGATACTTATAATTGTTATAACTGTAACAGTAATAGCTGCTGTTGATGTTATTATAATTGTTATTGATATCCTGCCACTAGTCTGGTTCAGCTTGTTCATATACCAACAGCTAGGTCACCCCCAAGGCCTCTGCCTGAGCAAGTACGTATTGCTGGCTCAAAGATACCCTCTTGCCTGACTGTTTTGTCCTACTGTCCACTGTGTGCTTGAGGCTTCTGTTCTGAAAAATTAGAAAGCTGTAAGCAAGAACTCACTGGCAGGGACAAAGGGCTAATGGCCCTACCAGCTGCAGCACCAAACCCCAGGGAGAAAAGAAAAATGAGGGCACCAAATATATAAATGGCCTCTGTCTGGACAACTCATGAGAATTATCAATTAAGGACTGAAATGCTTTGCATGCTCATATATTCTTGGTTACGGGAGTGATGTAGCATATCGCCCTTAATCATTCCAGCCCATCAATTACCTGCAAGGGAGGGGAGGGAGCATGGCCCGTTGCTGGGGAGATCTGTAATTGATGGTCACCTGGTCATTTGAACACAGCATGGATCAGGGTTTGCACTAAGCATGAGCAATTAAAAAGAAAGTTTCACTGAAAACGGACAGGTGCTACATCAGGTTGGACTCTCTCACATATCAAAACTTGACCCTCACCCTACAACCTGGCAAGGTAGTATTTGATATAATCATGGGCAAATCCATACTCAGGAAGAATTGGTTAGCCATCTTTAGGGCCTACGTTTATTTTTTTTCCTCAGTTTTTGTTTAGTTTAGTTTTTTTTTTTTATTTAAGTATTTTATTGTTTATGCTGTTAGAGTTGTCCCAATTTTCCCCCCTTTGAAACCCTCACCGAGCCCATCCCCCATTCCCACACCATTGCCTATGACCATGGGTCATGCATGTATGTTCTCGACTAATCCCTTTACCTTCTTTCAACCAGCCCCCACCTCCCCAGACTCTTATAGCTGTCAGTCTGTTCTATATTTCTATGTCCCTGGTTCTCTTAACTGGTTAATTTATTTTGCTTGTTACATTCCACTTATAAGTGAGATCATATGGTATTTGTGTTTCACCAACTGTCTTATTTCATTTAGCATAATAGCCTGCATTTCCATTTATGCTGTCACAAAAGGTAAGAATCCCTTCTTTTTTACTGCTGTATAATATTCCATTGCAGATAAATGTGTCACTGCTTTTTTTTTTTTTAATCCACTCATCTACCTATGGGTACTTAGGCTGTTTCCAACTCTTGGCTATTTCAAATAGCACTGCTATGAACACAGGAGTGAATAAATTCATTTGAATTTGTGTTTCAGGATTCTTAGGATATATTCTCAGCAGTAGAATTGCAGTTTCAAAAGGCATTCCATTTTTAGTTTTTTGAGGACATTTCATACTGTTTTCCACAGTGACTGTACCAGTCTGCATTCCCAACAACAGTGTACTAGGGTTCCCTTTTTTTTGCTTCCTCACTAGCATTTGTTGTTGGTTAATTTATTAATGATAGCCATTTTGGCAAGTGTGAGGTGATATCTCATTGTGGTTTTAAGTTGCATCTCTCTGATGGCTAGTGATGTTGAGCATCTTTTCATGTCTATGGGCCATCTGTACGTCCTTTTTGGAGAAGTGTCTATTCAGGTCCTTTGCTCATTTTTTCATTAGATTGTTTGTCTTCCTGCTATTGATTCACATTTGTTCTTTATATATTTAGGAGATAAAACCCTTGTGTGCTATGTCATTGGGAAATATGTTCTCCCACACAGTTGGTTCCCTTTTGATTTTGGTGATGGTTTCTTTAACTGTGAAGAAGCTTTTTAATTCAATGTACTCCCATTTGTTTATTTTTTTCCATTATTTCCCTTGCCCTAGGAGATATATTGGTAAAAATATCGCTACATGGGATATCTCAAATTTCACTGCCTATGCTTTCCTCTAGGATATTTATGATATTACAACTTATATTTAAGTCTTTTATCCATTTGAAGTTTATTCTGATGTGTGGTGTAAGTTGATTGTCTAATTTCATTTTTTTTTTTGCATGTACCAGTCCAGTTCCCCAAACACCATTTACAGAACAGACTGTCTTCATTCCATTGTATGCCCCTGCCTCCTTTGTCCAATATTAATTAACCATGGAGACATAGATTTATTTCTGGGCTCTCTGTTCTGTTCCATTGATCTGTGTGTCTGTTCTTATGCTAGCACCAGACTGATGTGATTACAGTGGCCTTGTAGTATAGTTTGATATCAGGTATTGTGATACTTTCAACTTTGTTCTTCTTTCTCAAGATTTCTGAAGGTATTTAGGATTTTATTTTTCAGTTTCATATAAATTTGTGGAATCTTTGTTATAGATCTGTGAAATATGCCATTAGTATGCAAAGAAGAATTGCATTGAATCTATAGATTGATTTGGGTAGTATGGACACCCAAATCAATCCAGTCCAATGTTAATTCTTCCAGTCCATGAGCACAGTATATGTTTCCACTTATTTGTATGTTCCTCAGTTTCTTTCTTCAGTGTCCTATAGTTTTCAAAGTACAGGTCTTTTACCTCGTAGGTTAATTTATTCCCAGGTAATTTTTTTTGTTGTTGCAATAGTAAATGGGATTGTTTTCTCAGTTTCTCTTAATGATATTTCATTATTGGTGTGTAAAAATGCCATCAATTTCTGAGTATTGACTTTGTATCTTGCTATTTTGCCAAATTCATTTATTAGGTGCAGTAGTTGTTTGGTGGGGTCTGTAGGGTTTTCTATGTACACTATCATGTCATCTGCAAATAATGAGTTTTACTTCCTCCTTTCCAATGTGGATAACTTTTATTTATTTTTCTTGTCTGATCACTATGGCTAGGACTTCCAATACTATGCTGAATACAAATGGTGAAAGCGGACATCCTTGTCTTGTTTCTGATTTTAGTGGGAAAGCATTTAGATTTTGCCCTTTGAGTGTGATGTTGACTCTATGCTTTTTATATATGGCCTTTATTATATTGAGGAATGCTCCCTCTCTTCCCACTTTGCTGAGAGTTTTTATCATAAATGGGTGCTGTACCTTATCAAATGCTTTTTCTGCATCCATTGCTATGATCATGTGATTTTTGTCTTTCCTTTTGTTTATGTGGTTTATTACGTTTATTCATTTGGGAATATTGTACCATCCTTGCATCCCTGGGATGAATCCCCCTTGATCATGGTGGATGATCTTTTTGATGTATTGCTGGATGTAGCCTGCCAATATTTTGTTGAGGATTTTAGCGTGTATGTTAATCAGCGATATTGGCCTGTAGTTTTCTTTCTTTGTTGTTTTTATCTGGTTTTGGAATTAGGATGATGCTGGCTTCATAAAAAGAGTTGGGGAGTCTTCCATCAGTTTGGATTTTTTCGAATAGTCTATGAAGTATAGGGGTTAGCTCTTCCTTAAATGTTTTGTAAAATTCTCCGATGAAACCATCTGGTCCAGGACTTTTGTGAGCCAGGAGTTTTTTTGATTACTGCTTCAATTTGACCAGCTGTTATTGGTCCTCTTCATTCAGTTTTCTGCTTCTTCCTCATTCAGTTTTGGAAGATTATATGTTTCTAGAAATGTGTCCATTTCACCCAGGTTTTCAAATGTCTTGGCATGTAGTTGTTCATCATATTTTCTTACAATCCTTTGTATTTCTGTAGAATCGGTTGTAATTTCTCCCCTTTCATTTCTGATTTTATTTATTTGCATCCTCTCCCTTTTTATCTTGATGAGTCTGCTTAAAGACTTTTAATTTTTGTTTATCTTTTCAAAGAACCAGCTCCTGGATTTATTGATCCTTTGAATTGTTCTTTTATTCTCTATGTCATTCAATTCTGCTCTGATCTTGATTATTTCCTTGGTAGCTGGGTCTGGGGTCCAGACTTTACTTTTCTCAAGGGGAAGCCATGCTGTAACCTGTGACTGCCACCCATGGAAAAGTGGCCATCTTGTTTCATTTCCCCTCCCTTCCTACTTGTCCTTGGTTAAGAGTCTCTTTTAAAGTCAGTCTTTATTTGTTCATTTCAGGTGGTTGTTCCCCTCTCTACTTTTATTTCCAGTTCATTTCTGGGAGGCAGTGCAAGATAGATCCTCCTATTTTGCCACCATCTTCCAACCTCCCTTAGGCCTTATGTTAAAAGGCTACTGCCCTTAGAAAATCTTGGGCTCTGAGGTTTCATCTCAAATCATGCTTTTGGAAGGAGTTGCTGAGAAATATGAGCTGTTACATCTTAAAATGTCCCCTCACACCAGAAGCACAGGGGAAGTGATTTGCCCAAAGCCCATGGCAAATTAGTGGCAGAGACTTGGTAAAGATCTTTTTAGAGTAACCCCTTAGACAGCCAGGGGCAGTCTGGAAGAGTGAATGATTGCCAAGAACCTGCCTATTCCTGTTATACCTGGAACTTGTGGTAAATAATATAGGGAGGGGAAAAATAAAAATAACCCCACCCAAAGAACAAGGGGCATGTTCTGGAGGCCCTCCTTTAAATGATGTCAATGAACAAAATATAACCAGAGACATTGAAGTTAAGAACAATCTCACAATAGCCAGAGGGGAGGGGGAGAGGACAATGGGGGAAGGGTTTTTAGGAACTACGATAAAGGACACATAGACAAAACCAAGGGGGAGGGTGGAAGCAGGGGACAGAGATGGGTTTGGCTGGGGTGGGGTAGAGGGGTGGGGAGAAAATGCAGACAACTGTAATTGAACAACAATAAAATAATTTAAATTTTAAAAAATGATGTCATTGAAGACTTGCTTGCCACATGGGAAACTAAATACAGGGTGGGACAAAAGTAGGTTTACAGTTGTGAGTACATGAAACACAGAGTTTATTCTTGTATTATTATTTGTTAATTATTGTATTGTTTTCCATAGGAACAACTGTAAACCTACTTTTGTGCCACCCTGTATTCAAGAATGTCTTTTTAATTTAAAGCAGAATACATGATGATATCGTACCATGATTGTGAAATGTTAAAAAATAAGATTTTGCATGCAGACCATAGCTGGAAGAAAATTTACATAAATGAAAATGATACACAATGCACAATGATTTGTAATGAAAATAAAAGCACTTACTGAGTATTTAACCATGAAAAAAGTGCCCTCACTAATTCCTATAAAGCTAACATGCCATACCTTCCAACAAACTCTTATCTGTCACAGTAACCTGAACTAGAGCATTAAAGGCTCATGACTAGAACCCCATAGTAAGCAACACATTATTACACTTCAATTGGTTATCTGGCTAGCTTTTTGTCCCATTAAATGTTATCCCTTGATAATTTTTTGGTCCACTAAGTATCATGCCACTGCTTCCTTATTTTTTATTTTCTATCACTGCTACCTCCTCTTCCTGTGGTCCTGGGCCTTTTACCTTCTCTATTATACACCAGTGTATGGCAATAGATAGCAGAGGGTCTGGGCTCAAGAAACAGTAGCAACTGAAGTGCACAGATTTTCCTTATAGAGTTCTTTTAGAATCCATCACAGGGAGCTGCTGTTTTCTTTCCCAGGGCTATGAGCTCCTTGAGGGCAGGAAGACAGACTTTCAATAGTATCCACTAAAAAAGGTTGATGTAGCCCTGGCTGGTGTGGCTCAGTGGATTGAGTGTCAGCCTGTGAACTAAAGGGTCACTGGTTCGAGTCCCAGTCAGGGCACATGCCTGAGTTGCAGGCCAAGTCCCCACTTGGGGGTGTGTAAGAAGCGACGACACACTGATGTTTCTCTCCCTCTCTTTCTCCCTCCTTTCCCCTATCTCTGAAAATAGATAAAATCTTTAGGGGAAAAAAAATTGCTGTAAATTTTACCAGTAAATAAAAAAATTTCACATAATCACTTCTAGTGCTAAACATGGAATAAGAACTATAATTGTTAGCTGCATTATCATCAATTTTTTCCTTCATCACATTCCCAGCACCTAAACTAGCACAGGGCCCATGTATTACAGACACTAATATATATATATATGGTCTGTCCAGAAGGTATCTAGCCATGTAATATGAAAAATAGATACATTTAATGAAGAAAATACAAACTACAAGAAACACTGTACAAAGGACAATGACATCTCAGTTCTCTTCAAAGTATGAACCTTGGGACCTCACACAGTTCTCCCAGTTGCCATCAGCTGCCCCATTTTGTATTTTCCTGAATCTCATCGACAGTCTGAAATCTCTTCTCTTTCAAAGGTGATTTTAGTTTTGGGAAAAGCCAGAAGTCACAGGGCACCAAACCTGGGCTATAGGGGGGCTGAGTCACTTGGGCGATTTGATGGTTTACCAAAAAACACTGCAGGAGACGTGATGCATGAGTGGGCACGTTGTTGTGATGAAGCTGCCAATCACCAGTCGCCCATAGCTGCAGCCTTCTGAAACATCCAAATAGTTTCCACAGAGGAATGTTCAAGCTTAATGGAAAGTGTGATGCAGATTCATTACTGTACTCACTCAGTTGTTTTGAATGCAATGGCCACACAGTACACATGCTCACTCAACAGCATCTATGGCCCCCACTGACTAGTACAGTGAAGTTGTCACTGTTCACACATGTGCATTCTAGTCCACTCTTGTTGGCTGCCAGGTTACATCGATGTTTTGCAAACCATTCTCCTTATATAACAATGGCTGGCATATATATATTATAATATATGTGTTATATATATTATATATATTACATATTATTTATATATATAATCTCCATTATCTAAAACCCTTGGGTCCATAGTACTTCAGAATTTTTCAGATTTGAGAAAAATAATGTGGGGCACATATAGCAAGACCTCAAATATCATTGTTTTATTCAATGTCATTTCATTATAATATTGATGAGATGTGAGAGGAACCTAAATCTTGTTTCTAGCAATTAGTTTATGATAAAATTGGTTTTCCTTAAAATCACAGATCCTATCTATGGCATTAAGTGAAGATGTACTCTACTATAAATTGTACCCCAGCAAGATCTGGAGTAATATGCCATAATCTAATACATTTAATATATCTATAGTGAAAAAAGAAATATTCACTCCAAGCCGGATTGGTAAAGAATACAAAAGTCCTCATATATCCAATTAGGAAAATTTTTGCTGTTAAATGAATTCGAGGTCAAATTTAAAAGAAAAAAATAGATACTTCTTTTTCAGACTTTGGATTCTGGAATTGTGGATAGGAGATTGTGAATATGTATTAAATAAATAAATTAGTGGAAAAGGACAATCTTTAGCCTCCACACCCTCATCAGAGTAGGGAGATGTTATTAACTATTCTCCTGTACCTCCTTGAGCAACTCTGCTTTCTGTGTCTTACATCAAAATTGAACAATTTTTCTGCGACAGTAGAGCATACTCGACAGTAGACATACTCTATATAATACAACTTCTAAGTAAGCCAGTTCTTCTCCCTCATCCTAATAACTTGGCTTCAAATAATGCAAGGCAAAAGAGTGGTACAATTGTTAAGTAGGCAACTCTGTCACTCACAGGGAAAATGCCTTTACGTCTTTTAGTGGAAATCTCTTCTGTAAACCTACAAAAGGGTAAATTTGGGCTATAAATAGCTAACGTTTACTGAGTACCTTTCAGTGCACAATTATTGCCCACATTTTACAGATTGGGGAACTGAAGTTCAAAGAGTTAGGTTATGCCAGCCCTTTCCACTTTAGTCAGGAGGGTGATAATTGAGAGAATGGAAGGAAAATTATGGGAATGAGCCAAAGTGCTAACTATACACATACAAAATAGTATGAAGATGATAATATTGTAACAAATTAAAAATTTGATGCTCTGCCTACCCCTCTCCTAGCTTTTTGTGCTACAGTAACTTCAGCAAGAACAGAGTGTGAAATTAAGAACTGAATGGGAAAATCAGTGAGATGGAAATACCCTAGTGTCAGGGAGAAGCAAGGGCCACTTAATTGCAAGGATAAAGGTGCTATGTTTTATTAGTAGTTAAAAATGGAAATGATGTCATCATCAACTATTCTTTAGCAATGTTTCTTAGTATTCAGAGTATAGTTTTGTGGTTTGAAAACAATTTAAACTGAACAAAAACTAATGCTGCTTTGACTGATTTTGTATTGGATTCTTCCCTTCCCCTCCCCCTCAACTCAGTCTCTTCTATGAATACACAGTGAGTCAATCTGGTATATCTTGATGGTTGAATAAGCTCTTTGATTTTTGAATTATTTTGAGACTAACTGAATTTGAAATGTGGGCTGCCTGCAATGTCTTGCTGGCACAAAAAGATGAGCTTTGTTATTGACAAAGAAGACTTGCAAACAACATTTTTTATTATTGTTCTCCTGCACTGAACTCATGTTAGTTTCAGCCTGGCTCAGCTGCCTGGATGAGTGCTGCAAGGCCAAGTTCAAAAGTGCAATTTATAATTTTCTCTCTCAATTCCCGTGAACTGCCATGCAGCACAGGGTGATTCTGCCTAGGCGACCAGACACTTATCTCTTGTACAATCAAAGAACATTGTCCATTATATTATGCAAATTTTTGAGAACTTGCGTAACATCCCAAATGAATATAAGCTGCCATTCAAGAATCACATGGGTAAGTTGAATCAGAATGTCACTGAGGCTGTTGAAGGTTTGCATGTGAGCCCCATAATCCTGTCCTTAGTCCCAAAAGGAACCCTAGCAATTTCACATCAACCTTAGGGCCTCAGTCTGTGGGGTCCAAGGTAATCTATCATCCTCTTTACTCCTATAGTAATTCCAACTCTTTCTTCTCCTTTCTCTATTTATTTTCCTTATTCAAGACTCTGCTATGTACATGAAACAATTACTTTTCCACCCGTATGGCCACCTCTACCAGTTTATTATCCCTTCTCCCTTGACATGAAAGCACCCCTGAGGTAGGCACAATGACTAGCCAGTCTGTTCAGCCACATATTAGGAATTCTGCTTTAATGCATAAATAAGAATGCTTTTAAATGCCCCTGTAGGAATTTGCACAGGCTGGTACTTCTGCAGTGTTCACCCTTTTAGCATTTCTATTATACAGGGTAAACTTTATGAATCATGTGTTTATAGTTTCAATGGCCAGGGGATACAATAGTGCTAAAGAAAACAAGTTAGACCAAAGGTCTCATGAATGCCTCCTGGGAAACAATCAGTCAGGCAGTCCTTGAGCATGATGACAAGTGAGAGGATGACCTAATTACAAACATAAGAAACCCAAGACCTGCCAAAACCCCAGTCCTTTTAGATCTCTCCCTCTGTTTTAAATTCAGGGTCAGGAAAAATAAGGATGCCCCTGGGCAACAAAAAAAGAGCAACCTTCCTACACATTTTCACAGGACCTATATGCCACCATGTCTGCCCAGTTAATCTGCAAACCACTCAGAAATACTTCCTCCTTACCATTTTTGGTATCACCTCCAGCAGACTTCAAGATGAAATCAGTGGGAACAAACAATTCTTCTCTACTAGTTATATACTGCTTTTACTTCACACAGCGGCAATAACTTGTGCTCCAAGGGTCATACATAAACTCTCCAGATATGACTATTGAATATTTTGCTATTATCCTGACCATTAGTATAACTGCAAGCAGCTTGCGTCAAGAGCCTCATTGCTGGATCTCCTAGTGATGCCTATCACACAGTAGATGTCCAATAAATATGTATTGGATTGAGGTGTACCAGTCAGTAACATTATCGGTATTAAATTATTCTGTTTCCCACTTTATTCACTAAGACAGCTGCAGCCCTCTCTTTCTACTTGTTCTTTGTTTCATTGCTAATACAAAGAATGAAACTGTCACTTTAAATCTAGTGGCCTTCCTTTTATTGAAAGCTAATCATCCACAAGGTTTTTCTCTCCCACTAATACCATATGAGGAAACAATTAGCAATATTTTTTATCATGTCAGTAAATGACTTCAATATTAATCTTATCATGCTTGCCTCTTGGGGGATTTTATTCAGAAATCAATTCAGGTTGCATTATAAATTAAAAAGAAGAAAAAAAGCAATTCATTCCTCTTTCTTCTAACGTGAACACATCAGTTAGGAATATCCTGATTAAAATCTCAGGATTGTGTCACAAATGATGTATTCATTATTTCCTTTTAGCTATATATTAATTTGTTATTCTGCTAAAATCATTTGTTCCAATAACTGCTTCTATATTTACTGTCCACACACTCGTGCTCTCACAGGTTCTTTTTCCACAGGATACCGGACCCATAGACCATTCATTATGTCCATTTCTGCTATGTGCTTGTCACCCAATAATGGGCACATCTTCTAAATCCAAACTCACTTCTCTAATTAGGCAGTCCATTAAACATTTCCATTGAAAATTCCATTTATTTTATCTTCCTTTCAACATCAGCCAATAATTATGGCTACTCTGATGACCAATATAATTTCTCTCCAACCCTGTTACTTTGTCGTATTCAATACACATGCAAACTCAGAACATAAAGGTCCCAATGGTTTTGGACAGTGTACTACTTTTAGCAAACTGTCATCCATATTTCTTCTAGTTATTCATCTGAATGTCCATGACCTGTATAATTTTTTCCATAGCAAATCTTCTATTTCAAGATTGAAATGAGTCCAGAGGCTACAAATACATGAACACCACATTATTGAAATTATCTAATTAGTTGGTAATAATCCTGTTTATACATTTTTTTTAACTTCCATGTCTGCTCAGGTTCCTTTTTCCTCAACCTCTTGGACTCTGTCTGACACATTAACACATTTTACTTCCCTAAGTCATGTTAGAGGAAGTATATTTTTGATTACTTAGTATATTCTTTCCATTCTCTGATCAATGTCAAAAAGAATTAAATCAGCAATTCTGGAGCCTACTCTATTTGTTAAGAATGTTTGTCCACCCAATATTGTTAAGCAGCAAGAATTCTACACAATAATTTGGTTAAAGACTTCCTAGACAGTTACATGAGAATACTGGATCAAATAGCTCAGCCACTGAAAGATTTGGCCCTAAAGGTATTATGATTTGACTTATGTTCTAACAAGATCACACTGACTGCTGTAAACAGAGTAGAGCATATGGAAGGATAAAAATAGAAAGACCAATTAATAGGCCCTTTCAATAATCCAGGTGAGACCATGTGCCCTGGAATCTGCTGCCATGTGCTACCATGGTGCGCCACCATGAAAATGGTAGCGATACAGGTGGTGAGAAGTGGTCAGAATCTGGATATATTTTAAATATAAGGAAAGATTTTTAAATATAATTTCTATTTACTGAAATTGCGAAGAGAAGGAAAGCTTGGAGTAAGAGTTGTATTTTGAGTATTTTAAATTTGAGATACTTCTTACAAATTAAAGTGAAAATTAATATTAGGTGGTTCTCTATTTGATTCCAGGATTTTGGGAAAAGTCTCAGCCAAAAGCATAAATTTATGGCTAATCTGCCATATAGATGGTGGTTAAAGCCATGAGACCAAATGAGGTCATCAAGGCAATGAGAACAGATGGAGTAAATTTCCAAGAGATGATATCTACAACACTTCAGCAGTTAGAAGTAACAGGATAAAATTATATCTTGGAATTAACTGCATAAATTGTTAACATGGAAGAAGGAATGATCAACTGAGACAAATACTTCTAAAAAGACAAGTAAGATGAGAACTGAGAATTAACAACTGGGTTTGGGAATTTATTGATGATTGGTGACTGTGATGAATCACTTCAGGGAGAGGTGATTACTCAAGCCTAATTAAGTGAGTTCAGGAGAGAAGCTGTCCAGAATGTATCTCCTGTTCAGATCCTTCTTTTACCAGTATTTTGAGATAGCCAGGGAACACTCATGTGACAAATTCAGTTAATCAGACGTTCTAACAGGAGTGTGCGTATTTTCCATAAGAGAAGAAAGGAAGTAGAAATTAACATGTGTGGCACAAGTAGTGGCAGCATCAGCAGTGTCCTAATCACCTGTTTCCTGCTATGTAAGTGTTACTTTGTTCCCTGGAGCTTCTTCAGATTTTGTTCTTTGCAAACTTGGTTTCCCAACCTCCCTTTAATTACAGCAGTGCCTAATGTCCTTCACAAATAAATCCATAGTTTGGGTGTGTATGTATGGCTTAAAGCCCAGAACCCCAAGTTACTCAGTAGTACAACCTTGTCTGGAATCCAGGCCACTTGTTACAGTAGTATGGGTTGGCAGATGGGTTAGCTCATATTTTAAATGAGCTTCCCATCTTCAAGTATCCAAGGTTCAGGAAGTTGTTTTGATTTTCTTTGAAGGTTTTTGTTTTCTGAAACAGCAACAGAATTGGCTTAGAACTCAGTGCATTATCTACTATTTAATTTAGTAAACATTATACCATATACCTGAGAACTCAAGGGAATAGAAGAACAACAGCTAGTGAGGTAGACTGAGATGGAACAACTGGGAAGGCCACAAGTGATGCCCAAAAGTAGGACTTCTTTTTCAGGACTTCTTAAGCAAAACAGGACTTCTTAAACTACTTCTTTTCCCTAACATGTTCTTTTTCCAGATGACATTTAAATATGCTTGATGAAGTTTTTAAAAAGTAAGTCCTTTTTAAAAAAATGAAGAAATAAGAAGGTAAGAAAAACTCTGTCCTTTGAACAGCAATCAGAAATGAAGTTAAAGAGGCTTTGAAATGGCAGTGTCAATCAGTAGGGAAGGATAATCAATTGACATAGAACCTTCCAAGGCCACATTAAATAATCATTGCAGGCAAAACCTATGGTTGAAATAATATATTTTGTCTTCATTTCCTGAGACTATATATCTCTGTATTTTCCCTAGAACAGTTTTCAAATCTGGGGCCCATACCCCAAAACTCTAATTTAATTTAGTAAATGTATGTTGTCAATTCTAATCTCCCTGAAGGCAGTTCTCAGCACAATGTTTGCCTATGATAGTATTCAATAACAATTTGGAGAATAAATAAATAAATAATTTTTAAAGAATTCTCCAGAACCAACTTTATGAGGAGACATATTTGCCAATGATACCTCAAACAAGGCTTTGATCTCCAAAATACATAAAGAAATCACATGACTCCACTCCAGGAAGACAAAAATACCAATTAAAAAATGGGCAAAAGACTTGAACAGACACTTCTCCAAGGAAGATGTACAGAGGGCCCAGAGGCATTTGAAAAGATGCTCAGCATCACTAGCCATCAGAGAGATGCAAATTAAAACCATAATGAAATACCACTTCCCACCGGTCAGAATGGCCATCATAAACAAAGCAACAAACAACAAGTGTTGGAGAGGGTGTGGAGAAAAGGTACCCTAGTGCACTGTTGGTGGGATTGTGGACTGGTGCAGCCACTGTGGAAAACAGTATGGAATTTCCTCAGAAAACTAAAGATGGAACTGCCCTTTGACCCGGCAATTCCACTGCTTGGATTATACCCTAAGGACCCCGAAACACCAATCCAAAAGAACCTATGTACCCCAATATTCATAGCAGCACAATTTACAATAGCCAAGTGCTGGAAGCAACCTAAGTGCCCATCAGTAAATGTATAGATAAAAAAAACAATGGTACATTTATACAATGGAATACTACACAACAGAAAGAAAGAAGGAGCTCCTACCCTTTGTGACAGCATGTGATGGATCTGGAGAGCACTATGCTACATGAAATAAGCCAGGCAGTGAAAGACAAATACCATATAATCTCACCTATAAGTGGAACCTAATCAACAAAACAAAGAAGCAAGCAAAATATAACCAGAGACGTTAAAATTAAGAACAAATAGACAGTTACCAGAAGGGAGGTGGGAGGGGATAATGGAGGGAAAAGGGTGAAGGGTTTTCAGGAACAACTATAAAGGACACATGAACAAAACCAAGGGGGGTGGAATCAGAGGAGGGAGGTGGGGATGGCTGGGGTAGGGGGAGATAGGTGAGGCAAAAAGGCAGATAACTGTTCTTCAACAATAAAAATTTTTTAAATGGGGGGAAAATCTGTAGGGGTTTTTAGTTTTTAGGAGTTCCATGGAAGAATTCTTTATTTTACTTTACTTTAAAATCTGTATGGTTTATTAATCAATGTGCCCCAAATAAATTCAATATTTAAAAGAGGAAAAAGTAAAAGAAAAAAGAGAATTCTCCAGAAAAATAAATACAATTTTACATTAAATTTCATTCAATGTAAATGAAATGAAAGGTGCCATCATTTATTAATTATTTAATAATTAGAGGTGCCATCATTTATTAATTATTTCAGAAAATGTTTCTTCCTCAACACTTGCCACTGACTCAGAATAAGTCATAGTTTGGACTTTGTTGACATGAACAGGATAAGTGATTACTTTATTCAGCCTACGGCAAAAAAGAAATATTTTTAAAATCCAGAGCAACTCTTCTTTAGCCCCATGAATGAACCAGCAGATATAGAGGATAATATTGCTTTAGGATAATAGGTATCACTTTTTGAATGCTTAATATGTGCTAGGAACTCTTCTAAGTGCTTCATGTATAGTATCTGATGATCTAATTTAAGCATGAAAAGGAAAAGCCAAATAGGAAAAAACCGAGGAATAACAATTATTATAACAGTAATAATAATATTAATACCTGCTGGGCATTTACTACATGTGAAGAACTGTTGTGTTTTACATGAATTATCTATCTCATGTAATCCCCATAACAACCCTATGAGGTAACAACTATTATTATTCCCACCTTATAAATGAGAGTAACAAGAATCTGAGTGGTTAAGTGACTTGCCCAAGAGCATACAGACACTGAGTGGTAGAATCATGATTCAAAGTTTGATATGACTCTAAAGCCTAAACTTTTGTCCAATCTGCTACATTGCTTCCCTTTTAAGATAGCTGCCTGTCCTAAATGTGATTTTGTTTATTCAAGTAAGACAACTTGTGGGAAATAATTTCACAAAAAGTATAATGCTATAAAATTATGTGTTTATTGTCATCATCATTTGTTTGTATATTAACCATTTACTTTCTTCCTTTTAAGATGCTAGAAATGGTGTTGAATACTGAGGATAGAACTGTGAGCAAGACAAACATGGCATCTAACCTTAAGGACTCACAGTCTAGTGGAAGAGCAAAGATGTAAACAAAGAATTACAATCAAGTGGAGGAGGCAAAATGAGAAATGTTTGTATAAATTATTATGGTATTAGGGGTCATGAAAAAGAGGTATTAATCTACCTTGAGAGTGTGGAGGGCAGACAGAGACTCTTTCCTAAAGTAGATCTAAGTTGAACCTTAAAGATATGTAAAATTATACAAGCCAGGGAGATATTTGTGTGTGTGCATGTGTGTATACACACACACAAGAAGGCATTCTAGACAAGGTACAATGTATAAGAAAACATAATGGTATATTATAGGGAAGGAATAAAGAACATCTCCAAAGCAAGGTTGGAAATGTAGGCAGGATAAGGTGCTGAAAGGCATTAAATGCCATATTAGGTAGGTTGAACTTTATTCAATACATAATGAGGAAACTGCAGTTTTAGCCATAGCAGTGACAAGGACAGATATTATTAAAGATGTCTCTGGTGGCAGTGTGGAGGATGGATTGGAAGGGAGAAGATCAGAGCTCAGCTGAAAACTATTATTATAGTCCAGAAGTTAAAATGACAGAGCATTTAGCAGGACCAAAGTGGAAAGGACAAATGCAAGGAATATTCAGGAGAGAAAGTCAACTAGACAAAGTGATTTATCAGATATATGGTGAAATAAACAAAGGAGTAAAATATGACTTTTCCATTGAAGGACAAAATAGACACATCAAAAAAAGGAATGGGTTTGGGTGGGGAAATGATGAGTTCCATTTTGGACATAAAGTGTTTGAATTGCCTGTGAGACACGCAGCTGGAGATTCTGGCTTGCCACTGAATATATATCCTGACATTTCAGAGAGATGTTGGAGCTAAATCACAGATCTGGGAATCATCAGCACATAGGTGATGAGTGGATTGCCCAGTGAGAGTGTTGACCTTGTCAAGAGTAGTTTTCTTGGATAATGACAGAGAAAGCCAGTGTATAGCAGAAGGAAGAGGGAATAGAGGTGTGAAAGTGGAGACAGTGAATGTGATCTACTTAAGAATTTAGGGAAAGAAAAAAATAAGAAGGAATGAGAGACTATGAGAATCAGGAAAGATATTTTGTTTGTTTGTAGAGCAAGAGAGACTTAAACATCTTAATTGTTGCTTGTAATCTCTTTCAAGGTCACTATTGATATGGCAGTGTTATTGGAAATAGGCAAGTCACATGCCTAATAGTGGATCATAGGAAAGAAGGCTAGCTCCCCAATGTTCTGAGAAATTTAGTAATGATTCTGAAAGATGAAGTTGACAGAGAGGGGTTGTTTAAGAACAAGACAAATAAATTGGCAATCCAGTTATTGGTATTTTTGGATTGTTAATACATGTTTAACAAAAAGGAGTTCAATAATTCAACATCACATGAAGCCAAAAAAATTAAATCTGTCTATAGCTGCCCATATATCAAATTGTGCAGTATGTGATTGACTTCCTGCCAAGAACATTTGCTTGTTCCAACTTAGTCTGCTTCATCTAGACACAGTAATTATTTCATTTTGGCAATGATGTTTGGTTGAAATTAACACTTACTGATCCCTATATTTTCCCCCTTCTGAGTTCTCCTCATATTCCATTGTTTGCCTAATAAGTCTGTGTATGACAAGGTCTCTATGGTAAAGGCCTTCCAGAAAACAAGTGTCCAGATAGAGATTCACTAGAGGAGAGCCATAGTACTGATAACAGCGGGCCTGGCATTCACTGAGAAAAGAACCACTCAGCTGAGAATCTGACTCACGTACAAACAATCTCTGAGCAGATAATGACTGCTGCCCTTCCAAAGCCCACCCAAGATTCCGGGCCTAATCATATCAGGTCATGTAAATAGGGCAGGAAGTGTTGAAGGGCATTTTGCAAGTCATAGAAGCTTGATTTAATCCTGATAACTTGTTGTCACAAGTTAGCAATCACTTCTGCCTTCATATCATGATCTCATGGGGGCACACTGCAGATCACAGTACAACTTGCCTCTTCTGAGGACTATTTCTTAGCATTCATAATGCTGCAAAGCCCCTAAGATATGAAATGGCACCTGCTGGTGCCAAAACCTATTCCTCCAGCTATATATTGGACTTTATTTCTCAATTACACTAGACATTCAATATTATTTTGAATTAGTTTCAGGTGTACAGCATAGTGGTTAGACAAGCATATACTTTGTAAAGTGATCTCCCAATATTTCAACTACCCACCTGGCACCATACATAATTATGACAATATCATTGACTATATTCCCTATGGCAGGGGTGTCAACTCATTATCACTGGGGGCCACATCAGCCTCGCAGTTGCCTTCAAAGGGCTGAATGTAATTTCAACTTCTTAACAGCTAAGGAGCAGTTACATTTATACAATCCTAAAACTATTTCAGCCCTCTGAAGGCAACCGCAAGGCTGATGTGGCCCCTGGTGACAATGAGTTTGACACCCCTGTCCTATGCAGTTCTTTACATCCCTGTGACTAGTATTGCATTTTATCACTTGAGCCCCAAACAATACTACTGGTGCTGACTTGCACAACTTTAGCTTTTGTATACTGTTTCCAGGTCAGCAAAGGCTAGGAAAACCAGTCCATGGGCTCAGTAAGAGCAACAGACACCATAATAGCATTAGCTGCACTGTTTTGAGGTGCTCACTACATGTTAGGCACTCTTACTTTTTTATTAATCTTTTTTTAAAGATTTTATTTATTTCTAGAAAGGAGGAAGGGAGGGAGAAAGAAAGGCAGAGAAACATCAATGTGCGGTTGCCTCTTGCATGCCCCTCACTGGGGACCTGGCCCACAACCCAGGCATGTGCCCTGACTGGGAATAGAACCAGCGACCCTTTGGTTCATAGGCCTGAATTCAATCCACTGAACCACACCAGCCAGGGCTTTTATTTAATTTTTACTGTATTTTTTCCATTACCATTTAGTCCCCGTATACCCCCCTCCTCCCAGCAATCACCACACTGTTGTCTAAGACCATGAGTCCTTTTTCCTTTTGTCTCAATCCCTCCATCCCCTAACCTCCTATGCCCACTAGCTGTAATCTGCCGTCCATCTATGAATCTGTCTCTGTTTTGCTTGGTAGTTCAGTTTGTTCATTCCACATGAGTGAAATCATATGGTATTTGTCTTTGTCCGACTGGCTCATTTCATTTAGTGTAATGTTCTCCAGGTACATACATAGTGTCACAAAGGGAAAATATTTTATTTCTTTACTTTTTTATTTATTTTTATTGTTTACACTATATATTACAGATGTCCCCATTTCCCTCCTCCCTTAGCCAACCTCTACTCAGCCCTCACCAATCCCTCTTCTCTCTGGCCAGCACCAGCTGTTGTCTGTGTCTATGGGTCATGCATGTACATTCTTTGTATGTTCGTTGGCTAATCACAAAGGGGAAATGTTTCTTTAAAATTTTTATTTATTTATTTTTAGAGAGGGGAAGTGAGGGAGAAAGAGAGAGAGAGAAACATCAGTGTTTTGTTGTCTCTCACGCACCCCCTACTGAGGATCTGGCCTGCAACCCAGGCATGTGCACTGACTGGGAATCAAACTGGTGACCCTTTGGTTCACAGGCCAGCGTTCAATCCACTGAGCCACACCAGCCAGGGCAAATTTCCTTCTTTTTTATGCCAAGTAGAATTCCAATGTATAAAGTTCCTATAGTTGTTTCATCCACTCATCTACTGATGGACACTTGGGCTGCTTCTATATCTTGGTGATTGTAAACAACACTGCAACAAAAATAGGCATGCTTATATTCTTTTGAATAAGTGTTTTGGGTTCCTTCAGATATATTCCCAGAAGTGGGATCACTGGGTCAAAAGGTAGATCTATTTTTAATTTTTGAGGTATGTCTGTACTGCTTTCCACATTGGCTGCACCAGTCTGCATTCCCATCAACAGTGCAAACGTGTTCCCTTTTCTCTACATACTTGCCAGCACTTGTTTGTTGATTTATTGATGATGCCATTCTGACAGGTGTGAGATGGTATCTCATTGTAGTTTTAATTTGCACTTCTCTGATGATTAGTGATGTTGAGCATCTTTTCATATGTCTATTGCCCATCTGTATGTCCTGTTTGGAGAAGTGTCTATTCAGGTCCTTTGCCCATTTTTTAATTGGGCCGTTTGGTTTTTGCTTTTTTGGTGTTGAGTTTTGTAAGTACTTTATAAATTTTAGATATTAACCCCTTATCAGATGTGTCGGCAAATATGTCCTCCCATTCTGTTGGTTGTATTTTTATTTTGTTGATGATTTCCTTTGCTGTGCAAAAACTTTTTAGTATGCTATAGTCCCATTTGAAGTGGTGTTGGGAAAATTGGACAGATATAACATGCAGAAAAATGAAACTAGACCACTTTTTACACCACACACAAGAATAAATTCAAAATGGATCAGATACTTAAATGTTAGATCAGAGACCATAAAAATCCTAGAAAAAAACATAGGCAGCAAAATCTCAGACATTGCTCGTAGAAACTTTTTATCGGATATATCTCCCCAGGCAAGGGAAACAATAGGCACTCTTAAATGCTTGACACATATTGACACTTCTAATCTTGCAGTTCTACAACTCAATGAAGCTAGTACTTATTGTTTTTTCTGTTTTACGTGGAAGGCAACAGAGACACAGAATGATTAAATAACTTGTCCAAGGTCACTCAACAAGTAAGTGGTGAAATGAGAATTTGAATACAGGCAGCTTTGACTCCAGAGTCTGTGCTCTTAGCTACAATGCTCTACTGCCTTTCTGGACATAATGTTGTCACCATTAACCTTTTTCTTTCTGTAAGCATAGTCACCTAAGCACAAAATCTTATCTGTCTTAGATCTCTTTCCTTCTATGCACTTTAGTTAATGCATTTTGATATCACATGGGCCACTGATTTAGCACACAACTATATTATGACAAGATCAGGCTGAGTGAAGATACCCTGCTCTGCCTAATTTAGATCATGTAAATAAAACACCCAAAAGCAATGTTTGGTATACAGCAGAGACTAAAAACATTTATTTGCTAGATTGTTAAAAACAAACAGAAAGAACTTCCTAGTGTCCAAGTAAGCCAAAAGAGAAGATAACTCATCAGCCTGAAATAAAGACCTCACAGAGTTGGGAGGAAGAGGTCATGAGATCACTTTAGGTACCCCCTTACTACTCTTTTAACTACCCCATCCACACACAGAAGTGCTATGGAAAAAGGACCATCTAAGACTCTCCCAGGTTTGAGGTCCAATCAATGTTCCCTTAGAAAGCTTTAACAGAATAGCAAAGGTGGACATGGAAACAAGGTGGAGAGCAGAAAGGAAATGACAATTAGCAACATGAACTTTTCTGTTATACAAAGCAAGTCTCCACCAGTCCTTTTATAGAGTCAAAATATTAATAACTAAGCCTCAGCTTTATTAATCATTGATATCTAGTATAAATTATCTTTTCCAAAAGGAAGGCTAGCTGCTTATTGGTTTCCCTGAAAAGTGGGAGATAGTTGAGAGACCTGGTGATCTCAGGTTGGAAGACAGAGCAACAAAAGCAGTCAGTCATCCCAGGCTTCATAATCCTGTATTATGCTTGATACCCAATTGACTCCTGTAGCAGACAGCGCTGAGCTCTCCATTAGGCACAACGGGCACAGTGCCTCAGACACAAAATGTTTTGTTTTCTTTTAAAATCAGAAGGAAAAATGAACTTTTAGGTAGAAGAAAAAGTTTTCACATGTAATATTAATATATTCATCTGTATATAAATATAGTAATAGAATATAATTTTTACTAGTTTTAATGAAGAAAGAGGGCCATGAAGGAAGAAGTAACTCAGGCCCACAAAAGTCATAATGTGACCCTGGTTCAAGGTTGTGCTCCCAAGGAAACAGACACTGAGGAAGAGTTAATTATCCAGGATGTTTTTAAGATGTTTTTATGGTAGCAACACTTATAGAAGAGAAGGAAAGGGAGCCCCCCCAAAAAAAACAGAGGGAAGAGATAAGCTGCAAGGTAGGTTTAAGGACAGACTTGGCCATCTCCCCTGGGAGCTCTGGAGTTAGAATGGTCCTTCAGTGTTTTTTCAAGTTGGGTTGAGAAGACAGGCCTTTTTATTCCCACATCATTGAGTATGAGAAGCTGGAAGAAGGAGTGTGGCCTGGGGTGAGGTGACCTTCTGCAGCTGAAGCAAACATTGAAGGGGCTGACAGCTGGAGGCTGTCTGGTAACCTCACTCCCAGTAGCTGAACAGTGAGTCCTTAGTTTTTTTAAAATTTATTTTCCATTGCAGTTGACATACAATATCGTATTAGTTTCAGGTGTACAACATGGGGGTTAGATATTTATATAACTTATGATGTGATTACCCCAATACATCTAGTACTCATTGGATATCATACATACTTATTATAATATAATTGGATATATTCCATATACTGTACTTTACATCCTATGACTATTTACTTGAAAGAGAATCTGGGAGGTGCTTTATAGTTTCCACCATACCTCTTATACTCATGCTGGGGGAAGAGCCTTTCATTGTAAGAAATCAGCACCTCTGCTGGATAAAAGCAGGGCCTAGTGGCAATATAGCCCCACTTCCTCACAGCCTGTTAAGAACAGCCACAGGAAAGACATCATAAATTAAATAAAATACATTATGTAGCATATTTATTTTTATCTCAGTCTACAGCTCTTGGGTTATTTTTATTATCTTTTTAAAAAGGAAATTCAAGTCTCCCTGGCCATTCCATCAATTTGTCAAGTTTGAATTCTGAAATCTATATATCCATATAAAATTTACACCCCCTCCAAGCATATTTTTATCCCCACATAAAATTTATGTCAGCAGTGTTTTACCAATACAGCTACCATAAAAGTTTTGTTTGGACTGAGAGAGTGAGCTCCAGTGCAGATAACAATTTTCTTGGTACAGAACAACCAATAATATGTTACAGGATAGAGTGCTTGGCTATCTTGGGCACACATTTATTAGCATAAATGTCTTCATCTTCTGATTAGATAAGAAACAGGACAGGTGTCATCTTATCTACAGTGCTGTTTTCACATCTATCTTGCACAGGTAGAAAACCCAGAGAAGGAAAGAAAATCAGCATCAACCCAAATAAGAGTTAGTTGAATTAAACATGTTAGAGGAAGAGGAAGACAGAGGGAAGGGGATTTGGGATTTGGGATTTTTGGACAACAGTGGAGGTTTTAGGAAACATTACCTATTGATTTCTCATTTGCAAATGGTGAAGGGGAAATCTCTTGTTAGGTTTTTAAAAATTATTATCAACACCATTTCACTGAAGAAACAGTGAGCAGGAAATGCCTATTTTATTCTTTAGTGAAATACCTGTCATTTCCTGCGTGGCTCCTGTCCTCCCTAAATTTGATTATTTTGAGATAATTTATGAAAAGCATTTTTTCAAAGTCTGTACAATACCACACTCATTTTCCCAAGTATTCTTATAAATGGGTTTTATATGTCCTAGGTTCTATATTATGTAATCATAGGCAAACTCCATGTTCTCACTCTAGTAATTGACAGACACAGATTTGATTACATAATCCTAAATGACTGCAGAAAGCTTTTATTCTTCTTGCACACCCATAACTGCTTGAGCTTTCCTTTACAGCTGCCTAACCCAGTTGGGTTTCAGTTTGCAGACTACTAACTCCTAATCACAAACTCCAGCTTTTGTGATGGGATAAACATCCATCTAGCACTAAAAGCAAACACTAGGACCACCCTCTCCTGTCACAAAAATGGTCCAACACCAAGTCCTTTTCTACTTCACAAAGTTCCCTATCTGGGCTTTGCATGACCCACATATTCTGTATTTTGTAGATCCACTATAATAAAACACAAATTTATAAAGAACTAGGGGTAGATAATATGGGTGCAGATAGGTGGGAAGTTAAAACAGGCAGGAAATGTAAAATCATGTATTTGCTTTAAATAAAGGTTTACATTATAACATTATAGCCATCCTGAGTACCAACACTCTCCAACACGCATACTTGGTACATCTAAGTGCATCCACACTTCTTATTAAGTTGCCTTGTAACTTTCTGCTTGAGCCTTTCATTTCTTTAATATTGCTTTAGTTTTACCAATACAATCCTCATCCTAGAGCATGGTAGAGTAGCCTGTATAGAGTTAGTTCTCATTATAAGTGCATTACTTATTGAAAGAATAAATGAATGAATGTGTATTGAACACCTACTCTAAAACAGGGCATAATCAGAGTCACCAATAAGTAAATGTGGGATAATATATATGAAAATACTTAACATAGGGCCTGGCACTCAACACATTTCTACAAAGTTTACTTTTTATTGCAATATAAAATTACAAACAGACCTGATGGAAGAGAAGATGCAGACAGAATCTCAAATTTGACTCCTAAAATGCTGGATATTTTCTCCAAAATATTACCAGACTAATCACTAAAACCAGGGAATTTACTCTATGAGCACAGGTAATCTATTTGCCCAGTATCCCAACTAAATTCCAGAAGATTAAATAAAATAAGAACATTTAGTGACTGAGAACAATACTTATGTATAGACACATACACACATACACACTAGTGAACAAAGGAATAGAATTACCACCATAAATATGGATTCTGAATACATTAAATAGTATTGCTTCTTAGACAAGGGAAATAAGGATTTTTAAAAAGATTGTGTTTATTTAGTTTCAGAGAGAGGGGAAGGGAAGGAGAAAGAGAGGGAGAGAAACATCAATGTGTGGTTGCCTCTCGCTCTTCCCCTACTGGGGACCTGGCCTGCAACTCAGGCATGTGCCCTGACCAGGGATCGAACCAGTGACCCTTTGGTTCACAGGCTGGTGCTCAATCCATTGAGCCATGCCAACCAGGGTGGAAAATAAAGATCTTAATCTAAATCTTATATCTATGGGTCGGTTCCCCATATTATCTTAGAAGAAATTGATTACACAGTGCAAGCAGTGATCATGAAAACTCTAAGTGGGAAGGCCTAGTTTTCTCCTTTGTTCAATTAGTAGTGGCTTCTAGGAAAAATAGAAAATATAGAGAAAGTGGAGGAAGGTGTAGTCAGCCTACTGTTCAACCTATGATTACCACTGACATTTTATTATAAGAGTTATTTTCTGAGAAACCTTCATATTTTTTTATAGTGGCTGTGCCACTTTACATTCCCACCAGCAGTGAATGAGGGTTCCATTTTCTCTACAACCTCTCCAACACTTGTTATTACTTGTTGGTAATAGACATTCTAACAGGTTCAAGGTGGTATCTCATTGTAGTTTTGATTTGTGTCTCCCTGATAGCTAGTGAAGTTGAGCATCTTTTCATATATATGTTGGCATATATATGTTGACTTCTTGGGAGAAGTTCCTGTTCAGGACCCAGCAAACCTTCTTCTGAGTAACTACCCAAACATTTTGAAAACATTCATTCACAAAGATAAATGTAACCTTTTGTTCACTGCAACATTATTCACAGTGGCCAAGACATAGACACAACTTAAGTGTCCTTTGGTAGATGATTGGATAAAGTAGATGTGGTACATATATAAATGGAATACTACTCAGTCATAAGAAAAGATGAAACGCTGTCATTTGTGAAAACATGGATGGATCTTGAGAACATCATGCTAAATGACATAAGTCATAACAGAAAAAGTCAATAACCACCTGATTTCACTCATTTTTAGAAAATAAAACTGAAAGCAACAAGTGCACAAACAGGAAAAATAAACAAATAAAAAATCACAGACACATATAACAATATAGTGGTTACCAGAGGAAAAGGAGATTTGACTTTGGATGGTTAACATATAATGCAATACACAGATGATGTATTATAGAATTGTCCACTTGAAACCTACATAGTTTTATTAACCAATGTCACCACAATAAATTTAATTTAAACATAAAAAGTGGTACATTAAAAAAGAGTCATTTGCTGATATTTGGGTTTCTCAGACTATTGAAATGTATTCATGTATGTTCCCCTAAAGATTCTGTATTCTGTACAATATTTACTAAATTTTCAAGAGTACACAACAATATTCAGACACAACAGCTTATATTCAGGTACTACAATACCATATCAAACAAGAGACAGATTTTCATGTCTACTGATTCACTAAAAAAATATTTTCATGATTCTAATATAATGTTATCTAGTTTCTTCCCTAGCTGTAAAACTACAAAGATTGATGAGATAAAATTGATGCTCAACCTTGACATTTGTAAGAGTAAGTTGAGTTTGAAGCTTGTCAAAAGACTGACAGTTCATCTTTAAAAATAAATTGCCCAGAATATCAAATGATGTTTTATGTACAGGCACATTAAATTGAATTTAATTTTTGAAATATCATAGGAATTACCAAGTATGGTATTGGTGTTTTCAGGGGAAAAAAACTTTCAATATTTATTCTGACATTGGATTTTGAAGCCCTGAGCATGGCTCCTTTTGAAAATCTTTCCAGTTATAAAGGTCTTAAAGGCTTCATTAATAACTGTGCTTTGAAAGTATAAAACATCTTCCTCTAGCCTTAAATCTAGTATACTCTCAAAAAATTGTTAAAATGTGCTGTGACTTTGTCTTCTTTGGAAGATTCATTATATGGGGAAACAGGGAGGAGGACCTTTTGGCTCCAAAAAATTACAGATCCAATAAGGAGCTTTGACATAGCTTTTCTATTGCACAGTTTGTTGAAAGAAGCAAGCTCACCATGGAAGAAATAGTACTGGAGCTGACAATTTGTAGGTTTAGTGCCAGAGTTGGTGAACCAGATAATTCTCAGTGGCAGCACTCCAAAACTGAGACATACAGCCAAATGGAGTCAACTGGGGAAATACCTTAGAAATGGCAGTTTTAGCAATCACCTCCAGGTAATTATTATGACAAGTACAGTTTGGGAACCACTAAACTGATGCTTCTGTAATTAGGCTAACATCTGAAGATATACATCTTTCAATGACTCTTTGCATTTGAAAAGGACTTTCTTATAAAGTAAAACCTGAAAATATCAGCTGAGAGTATAGAAATACATTTGAGTAGAGGCAAAGGAGTTTGGGAAGAAAATTCAGCACTACAGGTTTTCATCTCCCAATTAACAGAGTTTATTATCCAGTGTATTTTCAAATGTTTCTGCCCATTTCATCAAAGAGGCTCAGGACTGTGACTGAAAGTAGCCACCACCATTGCCCTGACCCCACCTACTCACTTCATAGTTACTTCTGAAAGCTTCAGAGAATAGATTTTGGAAAGTGGGTGTATTTATAATTTCTACAGATCAAGCACAATTTAGATTTAACCTCCAATTTATAAAATATTTCCAAAATGTAATTCCTTTTTTTTTTTGCCTAAAAATTTACACTGCTGAGTATAGCTGAATTTCTCTTTGAGTATCTACAATTCTGTTGGTCTTCTGAACATATCAACGGTCAAGGTCAGTAGGATAAGACTACATCTGCATCACAGATAGGACACTGGACTAAATTATTTTAGCTAAGAGAAACCCATAACAATATACTCTTGGTTTTATTTTATTTTTAGTTTTTTAAAGATTTTCTTTTTTTTATTTTTAAGAGATTTTATTTATTTATTTTTAGAGAGAGGGAGGTAGGAAGAAAGAGAAGCAGAGAAGCATCAATGTGTGGTTGCCTCTGGCACTCCCCTTACTGGGGAACTGGCCTGCAACCCAGGCATGCGCCCTGACTGGGAATCAAACTGGTGACCCTATGGTTTGCATGCTGGCACTCAATCCACTGAGCCACACCAGCCAGGGCTATTTTTGGTTTTATTTTAATAAAAACAATTCTGAATGTTTTGTATTCCCTGTCTTCGCCTGTTGTATTACCATTTGCCTCTCTTTCCTCAAAGTGGATTGGGGAAGGGTAAAGGGAAAGGGAAGTTCAGCACAGACATTCCCATAATCATTGGTTTTAAATAATTGGGATTTAATTTTGTTTTGTTTTTTAAAAAAGGGCCTCTCTATATCTGACAGTTAATGTGGCTACTCTTTCACACTTTGTCCAGTATTTCCCCAAATGCCTCCTTTCTTGGGATATTAATGACACATAAAACTCACCGAATAAGTTTGAGAAACACTGATCTATACAAAGTTAACTGATTTCTTTCTTGCAGGATTTCCAAGAGTCTTTAATATACTAATCTGCATTGAGAATCTGCAAAAGAAAGATATGGCATGTAGCATCTTACAAATTTAGTAACTGTTGATTCCTTTTTACCTAGAGCATCTTATGTCAGTAGTTTCCCACACCCACTGAAATGTTACCACAGCGACACAAATAAATCCAGATTAAATGTTACCTACTCAGAGAAACTGTCCTGATCTTTTTCTCTATGAGAGCCCCAATCCTATCTATTCCATCCCTTTAGATATCTTTACTCGCTCCCTAGCACTTACCACTACCTGATAAAAATATGTTCTTTTGTGTTTATATCTTTTTGTCCATCTCCCCTACTATGTCATAAGCCCCAGAAGAGCAGGGATTGTTTATCATGGGTACAATTGCTATATTTCTAGAGTCTAGAATAGCACCCAGCATATACACATATTTTTGCCATGTATAATGTGCACCCACGTTTTTGCCCCAAACTTTCAGGGGAAGAAATCTTTCATTTTAATTTTTAATTCAATTTTTATTAATTTATATTTGGAAACAAAACTGATGATCTTATTCCAGAGTATTATTTTGCATATGGATATCATTATTGCTTTCTAGAATGCATAAGCATAAATAAAATAATTTAAAACATTTGTATAGATATGGAATTAGTACTACCCACATATAATGCACATTCTTATTTTTCCCTCAAAAATTTGGGCAAAAAAGTGTGCATTATACATGGCAAAATATGGTAGTAGGCACCCAATCAAAATTTACTGAATAAATAAATGGAGTAAAATCTGTGTAACTCCCTTTTGATCACCTGATATCAAGAAACATTAACCTTGAGACCAAATGGCCAAACCAGTACTACTGACCGCATACAGAGCACATAATATGTCTACACATTCTTTCAAAGGAGAGAGGTAAACTTTCCTAACTCCCCTGTGGGAAGATCTGAACTACACTGTTCTATAATAGCAGTTGAATTATCACAGTTTTCCAAATAAAACATTTGATATTTATTCTAGCCCAAGAAGTTTCCTGAAATATTTGTCTTACCTAGTACTTTGTCATTTACAAAATATGAGAATAAGATATTTCTATATTCTAAACAGCATAACAAATTGAACTGCCTATACTGTTAATTTCTAGTGACTAATCCTCATAAACCAAGGCCATCCTAATACTGGAGTAAATACCCTAAGCCAAATGACAGATTATAAAATGTAGATTTTCAGCTACCTTGGACCATTAGAATAAATGGAAATACAAAACCAAGAATTACAGCACTTTATGAATAGAAATAAGGCTAAATAAACAGAAGACAATACATATGAATTGTAAAGGTAAAATGGTGGAATGAGGCTTGTTCACATAAAATTTGTTCCCAAACTTTAATGAAAAGACAAATTAACATAAACTATGAGAAAAGCAGCAATTAGACAAACAAAGACTCATATCCATGCTACAATCCTAGAAACATTGCAGTTAAGGGAAATGAGAAACTATGGTCTTGTAGAATTAATACAGCTCTCATCAAGCCCTTCTCTCCTATGAATTAGTAGAGTGGAAAGAATGTGGGTTGATAAAAATCCTGAAAGTACATTGAAAAGAAAATATTTGAGAAATATCTCAAGAAAAGTAACTCCTTACTACTTCAGTCTTTTGCCAGGACACTAAGTCAGTGAGGTTTCATTTTGGTTTTGCAGGCTAGGACAGATGCTTGAGTGTGAAGACAAAACAATCATAATCACCCACAGCTAATTTTTTTTCTGGAAACAACTAAGAGTCAACACAATAACACCAAACAAATTAACTAAGATAAACTTTTTTGATGGGGTGAGGGGCTCAGAAAGAAGAGGAACATGGACATGCTCTGATAAATTCCCCTACCAAGCATTCAAGATGCTACTGAGGCCAAAACTTATAAGTTTTGTGTATTTTTATCTCTTCTGTCTAAGAGGAGAAGATGAAGTAGCAAAAGTTGGTTTCTGGAATTGATTGTATTTTTTAGGTGGGAAGGATCTAGGCTTTATCTTGAGTTAGAGAACACCTGAAGCTGAAGGTATCTACATGGAATAAATGGTGTTGCCACTTGGGTCAGTAGTTCTCAGTCTCAACTATGCATTACAGTCACCACATAGGGAACAGCTAAAACCTATGAAATCCTGGGCCTCAGTCCAAATCATGCAAATCAAAGTCTGGAAGTAAGGCCCAAGTTTCAGTATTTTTTAAAAGTTTCCCCCAGATTATTGTGATGCCTAGTGAGGATAAATAATCACTGAACTAGGTGGAATGAATCTTGTTACAGGAAATTATTTAAAAGTATAGATAAGAAAGTAGGGGTCCACTAACTGCGACTGCCCTTGGGCAGAAAAATGTGACTGGAATACACAATGCTTAGTCCTTGAACTGAAGCTCTTAAAGAGATACAAAGTGAACAGGGAGTGAAGAATTCGTCACACTCTATATATAATTAGAGAAGTCTTTAACTTAAATATGAATATGATGAAAAGATATAGAGTGACAATTCTGCAAAAATACTACCAAAAAAGAGGGGGAGAAGGCAATGGAGAAAATAAGGACACAAGGGAATACAGATAATGAATTCATGTTTGATGAAAACATTCCCCACTAAAGAAAACATTTCAAGATCACATAGAATCATTGAAGCAAGACATCGAAAACAAATAATAAAACAATGGGATAAGCAGAATGAGATGAAAAGGGAGACTACAGAGCTAAGAAAATAATTTGAAAACCAAAACATCATTACTGAACTATGAAACATATTATATACCATGAAAATGATGAAATAAGGAAGCAGAGGTCATAATATTAATATCAGAGAACATTGAATTCAAGGAAAAGTGTTTTGATAAAGAACACATTCACCAATGAGTATATAACTGCCATAAATATTCATACACCAATAACAAAATATCAGAATACATAGCAGACAAACTACATAAAATGTAATGAGAAGTCTTCAAAATACAGTAGTAGGAGTATATTGTAAAACATTTTGTCATCTAAGATGCATGAGGTTGACAAAAAATAAACAAGAATAGCCTGGAAAATTCTGAAAGAGGAGCATAAGAAGCAGAATTAAGACCATCATGAAGCTGCAAAGATTGAGAGTTTAATAATGGAAAAAAATAAGTAGATTGGTATAATATACTAGAGTCAAAAATTAGACTGATATACATATGGAAATTTAGTATATTACAAAGATAGTATTTCATATCAGCAAAGAAAATATAGATAATTCAATTAATGATTTGGGACATCTGGCAATTTCACAAAAAAAGCTGAAATTCATTCTCATTTATTATAATAAAATCAAATCTTAATGGGTCAAATATTTCAACAATAAAAACCAAAACCATAAAATTCCTAGATGACAACATGAGGGCGATTAATTTTAAACTTGACATTCAAAGCAATTGCCAACCATGATACAAACTTTTAGAGTAAAAAAAACACAAACAAAAACACCCACAATAGAATGCAGACTGGTGCAGCCATTGTGGAAAACAGGATGGAATTTCCTTAAAAAACTAAAAATGGAACTGCCTTTTCACCCGACTATTCCACTGCTAGAATTATACCCTAAGAATCCTGAAACACCAATTCAAAAGTACCTATTCTCCCCAATGTTCATAGCAGTGTTATTTACAATAGCCAAGTGGTGGAAGCAGCCTAGGTGCCCATCAGTAAATGAGTGGATCAAAAAACTGTGGCACATTCACACAATGGAATACTATGCAGCTGAAAGAAAGATGGAACTCCTACCCTTCACAACAGCATGGATGGAACTAGAGAGCATTACGCTAAGTGAAATAAGCCAGCTGGTGAAAGACAAATACCATATGATCTCACCTATAAGTGAAACCAATTCAACAAAACAAACAATCAAACAAAATAAAACCAGAGACATTGAAATAAAGAACAAACTGACAGTAATCAGAGAGGAGGGGTAAGGGGATAATGGGGGAACAAGGGGAAGAGTTGTCAAGGAACATGTATAAAGGACCCATGGTCAAGGACAACGGGGGGGGGGTGGAGATTGAATGTGGGAGGTGGGGGTGGATAGGGCGGGGGAGAATAATGAAAGGAAAATAGGAACAATTGTAATTGAACAACAATTTTAAAAACCTACAATAAAATTGCCTATAAGTAAGTGTAAAAATTTTTGTTGAGAACATCAAAAAGAAAAACAAAATACAGTCTGAGAAAATATTTGCAGTATATGTGACAAACAACTATGTTCTTTTATTTGCAACAACCTTGTACAAATCAATAGGTAAAGGATGAAAAACCCTAAGAAAATCAGGTAAAAATAGTAACAGGCATTTCTCAGGAAAAGAAATATAAATGGCCATTAAATATATGAAAAGATTCTTAATCTCATTCATGATTAATGAAATGCAAATAAAAACAGCAATGAAGATGCCTTTTTCACCCATCAGACTGTCAATAATTCAAAAGCTCACCAAGATGAGAAGTACGTAATAGGTACTCTCATATACTGTTGGTGGAAATGAAAATTCTTTTCACCTCTGCAGTGGATAACTGGGCAACAGAGGCAGGCCAAGTATCCAAAAATAACCAATACTGAAAAAAAAAAAAAAGGCCACTTACATTGTTCCTTCTCGGACCCCTCCCCCACATACAGTGCCACAAAATAGCGATGAAGGTTGCCCCACCTTGGCAAATACCTAAGGCTCCACCCCTTACTATGTAACAGGCATGTCAAGACAAAAACATATGGCCCAAATGAAAGAATGGATCAAAGCTCCAGAAAAAATACAACTAGGCAATGAAGAGATAGTCAGCCTTCAGATGCAGAGTTCAAAACAATGGTAATCAGGATGCTCACAGAAGTGGTTGACTACGGTCACAAAATAGAGGAAAAAGTGAAAGCTATGAAAAACAAAATAAAGGTAACCAAGAGTGAAGGGAAGGGAACCGGGACTCAAATCAATGGTTTGGAACAGAAGGAAGAAATAAGCATTCAACAAGAACAGAATGAAGAAACAAGAATTCAAAAAAAAAAAAAAATGAGGAGAGGCTTAGGAACTTCTGGGACAACTATAAACGCTCCAACATCCAAATTATAGGGGTGCCAGAAGGACCACAGGAAGAGCAAGAAATTGAAAATTTATTTGAAAAAATAATGAAGGAGAACTTCCCCAATCTGCAAAGGAAAAAGACTTCTAGTAAGTCCAGGAAGCTCAGAGAGTCCCAAGGAAGTTGGACACAAGGAAGCACACACCAAGGCACACCATAATTACATTACCCAAGATTAAAGATAAGGAGAGAATCTTAGAAGCAGCAAGAGAAAAGGAGACAGTTACCTACAAAGGAGTTCCCATTAGACTATCAGCTGACTTCTCCAAAGAAACCTTGCAGGCAAGAAGGGGCTGGAAAGAAGGATTCAAAGTCATAAAAGGCAAGGACCTAAATCCAAGATTACTCTATACAGCAAAGCTATTATTTTTGTTTGTTTGTTTGTTTTAATTATTTTTGAATTTTATTGTTGTTCGAGTACAGTTTTCCCCCCATGTCTCCCCCTGACCCCAGCCATCCCCACCTCCCTCCCCTGTTTCCAAACCCCCTTTGCTTTTGTCCATGTGTCCTTTATAGTTGTTCCTGTAAACCCTTCACCATCTTCCTTCCCATTAGCCCCTTCCACCTCCCCTCTAGTTACTGTCAGCTTGTTATTAATTTCAATGTCTCTGGTTATATTTTGCTTGCTTGTTCGTTTTCTTGATCACGTTCCAGTTAAAGATGAGATCATATGGTATTTGTCTTTCACCTCCTGGCTTATTTCACTTAGCATAAAGCTTTCCAGTTCCATCCATGCTGTTGCAAAGGGTAGCAGCTCCTTCTTTCTTTCTGCTGCATAGAATTCCATTATATAAATGTACCATAGTTTTTGATCCATTCATTTAATAGCAAAGGTATTATTTAGAATGGAAGGGCAAATTAAGTGCTTCCCAGATAAGGTCAAGTTAAAGGAGTTCATCATCACTGAGCCCTTATTATACAAAATGTTAAAGGGACTTATCTAAGAAAAAGAAGATGATCAAAAATACAAACAGTAAAATGACAACAAACTCACAAGTACCAACAAACAAACATAGAAAAACAAAAAGGAACTAAGCAAACAACTAGAACAGGAACAGATTAACAGAAATAGAGATCACATAGAGAGTTATCAGCAGAGAGGGGGTGGGGGGATGAATGGGGGAAAGGTACAGGGAATAAGAAGCATAAGTGGTAGGTACAAAATAAACAGGGGGAGGTTAAGAATAGTATGGGAAATGAAGAAGCCAAAGAACTTATATTTATGATCTGTGGACATGAACTGAGGGGTGAGAATGATGGTGGGAGGGGGGTACAGGGCAGAGGGTAATAAAGGGGAAAAAAAATGGGCAAATGAAATAGCATAATCAATAAAATATATTTTTTAAAAAGAGGCCACTTAAAGGAAGTCTACCGAAAACAAGAACCAGAATATTATAGTATATATTTTTAAAGGTTTGATTGGAATTTTACCTTAAAAATAAATAAAAACTACAAAAATGTATCACATTCTTTTAAACTGTTTGAAAGTAACTGAGCATGCATTCTTTGAACAATAAATAAATCAAATATGTATTCTGGATTTCTTTGGTGTAACTTTTCTGACAAAAATGGCATGATGGTACAATAAGGCACACTTCTCATTTTTTCACAAGATAATAAAGAGTAACTTTTACAAAATATTCAAGCACCTCATCAATGTTCCCAAGGATGTCTCTTGATTCTTGATATTTCAATTATTCTCTTTCACCATATCTATCTTGTCACTATCTGTGTGAATTTGTTCTTTTCCTCAAAAGTTAACGCTGCCAAGTTTTCACCTGTCAATGTCTTTGTGGAAGTAAAGTAAATTTCCAACACTTTCATCAACTTCATTAAGTTTTGTCTTTCACAAAATTTGAAATTTCACTTTGCAATTTGTTTGTCCTATCTTTCCATTGTAGAGACTGTCAAAGACATTTTTATGATTGACAAGGAGAGGCTCCAGTGCTAAGGAGAAAGGAGTTTTGAGTGAGAAACAATTTCCTAAGTGGTCATATCCTAAAAGAAATTGTTATGGTCTATTGACTTTTGCTTCTCCATAAAATGTTATAACTGTGGAGACTCATATAATGAATATTAGGAGATAAGGATTTCCTGTTGCATATCAAAATTAAAAATGCGTTACCTTTTGTGCTCTACGTAGAATAGTATTTTCCCCTTTTTACTTTAACTCCTACTCACCTTTCAGTACTCAGTTCAAACATGCATTCCACAGAGGTGCCTTCCCTGGCTTCCTTGACCAGGTCAAATGCCAGTACAGATTTTCAAAGCATCATTGAAACATGCGTCATGGTTCCAATTTTACATATCTATAAATTAATCAATGACCATCTTCTGCACTGAACTGTTTACTTCACAGAAGCTTAGATTATGTCTGGCACAGAGTAGTCCCTCAATAAATACTTATTTAAGGAATGGATAACAGCAAAGAACTAGAAACTACCATATAATAGAACACTGTATTAAACAGCCATTAAAAAGAATAAGGTATGTATTGATATGGAATGATTTCTAAGATATGTTAAATTGAAAAAAATAAAGGTGCATAATGGTCTGTAAGATTCTGTTTGTGTAAATTTACAAAGACTACATATGTATGATAGTAAGCACATGCAATATTTTTCTAGAAGAAATTATTAACAGAAGTTACTTTGGGGGCTATCAAGTAGGAATTATGGGGAGAGGGACTACAAGTTTCCTTTTGTATATTTTTGTACTGTTTGAATTGTTTTACTACATCATGTTCTATTTTTAGTTAAGTAAAATGCATTGGGTTTCCATAGAGGGCACAAGTGCTGACCAACAGAGTGAAACAAGAAGTTCAAAATTCATATAAGGAGTCAGCATCTGGAAGCCATGCCAGAGCTGAAACAAACTACTACGAGACCTGTCCAGGAAGTAGCCAGCCATGTAACACGAAAAATAGAGACATCAGGAACATGTATAAAGGACACATGGACAAAGCCAAAGTAGGGTAGGACGAAGGGTGAGAGGTGGGGATGGCTGCAGTAGGGGGGAGTGGTGGGGGGAAAATGGACACAACTGTACCTGAACAATAATAAAAAATGGAAAAAAGAACAAAGCTACAATAAACATTTGCATACAGGAAAATAAGATACAAGAAACATTGTACATAAGACAATGAAGCCTCAGCCCCTTCAAAGTAGGCACCTTGGTACTTCACACACTTCTCCCAGTCGACATCAGCTGGCCCATCATATTTTCCTGAATCTCACTGATGGTCTGAAATCCTACCCCTTTCAAAGATGATTTTAGTTTTGGGAAAAGCCAGAAGTTGCAGGGCGCCAAATCTGGGCTGTAGTGGGGCTGAGTCACCTGGGTGATGTGATGTTTTACCAACAAACTCTGCAGAAGGCATGATGCATGATTGTCATGATGAAGGTGCCAATCACCAGTTGCCCATAGCTGCAGCCTTTTGAATCATCCAAATAGTTTATGCAGAGGAACATTCAAGCTTGGTGCAAAATTTGATGCAGATTCATTGCTCTACTCACTCAGTCATTTTAATGAGATAGCCACACAGTACACATGCTCATTTGACAGTGTCTACCACCTCCACTGACTAGTACAGTGAAGTCATCATTGTTCACACATGCTCATTCCAGTCCACCCTCCTTTGCTGCCAGGTTACATCAATGTTGCACAAACCATTCTCATTATATTAACAATGGCTGGACTTTTCCTGGACCTTATATATTCCCTATCTTGGTTGGAGGCCCTCATTTCCCCAGTAACTAAGCCAGAAAACAAACTCCCTTCTTTTTCTTAGCCCTCAGATCTACTCAATTAACTCCAACTGACCCTACTAACCAAACAGCTTTCCATTTCATTTTCTCCTCACCTTCCCACTACCATGCCATAAATCAGCTATTCATCCCATCTCCCTTACAATGCTACAATAATCTTTTATTCTTCCTGCTTCCAGGTTCCACTCCCACAACCCATTCACTCTTTTACTGCTAGAATAATGTCCCAATCTAATTAAATCAAAACAACGACAAATAAAATGACCCAACCTCATCAGCTACTCTTTCCCATGGCCTTATGCATTTCAGCTAACCTAACATACTTCATTTACCTGAAATACCTTGTTAGCTTCTCCATCAGGGGTTTTCAGAATGTTCCTCCCTTTGTTTTAATATTCTGCCCTTCTGCATTTGCTTAGTTAACTTCCACTGATATTTTATTATTTTTCTCTACCCTTTCAAAAAAAAAAAAGATCAGGTCCCATAACATTTTTCCCTTATCCTTCAGAGCAACCATCACATTTATATGTTTTTCCTGTTATCTGTCTTCCCCACTTCCATCAAGAAAAATACTATGACCACAGTGCCTGAAGAAGAGCTTAGCACATTATAGTAGCTTAATAAATTCTTATTAACTGGCTGATCGCTTGAATGAATAAATGAATACAAATTGGTGTACATAACTCTTGTTCACATGGCTCCTTATCATGTGAAAAACAAAATTTATGATGTACTTCATGATTGGGTTCTTGCCTGCCTTTTCAGGCTCATCTTTCCCAGCCCAAGTCTTTGCATATCATGCTTTAGCAATTCTGTATTATATAGAATTCCTGTAACAGCCTTTGCCGCTGCTTCTTGCCTTTGTATATACTGATTCTGCCACATCAATTACCTGTCCCTCCTTCTCCCTTATATATATATCTAGTGTATACACATTCACTCATTAAAAAACACCCAGAAGTTATCTCTTTAGAGAAGATTTTTCTGATCCCCTAAAGTTCATTCATGCTTCCTCTGTACCTTGTATGCTTTCTCTTTTTATTGTATTTATCATACTATGAATATTCTCCAGGTAAAATTTTTTGTCTTATTTATCTTTTCCCTTAATTTCTAATACATAACTAGCACATAGTATACACTAAATATCTAAGGCTAATTACACATGGATTGTATGTAAGTATAAATTATTAATAGTATATCCATACCTCCATGCTTATGTATAACAATCTTGGGCAATAGAAAATTTTATCAAGATTTTATATATAGTAACTCCATTAACTGCCCTGAAGGAATCACAAATGCATATTTTTTATATCTAATAATCTTTTGTGATGCTGACTGAAAGGCTGCATAAAACTTCTTTCTCCTGGGACACATCCAAATTCAGGACAAACAGACATCTCTCTCTCTCTCTCTCTCCCGGCCCCTCTCTCTCTCTCTCTCAGAACTAAGGTTTCAAATCCACGTGGCAAGGAAGCCAAAGCAAATGGCCTCTACATACTATTCAGTTTAACAGCAGTGAACAAACTAGCCATTTGGTACCTGTGCAAGCATTTCATGCCATCTTCTCAGGTCACTTGAAAGAATCGGGCCTAGCATAACTAACGACAGAAAAAAAGAAGAGCGTAAAACAGCTTTTCCTTCTGCACAGGGACTTTCAAATTCACAGATACCACATCTGAGTCAGCAAAGCCTAACTAAGCACTGCCATTTAGTCCCAGCATTATTAAGAATCACTAGACTTATCCTCCAGGTGTACAAAGTGGTTAACAAAATAATAACTACAGGGAACTTTTTAGCTTTCTAGGACCCCTCCAAGGTGTACTAAATCATTAACCACTGTTAGGCCCAATCAGCATTGGATAATTTGTGTTCAAAGGCCCTTATGGCAGAGTCAAGATCTAGCTCATTTTGGAATCCTTATCTTCAACCTAGTGATTTTGAAGTTCTTTGAATCACTGCCAGGATAATAATTAATCTAGGCTTATCTAGGGTATTTCTGAAACATTTCTTTTGGAACACCAGGGGTCAAAGCAAATTCTGCCCACTCCTCAGAGGCAAGTCCAACTTATTTCACCTTCAATAAGATTTTTCTGGTTCACACCACTTTTCTTGGCATCCTTTCTTGACATTCCTACGGTGCTGACAGTCTGCATCCCATGACTAAGGCTTAATGATACGGTGTTGTGTATTATCCTCCAACTATGTTATGCAGTTTCTTTTTCTTCCCAAACTAGAGTGGTAGAAAATTCACTTATCAAGACTTCTTATTTGAGCCCAGTTTAACAAATGTCATCTAGCACTTCCTATGCTCTAGATTATATTGGCTGTAACTATTTTGATCACAAATCACAGAAATCCAGTTGAGCAGCTTAAGCATAAATGATGACTTAATTATAGGAATATATGGGTCATATAGGACCCAATGAGAGAAATACAGCTGTGCCAAAAGAATAGACTATTTTAGTCTTTCTTTACATAGATTAATCTGTAATGTTTCTTTGCAAAATAGTTTCATCTACTTTGGGGACCAATATGGTAGAAAATATAGGTTCAGGTAATCCCTGAGCATACATTCCTGATCCAGCACACAAAAGCAAGATCTTTCTCAAAGTTCCAATTCAAATTCCTGTAGCATGGAGTCTAGCTCAGGTAAGATGACAGGATCACCCCTAAGCCTGACAAATCTGCTGATAATCTGATAAGAGTAATTTGAATATAATGTGGTTAAGTGTTTTAAAAGGAGGTAAATTTATTGTGCTATCAGAGCATAGAGTAGAGAAATAGGAATTAGAGAATATTATTTTAAAAAGAGAGTTAAAAGGTGGGAAATGCATTCCAAGCAGAGCGGACTTTCTTTATCATGAATAAAGAAAGAGATGAACAAATGTAACAGAATGATATGTCCCAGGGTCTAAAAGTAACATAAAATAAGAGACATCAGATGTTTAAGAGGAAGCTGGAGAGGTAGGTAGGGGTAAGATCATGAAAGGCCTTGAATGGCATATTGAGAAAAACAGTTTGATATAGGGTATGACATAATCTGAGTTATGTTCCCCATCACTCTGATAGCTCTGTGGAAAATAGCTCAGAAGAGGAAGAATACATCCTACCAACTCAGCATAAGCCACACAATTGGGCAAACTGTAAAAACATCTGGTTGAATGAATACAATTCATTACATTCTGTATCTGGCCAACAATCCCCTAACAGATCATCAGTTATATGATCACTGCTACTCCATCACCTACCCTCCCAATGTGCAGGTGGGTTTGTTTATGTATTCCAGTGACTAAGTCACTAATTTTAGATTCCAGACTGTTCTGGAGATTTACATGGGGCAAGACAAAGCCATAATTATTAGGAATCATGAACATAGGGTTTAAGAAAGAATCATTAGCCTGGGTCAATGTAAATTCAAATTGGGACCAATTAGCCTGGGACTTAAAAGAAGTTTGTCAAGTCACCTGGTGGGATTGGGTATAAAAAACCCACAAGATTGCCTTCTCCCAGCACTTCACAGGTGCATTCTCAGACATCTCTATCTCTCCTTCCCATACCAACACCTACTGCATCTACCCCATTAGCCTGCAAGCAGCTCTACCCTTCCCTTAGTAATGATAATTTATGACAGTAGGCAACAAGAAAATGGGGACAATCCAACTGAAGTTGATATAGACTGAGGTAATATTTGCCCAGACCATGCCTGTAAAGCTCATTTTGAGTGCACAATACTCTCCTGTCATCCTCTTAATCCTGTCAGCTAACACATTCAGGGACAGTTACCATTTGGGAAACTGTTTTAGCAAAGTAAACCTGCCCCTCTAGCTTTCCCTGACTGAAAAGTTTTCCAAATCTCATTTATGCTGTTTTTCTCTCACACTCAGAACATTATATCTGAGAAAAAAATTAACTGAGACTGCTACTAAAGTTTACTACTCAAGAGACACACTCAAGGGTCACCCAAAGATAGTGCTTGGAATTTGCTGTCACAGAAAATGGCTTTCATGTGGAACCCCTCAGAGCTTTTAAGGCTGGCACTGTCTGTGGTCTGTAAAGTATCCACTTCCTGGAATAGAATCCTAAGGAAACACCCAAGGGTCCAACTCCCTGCCCGATCGCCCTTTTTTTACCCTACCTTCCCTTCTCTCCCAATGTAGTCTACCCACTTGTGATTAAGGTAAGGATCTTCCTTCCACACTATCCACCCTAACTTCCACAATCCCACCTCCAGTTACTCCTTTCCTTCTGCCATAAACTCTCCAAGCTAAAATGGATCTCTCACAGGAGAAGAGTGGTTTTGTCTCAAAAGACAATGAAGAAAAATCCTAAAATAACTCAGCACCAAGATTGAAAACAAAATAGACTGCTGGCAATACTCTCTCTCCTCAAATATAAATTCACAAGGTCATAGAAATATAGCCATAGAATTAATGGTTGTGTGCATGTACACACACATATAATCATTATTTCTATGCCTATTTCATACCAAATAAATTAAGAACTGATTCATAGAGAGAATAAGACCAGGCCAATCTGGGGATTTGGATTATCATAGTGGTTATGGACTTATGCCCAGGGGAAACCTTTGTGTGACAGAAAAGCACAACTCTGAACACCTCTGCTTCAAGAGAAGTTGCAGGCATCTAATTGGTTAGTAATTCAAATATCTGGACCTGGAGAGCTGGCTCAAATTCAAAGCTAAAAGCAGGCAGAGGTTTCTTGGCAAGGGTCTCCCTCTCTTTCCTCCTCCAGAAAACCTTCCTCCTTCCTGCTGAGGGCCTCTCTTGGGAGGGCTGAAAGGAACTAAGACCTTCATATTGAAAACTTAATGACAATGTGCTACTCTTTCCAGGGATGATTGCATCAAAAGAAAGCAGAGAGTATAACCATAAGAAATGAATCCCTAATAGTGGATTTTCAGAAACACAACACTTGGGTAAGGAAATTATAAGTGCTCACAAAAGAGCATGGACAGGGCTTTCCAGTATCCCTCAAATTACACCAGTATTTTTTTTCCTATCTGTAAAAAATATATATATGACATTGACACACTCTCAAAGTGCTTAATTTGTCTTTGCCATCTACAGGATCAACTCCATGTTCCTAAGTCTAGCATTCAATCTCAATCTTTTTAGACTCATCTTCCTATGTTACCCTGTAAAACTTCTTCACTTTATTCATTATCTCCCAAACATTCCTTTACTTCTTTCTCATGAGGCTTCTTCTCCGTGGAATCCCCTGCAACTCTAAATTCTTCCAACTTCAACCCCACTCATTTTTTTAAAGCCCAGCTCAAATCCTACTTCCTCTATAAAATATTCCCTAAACATCCCAACCAAAAGTAATTTCTTGCTAAATATTTATTCACATTCCTGCATTATAACTAAAATACAAAAAAAATACAATACCACACAGTAATTGGAACTGTATGAGTTTGGCTTCATCACCATCTTCTATCATTAATAGTTTCTATTAAATCTGCGAACTTGGATGAATATTCTATCTCTCTGGACCTTATTTTCCTCATGTTTAAGAGGTAGATAATAACAGTAACTATTTCACAAAGTTGCAAGTATTAATCAGGACAATTTGTAAAAGCACTAACCCAGGGCCTAAATGAACAATAACTATTATTGTATGCATGCCCTCACAACTTTATGAGAACCCTGGACTAGTCAAGGCTACTTTCTTCATGCTTTATCTACTGCCTCCATATGTCTTCAATCTTACATTCCTAACTTGAACTATCAGAGTATGTTAGATATTAGCTATCCACCATCTGTTCTCTTTCTGGACACATGGAAAGAATACATTTTCTGATCTCCCTTGCAATTAGGTATGGCTATGTGAATAGACATGTAAAGGACTTATGTTCTAGTTTCATCTTTCTCAGCAAATTTCTATAAAACCTTGAGAAAGCCACTTTACTTCCTTTACTTCCTTTGATCTCAATATTCTCATTTCTAAAATGGGAATAACCACTTATAGTGACAACAGTACCTGAAATAATCTTTCCACATTACTCTGTCCTTAAATGTAGGGACTGCGTCCCTTATTTACTATGTGTTCCCAAATAGAAATATTTTATAACCATTACGGATTCTGTAAACTTAGCCAAACAACCAAACAAGACCTAGATGACATGTATGACCTCAGGTTACTATGAAATAAAATTAATAATACTTCTGTCTTTACCTGTAAAAGCCCAAAAACTCTGCTCTCTTGTATCAGAATGAATATTACAAAGGTTAACCCTAATTATAACTAAAATAAAGACTATTATAATTGAATAATCTTTCTTCACTGACTCACTAAATATCTAATTTACATTATTCTAAAAGCAGTTGAGACAAAGAAAAGAGAGAATAATTATTAAATTTCTAAAATAAAGAATAAAAGCAGGAACATCACTACTAAATTTACAGAAATAAGAAAGATTATAAAGGAATACTATGAACAAGTGTATGCCAGTAATTTCAATAACCTACATGAATTTGAAAAATATCTAGAAATATACAAACTGCAAAAACTGACTCAAGAATACATAGAAAATTTGAAAAGGTCTATACTCATAAAAGTAAAAAGATTGAAGTAGTAATTTTTAAAACTTGCCACAAATAAAAGCCCAGACCCAGATGGCTTCACTGGTGACTGTCAAGTATTCAAAGAATTAATACTAGTCCTTCACAGATACTTCCAAAAAATAGAATTTTTCCCAAATAATTTTATAGATCCAGCATTATCAGCCAAAGACATCATAAGATTATAAAAGTACATATCAATATCTCTTGTGTATATAGACATATAAATCCTCAGCAAAACACTAGCAAAGCAAATTCAGTAATATATAAAAAGGATTATACATCATGAGCAAATGAGACTTATCCCAGGAATGCAAATTTAGTTTAATATATAAAAATCAATGTAATAGACCATATTAAAAAAGGACAAAACCCACATGATCACCTCAATAGATACAGAAGACAATTTGATAAATCCAATACCCATTTTTGAGAAAACTACAACAAACAAGGAATTGCCCAAACTTATAAAGGAGGTTTATGTAAAACACACAACTAAGACAATCATTAATGCTGAAAAGCTGAATACCTTTCCTCTAAGGTGAGGAAAAATATATCTGCTCTTGCAACTTCTATGCGACAATTTACTAGGGGGTCAAGCCAAAATTATTAGGTAATAAAAAGAAATAAAAAGAATGCAAATTAGAAAAGAAAAAGTAAAATTATCTGTTTGCAGATGACATTGAGTAAATCTTAGGTTAAGTGTTTTTACTACACACACACACACACAAAGGAAAGAAAACTCTGGGAGGAATTGGATGTCTATTCCTTTGATTGTGGTGATGGTATCACACTTTGTGCACATGTCCAAATTCATCAAATTTTACACATTAAATATGGGCAGTTCTTTTTATATCTATTACACATCAGTAAAGCTGTTAAAAAAGAGTATGGTACTGGCAAGCATAGAACTATAATTACTGAAATAAAATTGACAGTCTAGAAATAAACCCTTATATTCATGGTTGATTTTACCCAAGGATTTCAACACAATTCAGTGGGTAAAAGATAGTCTCTTTAACACTAGTGCTGGGACAGCTAGATGTCCACATGCAAAAAATGAAGCTGGATAGCTACTTCATACTGTATAGAAAAATTAATTCAAAATGAATCAATCCAAGATGGCAGAGAAGTAAACAAAAACTATACTAACCTCCTCCCTGGACCAATCTGGAATTACAACTAACATGTAGAGAAATCATCCTGAGTAACTACCTGAATACTAGCTGGAGAGAAGCCTTATAACAATGGACACAGAGGAGAAAGCACTTCACCAGAACAGGACTGGTAGGCAGTGCAGAGTAAGTGGGAGAAGGCTAGCTGGGCTCCCACGGGTAGAAGCTGAAGTTCTGGAGTAATATTTCAGCAGCCAGGGAGTTTCCCTGATAAGTGTGGAGTCTAAACCCCAAGCTGGGCTCCCCAGCATACACCGCCAGAGCCTCAAAGGAACTTAGATAACATCCAGCTGTGAAAAATGGCAGGTATTCTGTCAGCCAGGGAGAGACTGCTGGAGATGCAGAGAGCTTCTTAAAGGGCCAACACACAAAATTTCATTTGCAGCCACTTACCTTGGGCTCTGGTGGAGGAAGGGCAGAGTGGACTAGAGATACTTGAGGAGAGTCTGGGGTTGGTGGCTCTGGGGAGAGAACAGAAGGAACAGCCATAAGTAGTTACCTACAAGGGAGCACCAGTTAGACTGTCATCTGATTAATCAATAGAAACATTTCAGGCCAGAAGGGAGTGGCATGAAAGATTCGAGGCAAGGAAAAGCAAGGACCTACAACGGAGGTTACTTTACTCAGCAAGGCTATCATTTAAAATCAGAGGAGAAATAAGGAGCTTCCCAGACAAGAACAAGCTAAAGGAGTTTCTTAACACCAAACCAGTACTGCAACGAATATTAAATGGCTTGCCAAAAGAAGAAGGAGAAGGAAAGGGAGAAGGAGAAAAAGAAGAAAAAGTAGAGGAAGAAGAAGAAGAAGAAGAACAACAACAACAACAAAGGATGAAAACAGTATAACAATAAAATGGCACTAAATACTTATCTATCAATAATCACCTTAAATGTAAATGGCTTGAATGCTCCAACAAAAAGACATAGGGATGCTGAATGGATAAGAAAACAAGACCTATATATATGGTGCTACCAAGAGATCCATCTTAGATCTAAAGATACACACAGATTAAAAGAAAACTATTGGAAAAATATATTTCATGAAAATGGAAAAGAAGAAAAAGCTGGGGTAGCAGAACTTATATCACACAAAATAGACTTTAAAACCAAGGCTGTAATAAGAGACAAAGAAGGACACAATACAATGATAAAGCTAACAATCCAGCAGGAGGATATAACCTTAGTAAACATTTACACACCCAACACAGGAGCACCAAAATAGGTAAAGCCAATCTTGATGTACATAAAGGGAAATATTGAAAGAAATACAGGCATAGTTGAGGATTTTAACACCGCATTGATTTCAATAGATAGATATTCCAGGCAGAAAAATCAACAAGGAGACAGAAGCCTTAAATGACACACTAGATCAAATGGATTTATGATATCTACAGAGCATTTCATCCCAAAGCAGCAAAATATACATACTTTTCAAGTGCACATAGAATGTTTTCTAGAATAGAATCATGTTAGGACACCAAACAATTCTCAATAAATTTAAGAAGACTGAAATCATATCAAGCATCTTCTCTGACCACAATGCTATGAAATGTAAACCAATAACAAGAAGAACACTGAAAAACATGCAAAGACATGGAAGCTAAATAACATGTTATTAAACAGTGAATGGGTCAACAGTGATATCAAGGAAGAAATCAAAAGATATCTCGAAACAAGTGAAAATGAGGACACAACAACTCAAAATTTGTGGGACACTGGGAAAACAATTCTAAGAGGGAAATACATAGTATTACAAGTCTATCACAAAAAAAGAGCTCAAATAAACAATCTAAATTTACACTTAAAGGAACTTGAAAAAAACCAACAAAGCCCGAAGTGAGTAGAAGGAAAGAAGTTATAAAGATCAGAGCAGAAATAAACAAAATCAAATCTAAAAAACTGATGTAAAATATCAATAAATCTAAGAGCTGGTTCTTTGAAAACATAACAATGATAGAGCTAAGGATAAACAAGATTGATGAACCTTTACCCAGACTAATGAGAAAAAAAAAAAAAAAAAACAGAAAGGACCCAAATAAATAAAATCAGAAATGAAAGGGGAGAAATAACAACTGACAACAAAGTACAAAAGATTGTAAGAAAATATTATGAACAACTATATGCCAACAAACTGGACAACCTGGATGAAATGGATAAATTCCTAGACACATACAATCTTCCCAAACTAAATCAGGAAGAATCAGAGAATCTGAATGGGCAGATTTCATGACCTAATTTCATTAGGTCAAGAACCTAATGAAATTAAAGCTGTAGTCAGAAAGCTGTAGTGCACTTGAAAAATTCCATGACCTAATTTCATTAGGTCAAGAACCTAATGAAATTAAAGCTGTAGTCAGAAAACTCCCAACAACCACCCTGGATCAGATGGCTTCACAGTTGAATTTTACCAAACATTCTGAGAAGAACTAAAACCTCTCCTTCTCAAACTATTTCAAAAAATTCAAGAGGAGAGAAGGCTCCCAAACTCATTTTATGAGGCCAGCATAATCCTAATTCCAAAGCCAGATAAGGAGACTAAAAATAAATAAAATTATAGGCCAATAATCCAGATTAACGTAGATGCTAAAGTCCTCACCAAAATATTAGCAAACAGAATACAGCAGTGCATCAAAAAGATCACACACCATGGTCAAGTGGAATTTATTCCAGGAATGCAAGGCTGGTACAACATTCACAAGTTAATAAATGTGATTATACACATAAACAAAATGAAGGATAAAAACTATTTGATCATATCAATAGATGCAGAAAAACTTTTAAATTATTATTAACTAAATTTATTGTGCTTACTTTATGATATATACATAAAAATAATTATGTTGTACATCTTAAACTAATACATTGTTATATGTCAATTATATCTCAATAAAACTAGTGGAGGGAGAATATTCAAAATAAATCACCACAAAAGAATACCAAGTATTGGGCTAAGAGTCAAGAAGCAGAGACATTAACAATAGCTCTCTTATTCTGTGACCTTCTGCAGGTCACTTCGCTTCTCTGGAGTCCAGTTATCTTAACTCTAGAGTAAGGTGAGTGACTCCTAAGTCATAAAGGAGAAGTTCTCTTATCTGATCCCCACCTAGTTGACCAGCTGCATTCACTGATATGTCCTTTTCTGGATAGCTGATCCCCAAGGCATTCTTACCACTGTTGGGTTATTCTGAGGCTATGAATAATGCTTACCAAGATTCAGTAGAATTTGTACAAACCTGTTGTGCTTGTTATTATAACAGTGTATTTTATGTAAATATTCAAACACAAGAATGAAAAGAAAGAAAACTGTTGTTTCTATGAGAATTAGGATGTGTTATTTAAAAATTATTTCATAAAGAGTTGCTTTAACAATATAATGTCGATGACTATAGAACATTAAAGGGAAAAATAAAATTTCAGATGATTCTGCTCTCAGATTGTGTCAGAGGCATCTTTAAATTTGCAATTCTATTTAAATCAACTAAATCTGGACAATGAAGATGATATATTTTGGATGTTATTTATGCAAGAAAATGATGTGGGACTGTAATTGGTAGATTTTCACTAAAAACAAAAAAGCCTGGGATTTATATCAAAATGTAAATGAATACATTTAGATGCCTTCATTTAATGTGAAATATTATGGGCATGTATGCATTGGGTTTTCTTTGTATTTTTTAAATAAATTCCATGCTTCAACCAAACATTTTGATTAAACTATCAGTCTTGATTTTTGTTAGATAACCAGGCTTATTTTGTAACTTTGTAACTGGGAATATGTTTATGCAAAATAAAAAGTCTTTGTTAAAGTAGGTTTATTAAGACATACAGTTTCAAATAAAATCTCTTTCTCAGTATTCTGAAAAGGTTCAACTGTTGACTCTTCAGCCCTTGTTTCTCTGCTTTTTGTCATATTATCTGGCTTGTCAGAAGAACATGTCAATCTGAGATAAACAACACCATAACAGAGACAAGCATTTGAAGTGCCCAAGCAGACTGAGCAAAAAAGTGAAAGGGCTCATGGGAATGGACAACAGTGCGGTGATTGCCGGGAGGAGGTGGGTATAAGAGGACTAAATGGTAATGGAAAAAATATAAAATAAACATTTTTAAAATTGTTTAAATGAACATTGGGGTACATAGGTTCTTTTGAATTAGTATTTCATGATATCACCTATAAGTGGAACCTAATCAACAAAATGAGCAAGCAAAATATAACCAGAGACAATGAAATTAAGAATAAACTGATGATAACCAGAGGTGGGGTGGGAGGGGATAATGGGGGGCAAAAGGGGAAGGAATTTCAGGAACATGTATAAAGGACACATGGACAAAGCCAAAGGGGAGTGGGATGGAAGGTTGGGAGTGGGGATAGCTGGGGGTGAAGGGGGAAAAATGGAGACAACCGTACTTGAACAACAATAAAAATTTTTTTTTTAATGAAATACCCAAGCAAATGAAAAAAAGAGCCATTTCACCTTTGGGTCCTCTCCAGATATCCATGACCCATGCTAGCCCCATTGTTCTACACAGTAACCCATGCTTCTACTATAAGTCTCAGTACCATTAGATTGCATGGGAAATTTAGCAGAAGGAGCATTAAGACATTTTAAATGAGGAGACATAGGTCCTCAACATAAAAATGACATTTGCAAATGGCCTTTGCAGGACTATTGCAAGAAACTCTCTTGGTTCTCCCATGCTACCTTTTTGTTTCAAAACAATGAAGACAAATGGAACCTACAATAAGTTTTTCATACATTATCTCCAGAGGTATTTAAAAATGTATCTGGTCTTAACATATTTTAATACAGATGAATTAACCACATTTGTAACAATGTTTTTTAAAATGTATGTTTTATTGTTGTTCAAGAACAGTCATCTCTATTTCTCCCTACCACTTTCCCCTGCTCTGGAAACCCCCACCTCCCACCCTCAATCTTACCCCCTTTGGCTTTGTCCATGGGTCCTTTATACATGTTCCTTGCTGATCCTTCATATTCTTTTCCCTGTTATGCCCCTCCCTTCTGGTTACAGTCAGTTTGTTCCTTATTTCAACGTCTGGTTATATTTTGCCTGTTTGTTTTTTTGATAATTAGGTTCCACTTACAGGTGAGATCATATGGTATTTGTCTTTCACTGCCTGGCTTATTTCATTTAACATCATGCTATCCTGTTCCATCCATGCTATCACGAAGGGTAGGAGCTCCTTCTTTCTTTCCAGATGGAGAAAAACTTTTGATAAAGTCCATACTTACTTATTTATTTATTTATTTATTTAGTCTTGTATCACTTATTTACAGTTTCACACACTATTCCTTTGGTTGTTAATAAGCATTTCTTTTGCATATTGCAGAGAAAAGGAATATGCATGACATCATATCTTAAGTACAGTTTACAAAAATTATTTATTACATGTAATTACCTATGCTGATAGATACATTGAAAACATCAAAAATTGTTTGGCTTAAGGTAATATTTTCATTTATTTTAGTATTATATTTCTTTTTTTTATTGTTGTTCAAGTACAGTTGTCTCCATTTTCCCCCACCACTCTCCCCTGCACGACCAACTCCTACCTCTCACCCTAAATTATCCCCCTTTGGCTTTGTCCATAGGTTTTTTTATACATGTTCCTTGATGGCCCTTCCCTTTCTTTCCCCCATTAACACCCTCCCTCCTCCCTCTCCACTCTAGATACTGTCAGCTTGTTCTTTATTTCCATGTCTCTGGTTAAATTTTTCTTGCTTGTTTGTTTTGTTGATTAGGGTCCACTTACAGGTGATATCATATGCTATACGTATTTTACCACCTGGCTTATTTCATTTAGCATAATGCTTCCTGTTCCATCCATGCTGTCATGAAGGGTAGGAGCTCCTTCTTTCTTTCTGCTACATAGTATTCCATTGTGTAAATGTACCATGGTTTTATGATCTACTCATTTACTGATGGGCACTTAGGTTGCTTCCTGAACTTGGCTATTGTAAATTACAGCATCCATGTATGACAAAAGCTTTCAGCAAAATGGGAATAGGGAGGACATACCTAAACATAATAAAGGCCATATGTGACAAAAACACTGCCAGCATCATACTCAATGGGCAAAAACCACAAGCATTCCCACTCAGATCGGGAACAAAACAGGGATGTCCACTTTCACCTTTCTTATTCAACATAGTACTAGAAGTCTTAGCCAAAGCAATCAGACAAGAAGAAGAAATAAAAAGTGTCCAACTTGGAAAGAAACAAGTAAAATTGTCCTTATTTGCAGATGACATTATACTGTACATAGAGAACCCCAAAGATTTAACCAAGAAACTACTAGAACTGAATAATGAATTCAGCAAAGTAGCAGTATACAAACTTAATATCCAGAAGTCAGCTGCATTTTTAAATACTAAAAACGAACTAACAGAAAGGGAAATTAAGAAAACAATCCCATTCACAATTGCTACAAAAATAATAAAATACCTCAGAATAAATCTACCTAAGGATATAAAAGAGCTGTACTCAGAAAAATTATAAAACACTGAAGAAACTGAAGAAGATACAAATAATTGGAAGCATATACCATATTCATGGTTAAAAAGAATTAACATCATAAAAATATCCATATGACCCAAAGCAATCTATAGATTCAACGTAATTCCTATCAAGAATCCAATGACATATTTTACAGAACTACAAAAAAGTATTTCAAAACTTTATATGGAACAGAAAAGGTTATGTACAGCAACAGCGATTCTGAGAAAGAGGAACAAAGTTGGAGGAATCGTGCAACCTAACATCAAACTATATTATAAAGCCATAGTAACCAACAGAGCATGGTACTGGCATAGAAATAGACACATAGATCCATGGAACAGAATAGAGAGCCCAGGAATAAACCCAAGGTTTTGTAGTCAAATAATATTAGACAGAATAAGCCATCACATACCATGGGCTAAAGATAGTTTATTCAATGAATGGTGCTAGGAAAATTGGACAGATGCATGCAGAAAAATAAAACTAGACAACCCTCTTAGACCACACACAAGAATAAATTCAAAATGGATCGAGGATTTAAATATTAGACCACAAACCATAAAAATCCTAGAAGAAAACATAGGCAGCAAAATCTTAGACATTGTTGTAGTAATTTTGGAGGGATATATCTCCCCAAGCAAGAGAAACAACAGAAAAAATAAACAAATGGGAATACATCAAACTAAAAAGTTTTTGCACAGCAAAGAAAATAATCAATAAAATAAAAAGGCAACCTACAGAATGGGAGAATATATTTTCTGATACATCTGAAAAAGGATTAATAACCAAAATTTATAAATATATAAAGCTCAACACCAAAAAGGCAAAAACCAAATTAAAAAATTGGCAAAGGACCTGAATAGACACTTCTCCGAAGAGGACATACAGATTGGCCATAGACATAGGAAAAGATTGTCAACATCACTAATCATCAGAGAAATGCAAGGTACATGAAGGAAAGAATAAACAAATGGGATCTCATCAAAATAAAAAGCTTCTACACAGCTAAAATAAACAGCATTAAAATGAAAACAGAACCAACTGTATGGGAAAACATATTTGCAAATAATACCTCGGACGAGGGTTTGGTCTCCAAAATGTACAAAGAACTCATATGACTCCACTCCAGGAAGACAAACAACCCAATTAAAAAATGGACAAAGGACCTGATAAGACACTTCTCCAAGGAGGACACAGAGAGGGCCCATAGACGTATGAAAGGATGCTCAGCATCACTAGCCATGATTAACATACAAATTAAAACCACAATAAGATACCACTTCACACCCGTCAGAATGGCCATCATAAACAAATCAACAAACAACAAGTGTTGGAGAGGTTACGGAGAAAAGGGAACCCTATTGCACTCTTTGTGGGAATGCATACTGGTGCAGCCACTGTGGAAAACAGTATGGAATTTCCTCAGAAAACTAAAAATGGAACTGCTTTTTGACCCAGTAATACCACTGCTGGGATTATGCCCTAAGAATCCTGAAACATCAATTCAAAAGAACCTGTGCACCCCAATGTTCATAGCAGCACAATTTACAATAGCCAAATGCTGGAAGCAACCTAAGTGCCCATCAGTAAATGAGTGGATCAAAAAACTGTGGTACTTTTACACACTGGAATTCTACACAGCAGAAAGAAAGGAGGAGCTCCTACCATTCATGACAGAACTGGAGAACATTATGCTAAGTGAAATAAGCCAGGAGGTGAAAGACAAATACCATATGATGTCACCTGTAAGTGGATCCTAATAAAAAAAAACAACAAGCAAACAAAATACAATCAAAGACATTGAAATAAAGAACAAACTGATAGTAACCAGAAAGGAGGAGTGAGAGGGATAATAGGGGAAAATAGGAGAATGGCCATCAAGGAACATGTATAAAGGACACCTGGACAAAGCCAAAGGGGATAGGTTCAAGGGTGGGAAGCAGGGATGGGTGGGATGAGGGGGCATGAAGAGGTGAAAATGGAGACAACTTTACCTGAGCAACAATAAAAAATTTTATTGAATTTATTGGGGTGACATTGGTTAATAAAAGTATACAGGTTTCAGGTATAAAATTCTATACTACATATGTATTTTGTATTGTGTTTTCAACAACCAAAGTCAAGTCTCCTTTTGTCAGCATTTATGCCCCCTTTACCCTTTTCTACCTCACCCAAACCCTCTTTTCCTTTGATAATCACTATACCGTTATCTATGTCTATGAGGGTTTTTTTTAATTTGGTTAATCTCTCTACCCTTTTCACTCAGCTCCCCAACCCACCCTCCATTCTGACAGCTGTCTGTCTGTTCTCTCTATGAGTTGGTTCTATGTTGTTTGTTAGCTTATTTTGTTCATTAGATTTCACCACAGATTTTTCTTTCTTAATTTTTTTTAAATTTTAATTTTTTATTGTTATTCAATTACAGTTGTGTGCCTTTTCTCCCTATCCCTCCACCACACCCCAGCTGAACCCCCCTCCCTCCCCCACCTCCACCCTCCCCCTTGATTTGGTCCATGTGTCCTTCATAGTAGTTCCTGTAATCCCCTCTCCTCACTGTCCCCTCCCCACTCCCCCCTGACCATTGTTAGATTGTTCTTAACTTCAATGTCTCTGGTTATATTTTGTTTCCTTTTTTCTTCTCTTTCTTAATTTTTTTATTGTTCAATTACAGTTGTCCCATTTTTCCCCCATTGCTCTCCCCTGCCCCACCTAGCCCCCTGCCCTGCTCCCACAGTCAACCCCCACCCAGTCCTTGCCCATGGGTCCTTTATACATCTTCCTTTTCTTGCCTCTTCCCCTTCCTTCCCCCATTATCCCCCTCCCCTCTGGTCCCTATCAGTTTGCTCCTTGTTGCCATGCCTCTGGTTCTATTTTCCTTACTTGTTTGTTTTGTTGATTAGGTTACAATTATAGGTGAGATCATATGGTATTTGTCATTCACCACATGGCTTATTTTACCGAGTATAATACTCTGCAGGTCCATCCATGCTGTTGATTTTTCCTCCAGATAGTCTCCTTTATTGTCTGTCCAAGTTCTCATTTTGCACATAGAAAATATCATTGTCCTGTACATTATTTTTAATTTTTTTTATTTGAAGTTTACATTTTTATGCTATTGAGTTATGTGAGTTCCATATATATTTTGGATATTAAAGCCATGTGATATATGTGGTTTACAAATGTGTTTTCATGTTCTGTAGATTGCTTTTTCATTTTATTGATTGTTTCTTTTGGCATGCAAACTTTGCAGCTTGATGAAGTTCCACTTGTTAATTTTTGCTTTGGTTACTTGTGCTTTTGGTGTCATAGCCAAAAATTCATTGTCAAGAACAATGTTAAGGAATTTTATAGTTTTGGATCCTACATTTAAATCTTTAATCCATTTTGAGTTCAATTTTGTGAGTTGCGTAAGCTAGGGGTTCACTTTCTTTCTTTTGCATATGAACACCCAGTTTTCCCATCACCATTTATTGAAGAGACTATCCTTTCCTCATTGAGTATTCTTGTTTTCCTTGTCAAATATTAATTGCCTATCTATGCAAGGGTTCCTTTTGGGACTTTGTATCTTGTCCCATTGGACTATGTGTTACAAATTTCCAGTTTGACTGGGTCGCTACCAACATCTCTGCACTGAACTGCCCTAATTAGCTACTTGTGTTGGCACTTATAGTAAACTAATATGGCAATCTACTCTCTACTGTATGAAAATTCAAATTGATGTAAATCCTGAATTTTTTTCTGGATCACTCAGCGGCCCAGGGTTAAAGTAACCAATTTACTTTAAGATTACCAATGACCAGCTTCTGAGCCTTTAGGTATTGTTCAGTACTGACTGAGCTCTAGCTGTATTTGACCCCACCCTAAGTTCCCTTTCCAAAACACATTTCACATTTGTAAATAAAGGCAAGGCTTGAAAATATGGCAAGTCCAAATAATACACATTTAATTTACACATGGATATAATCTTATAGAATATAATATAATCTTTAATATAATATAATATAATATAATCTTATATAATTTTGTCCATCTTGGGGATAGCTATGGTTTCTAAAGCTCCCACCATGTAAGCCTATGTTAAATATATATGTTATATCTGAGCAAAAGAGCATACCAACTTATACCCATCCTTCTACTTCTTTATCTCAAGGCATCATTCCATTCATTCCGTTAATAAAAATTTAATGAATATCCACTACATTTAAGTTCTATGCAAGTACTATTGATAAAGCACTCAGGGTAGAGAGTGGAGGGAGCTGGGGCGGGGTCCACTACCTGAGGAAGGCAAGCTCAAGCAGAACACCACAATAAGGGCAAGACTAACCTTTGGTTAACAGGTGCTGATATTTTTGTAGTAAACTGTCATCAGTTGCCACTCTACAACCCCCTGTTCTAGCCAAGTTAGTCAACTGAACAGGATCCAAATTTCCATTAGACCATAGTAATGACAAAGACACAGGACCTGGCATAATATCTGGCAGAGAGTAGGTATTCAAAAGAACCTGTATTACACAGACAACAATGTGGTGATTGTCCAGGGGATGGGAGTGGAGGGAGGTGGAGAAGGGTAAAGGGGGGATAAATGGTTATGGAAGGAGACTTGACTGAGGGTGGTGAATATACCATAGAGTGTACAGATGATGTGTTGTAGAATTGTGCACTTGAAACCTGTAAAATTTTGTTAACTATTGTCACCCTAACAAATTCAATAAAAAGGAAAAAAGTAAAGATGAACTTAAAAACTAAAAAGAACCTAGCATTGATACATTTTCTAAAAGGTAAATGTGTCTGAACTTTGTGGGAAACATGAGAACTTGCACTCATGGAAGAGACAGGAAGACATCTTTCCACGAAAAATCACAATATATAGGCAGTAAAAACTCCAGCCATCTTCCAAAAGAGCTGTAATTGAAAGTTACACAATGTGCTCAAGAAGACTTGACAAAAAGAAAAACATATGATCAGTCAATTTGGGGGAGAGGCATAAATCATGACTCAAGCCTAAATGTCTTGTTTTTATTTTAACGTAAACTGTGCAAAAAGGGAAACATAAAAGTTCAGTGAATCAAGCCTTAAATGTTAGTCCTACAGGGAGTTTCAATAATTTACTGGTGATATACAAAACTGAATAGCTAATGGAAAATATAGAGCTAGGGACAGACATTCTAGTAAGGGAAAATATAAGGGAGCCAAACTTATGAGCCAACTTTCTCTTTAAAGGTGAATGAACTTCAGCTTTAATTGTCGTATCTCCCTAACTAGCAAAAACCCTCCCCTGATGTTAATGGTGCTCATTATCAAAATAAGATCCTACCACGTTTCCAGCCAGCAATGTACTGATATCAATGTCAGATGGTTATCACCCAGCTACCACATTCAGAAAAGAAATGGGGTTCATTCTTCAACTACCTCTAATCAATACCTCTAAAATTTATATTCTGTAAACATCCACACTTTGCTTCTAAACAAATAATTTCATCATAAGCAAGTTTTCAGTACAAACTACAATAAGTTTTCACAATATATTATGGAAGCTCTGGCTATTCAGTCCTAAATAATGGCTCCTTTTTCTGGACAACTAAATTGAAATTGATTTGTTTCAGCCGCCTGTACTAGAACACACAATGCCTGCTTACAACAAGCCTATTGACTTCTGCAAACAGTACTCCAGCCTGCTTCCTCAAGGACTTCTGGCAGGATTTTTAAATCATGCTACCATCTCTCCCTAACCTTAAGTACAAAGCATCCATTTAAATAGGGGCTGTGCACAATGTATCCAAGAAAGGGACTGTGAGGAAATTTCCTTTGCCATCAACTGAACAGAGCCCAAAGTGAGGAGTGAGCCCTCAGAGGAAAGGAGACCCAAAAAGGAGACTGATTAAAAGTCAAATCAACTGCTGCAGTGAATCACAAGATAAGGAGAGAGACAGAAACAAAGACATACACACACACACACACACACACACAGACCAAAACCAGTCCCCTATCTTGGGACAGTGCCATTATGGAAACAGTTGAATATACAGAAAAATTATCCTGATAAACCGTTACCTCTGAAGAGATTATTATGACCAGCCAAAAAGATATGATGTGCAGGCCTCTGGATGATGATTTCCAAAGGTGTTTTATACCAAGCCCACAATGCTTCTGGTGCTTCCTGTCATCAGGAAGGCAGGCTGTCCAGGCAGAAAAGGAATCTGATTTTTACACTGGTTGCACAGGAGTGTGGGATTGGGTTTTGCCACCACAGAGGTTTTTTTGTAGGATAGATCTGGTGGCATAGGCCAGCTATAGTGACCCTCTATTATGAGCTCCAGAGACACCTTTAAATGGCTGTCCTTAGTCAGCCCACGATATCTCTATGGATTTTAGAGTTTTCAAAAGAATATTCCTTTTTATATACTGTTTTTCCCACAACTGTGTGAGAAAGGCAGGGCAAGTATCACTATTTTCATTTTAAATATTAAGAAAATGAGGTCCAGAGAGAGAAAAATATTTACCAAAGTTCTAACAGCTTGTAAATGACAATCAAGAACTTTGAACCCAGACCTTGTGGCTGTAAATTGAGTGCTTTCTTCACAATATTTGTATTTTGCTCATTTGTTCAGTCATTTAGTCATTCATTCAACAAACATAGATCAAATGCTGACTCTATGCTAGGTAATGGGAGTGCTCATGTTGTGCACAGGCTAGAATTTCTCTTCTGATCACCTCTTGGTGCTACAAAGGAATCTAGGGGAGTTGTGTTTTTCTGCATATATTAATCTCAGGCTTGGTAAATTTCTTCCATTGAAACCTAGCACATTATTTTTCATCCAAGAAGAAACATAGTTATGATAATAATCAATGATCTTTTCACAAAAGCCTAATAACTGACTGCCAAGGTGCCTCTCAAATAGCACATACCACCAATATCCCCTCAATAGAAAATTGTCACTTGCCAGACCTTCAAACTTAAGACTTTCTGGAGACTGCTGCTCCTTAGCTATGGGGCTACTATGTGTTATCCAGGAACAACTGTGAAGTTGATGAAGGATTCATCTTTCCACACCCAGCAGTGGCCTTTACCTACCTAATACATATAACCCACATGCATATTAAGGAGCCTTCTCCCAACACTACCTCCTCAACAAAAAAACCTTTTTTGCTTTCTCTTACCACAGTTTACCTGCGCTATAGCCAGCCACATTCCCTTGAGTCTCTCTCTATGCTAAGTAGGTAGTCTCTACTGAAGTTATTCCTCTTGGTTTAACATACTTGCTTTTTCACAGGGCCTTGTGCCTTCACAGGGTAATTTGCATAGTAGGCATTTCAGGCACTAGGCAAACTAATAATGGGAGAAACTTACAGACAAGGGAAAGGCTTTTAACTGCCATGTTCCATTCACAGCCAAGGAACAGGGCGCATATGTCACCTTTCTGAACAATGAAATGAAATGGGATGATTATCATCCTGCTGTGCAGACACAATGTAGGTATTGAAAAGGGCAGAGGAACACTGACCAATCAGGCATGGGCCTCAAAGTTCCTGTAAGGATAAAACTGACAGTTAGTTACTCCTTTCTCTTAACCCTTCATTCACACAGCACATTAGGCTTCTGGATGAAATCTGTATTTATAACCAAACTCTTGTCAGTATGGTCTCCAGTTACATGTACCTTGTAAACAAAATCCAGCCTAAATTGCTTTCTTCATTTCTAGCTTCTCCAAGGACTGTGTATGACCTTGTGTTTCAGCAGTAGTTACTATTTCACAAGGATTACTGACAACCATTTGTCCCATCCTTTCAGACTTTTATATAACCATTTAGAATATCACCTTTCAGACCCTCTGGCAATATAAGAGAGAGCTGGTTCTCCCACAAGGCCACATCTGCTATCTCACCTCACAGTCTGATTTTCAGGAGTTTAATAAGAACTTCAAAATGCACTCTGAGATAAACCTTGGCCCCAAGCCTCTTCCAAATGAGGTGATTTGAGGGAGGGGCAGAAAGATACAGGGTGACCTCCAGTCAATCAGAGTCTTCCTGTTTCCCAGTATGACTTGCTTTCTAAACTCTATAGCCTCCCTGGGCCAGGCCCTCAACTCATCACAGCTGTCTTACTGCAATTGACAATTATCTGCATCCAAGATTCTCTTTTGTTTGATCCATTCTACGTGCTGTTGTAAGATTAGTTATTTTGAAGACACAGCTTTCAGTATGTTATTCCTCTGCTCAAAATCATTCATTGACTGTTTATTTACAGGACAAAATCCAAACTCGTGAGGCCAACATTCAAGACCCTCCATGCAATGTCCCTAACCTAGCTACCCAACCCTATCTTTACCTACTTCCTCAAATGAGACTTCCATCCTGCAAAGATCAATTTTTCAATGTCCTGGGCATATATGGTATTTACTCCATCCTAAGTGCCTTTATTCCAGACTGTCTCTCCTACCCACTGCAGCACAGAATTTCCCCTAACTCTCTTCTCTATCCAAACCCAACTTTACTGTTCAATGCACTGCTCAAAGCATATCTCTTCCTTGAAGCTTTACCCAATCATCCCTACCCATAGCATGGGCAGTGTTAGGAATGCTGAATTTCAGATGTCATCCCAGACCTACAGAATCAGAATCTGTATTTTAACAAGATCCTAAACATTACAGTTTAAAAAGCACTGTCCTAAACAACGCTATAATTTGCACCATTAAAATAAAAGAGATGAAGATACCTATACTTCTAATTATGATAGACAATCAAACTCTTGTTTGTTTTTTTCCTATCTATTTTTCTCCATCTATTTCCTATCTTGTCTATGTATTTCTTTTAGCTTGTGGAAATTCAGGAAAATCAGTAAAGTTTTTACCTTTCCAACCATCTACACAACACAACCTATCCTTTCCACCACCTTTGGGTCATTTGAGGACCAAAATTCCATAGTTTTGATTTAATTAGACTTCCCTATTCTTGGATCAAACTTTCATATAATTAACTTTGTTGCCAGAAAATTATAGGTACACTTGTCCACAACAGGGTCCCCTCCCCAAAATTCATAGCAAATTGCTGACTAAACCTGTGAGCCTTGGTTTAGAGACAGGAAAATAGTCATCAACCAGGTTAATGTACTATACAGTAGTACCCCTTTATCCATGGTTTTGATTTCTGCAGTCTCAGTTACCCACAGTCAACTGAGGTCCAAAAATATTAAATGGAAAATTTCAGACATAAACAATTCATAAAATTTAAATTGTGCACCATTCTGAGTAGCATGATGAAATCTCACACCATCCTGCTCTATCCTTTCCTGGACATGTCCATGTTGTATCTGCTATCTGCCTGTTAGCCACTAAGCCAACTAGGTTATTAGATCAACTGTCATGGTATGGTAGTCCTTATGAAATTTAGCACAAATGAAGGAAAAGATATCAGAAATGTATGTAAGGCAGTACTTTTTAGTACACAAAGCAGTAGTCTAACAGTGCTTGCAAATGCCTGATTTTCCTGGAATCAGAGTATTCTCCTATGCAGGCAAACCATTTTCCCTGCTTTGAACTTGTTTGCAATGTGACCTTCTCATCACAGACCCCAACAGAAGTTTCAGCTCAATTCACATCAGAAAAACCACAAAGTCCAATTCAAAGAATTTGAAATAGTGAATAGTTACTACAGTAGTTTCCAGCTCCATCAGCACCAGAACTACCTGCAGTACTTATGAAATGCACATATGCCACCCTAAATGAAATGAACCAAAATCTTTATATTTAAGGGCCTAGAATTCCCATGTTTAAAAAGCTTTCCGGTGGTTTGGGGAACCACTGGTTTAGTGAACTCCTAAGTCACAGTCCTCTTGGGCTGCATGATTCTTCACTAGAGCCTTGTTAAACTGGCTGCCATGTGACTGCATTAAAGCATATGTCCCCTAGCAGACACCAAGGGCACTTCCTGTCTTATTTACAAAGCTGCACTAGGCATGTGTGGTGACACTAAAATTGAATGCCTTTAAAAGGGTTTTCCTCTGAGGCTTTTTACTTTTTCTGATTATCATATCCAGCAGCACACCCAGCAGCCAGTGAAAGACTTGTCCTCTCCCAGGCGAGAGGACTGGCAGCAGGCTCAGACCTCCAGGTTAAAGAGCATCCCTACGTGATCAGACTGGAAGTCCCTGTATGCAAAGGTCCTGACTACCAATGGTACTGGGAGATTGCTCAAGGTGGTTAACACTTCAAAGGTAGCCCATGAATTCAAGAGTAGAGAGAAGAACAAACATCATAGTTGTCACTACATGTGTGATATTCCAAAATGACTCCTTTTAAAATCCCTCCAGACAGAAGTGCTGCATTCCACAGAAGGTGTGAAAGGCAAAGTTGTGAAGTAAGTGAGGTTTGTTTCCAGGGTTCCTCAGTCTCCATGTTCTTTTCCTACACAATCCATCTGACAGAGCCTGATACCCTCGGGCATCCCACACTGGCAGATGACCCATGTGTTGCCCTAGCTTGGACTTGCTTCTGACCTTCCCTTCCTTCAAACATTGCCCTCTACCTACCAGCTCTGGTCCTCTTCACTCAAGGTTGTGATCTCTCTGAGTGGAATGTGGTAGGTGCTGTATCAGATAAGTAAGTTCCCTTTGGAGTTTCAGGACAAGTTCAATGAGAGACCAATATAAACTAACCTTTCCACTAAAGGTAAGTTACTTTCACTGTATCCCCTGGCATCTAGCTAACCCTGGTCTCACACTGAGCCCCTAACACTTACCACATACTGACCTCTAACCCTGGTAATTTGACAGCTATCTATGGTTGGATACTAAGAGGACCAAAAACAGTATGATTGACTCAGAGGAATCCCATGTCCCACCAGTATAGACACAATTCAAAGGATACATCCTGTCTAATTGACTATAAATCAGAAATGTTACTATAGGGAGGATACTAAGTTATCAACTGTAATTTCTAATCCACCAGTAAAATATAGGGCAGGGTAGAGAGGGACGGCAATAGCGCCTCTTGTATAAGTAAACAAATAAAGTGAATTAGGCAGAGCCTATTCCACCTAGACCTCAGAGCCTCATGGCCAACAACAGAAACATGTGTTTTTTAGTATGTTTACTGATTTACCCTCGACTCTGCCCATATTGGAAAACTAGGAATGAGCCACAGTGTGAGAATATTCATGGAAGTAAATAATTATAAGCAGAATAGACAATAAAAGTCTGAGGGAAACAAGCTCACCAATAACAACAAAGATCCAGTCAAAAACAAAGGATACACTAACTGAAATAAAGAAGAATATACAAGGAAACAACAGCACAGTGGATGAAGCCAAGAATCAAATCAATGATTTTAGAACATAAGGAAGCAAAAAACAACCAATCAGAACAACAAGAAGAAAAAAATCTAAAAAAAAAAAAATGAGGATAGTGTAAGCAGCCATTGGGACAACTTCAAGAGTTCCAACATGTGCATCATAGAGGTGCCAGAAGGAAAAGAGAAAGAAGAAGAAATTGGAAAACTATTTGAAAAAACAATGAAACAAAATTCCCCTAACTTGGTGAAGAATATAGACATGCAAATCTAGGAAGCACAGAGAGACCCAAACAAGATGGATGCAATAAGGCCCACTCCAAGACACACCATAATTAAAATGCCAAAGGTTAAAGATGGAGAATCTTAAAAGCAGCAAGAGAAAAGCAGTTAGTTACCTACAGGGGAGTTCCCATAAGACTTTCAGCTGATTTCTCAAAGGAAAGTTCACAGACTAGAAGGGACTGGCAAGAAATATTCAAAGTCATGAAAAGCAGAGATCTACAGTCAAGATTGTTCTACCCAAAAAGCTATCATTTAGAATCAAAGGGCAGATAAAGAGCTTCCCAGACAAGAAAAATCTAAAGGAGTTAATTATCAACCAACCATTATTATATGAAATATTCAAGGGACTTATTTAAGAAAAAGAAGACGAAAACTAAGAATAATAAAATGGCAATAAATACATATCTATCAACACTTTAATCTAAAATCAAACTAAGCAAACAAGAAAAACAGACAGAATCATGGATACAGAGAGTGTTGTGATGGTTGCCAGATGCAAAGGAGTATAGGGAAATGGTTGAAAAGGTGAGGGGATTAAGAAGTACAAATAGGTAGTTACAGAATAGCCTTGGGGATGTAAAGTACAGTATAAGAAATGGAGTAGCCAAAGAACTTGTACACATGGCCCATGGACATGAACAATGGTATGGGTATTGTCTGACGGGGTATGGGGTGCTGGGTGGAGGGGGGGGAAGGAGGAAAAAAATGGGACAACTGTAATAGCATAATCAATAAAATATAATAAAAAAAACACACGAAACTACTTGGAGTTCCCAGAGCACACTAGAATAGTTTATATTTTGTGCCTTTTTTATGCTGCTCCCTTTACCTAAAGTGTTCTCTCCTGTACTTCCAATGAACACCTATGCTATATTTACAACTCATATCACAATTACCTTCTCTTTGAAGTCTTTCCTGATGTCTTCATCATGACTTACTTTGTGCCCCACAACCAGTACAGGATTCTATTGCAATACATATGGTACTTTATAGCACTTAACTGTTATATAGGTTTGTTCCCTCACTAAAACAGATGTTGTGCCCCTCAAGGAAAAGGGCTATGTACAGAGTTCAGCATAGTTCACTCTTAACAAAAGTCCAAGAAATTAATGGATGAATAAATGAATGATTAAATAAATAACCAAATAAAGGGGTTGATGGACAAATGGTGGCGATACTAGCAAAAATAAGATATAACACATTACATGTTCAGAGTGCATCACAGCTTACAAAGCAGTTTAAACTTTCTTATTTGTCCCTGACAATATTGTGAGGCAGGAAAAGTAAATAAATGACATCACCTCATTATTCTAAATATGAGAGATTTAGGTGACTTCTGAAAGTCGCAGATCTAGTACATCAGAGTTAGTATTAAAACTCAATGAGCCTCAGTTAACCCAGAATTATCTCTCCAGGAGCTAACCAAATGCTATGACAAAGAAAATTACTAGGTAATACAGACTTATTTTCTTTTCAAACCCCACCCCCCACCAAATTAACTTTCTCCATACATTGAGTTTAGCAGCAACCTCCACCACAGCACTTTTAGATTTTTTGACATTTGGCACAAGGTCAGGTCAGTGTTTCCTAGCCTTGTCAGCACTCCCGGAGCACAACAGTGCAAGGCTCAGGAGGGACCTCAAATGTTAAAAGGCCCATTGCAAGTTTCATCAGAAAATCAAATACATAACTCTAAAAATATCCCCCATGATCTATGCATGTAGCCTTCATGTCTGACATATTTAATTAAATCTGTCATACATCATTCTCCACAGTATTATTGAGAGAGACATAGTAATATCAAATTTTAATTATTCAGCTTCTATTGATCGCACCATAATCTGGTGAGAATCATTTGAAAACTGACAGTCCCCTCAAGAGACAGCCATATTATCTAATTATAAATCTCACAGTGTCATTTGATAAAAGGTTAGGATTTTTCTTCCACATTATAAAAAATAATGTTTGCCAACAAATTCCCATGTAGAAATGAAAATAAAACACACAGATTTTAACTTAAGCTGAGATAAGTGGAGCCTGGTTTGTGGCATCATTACCTCGCTCCATCACAACTCCCACACTGATTCATGAATACACTCACACTGAGTGTTTGACCACTATCCTACACACCCTTCCCAGAGTTTATGCTGTTGGATTTCTCTACCAAGCCCCCTTCTCCCCTACCATCATAACCTACTGACATAATATCTATCCCAAAATGTTCTGTGATCTAGAATAAGGACTTTTTGCTGGTTATAATCAATGCCCATTATTTTTGCATTCTCACAGATATCATCAAAGCCTCAACACAGAGGAATAAAAAATGATAAGAAATTTCACGTCTCTGGCAAATGGCTGGGGAGACAGTGGGAAAAGAAATACTTCAAGGTGCAATGTAATCTACACCACCTGCGTACCCTGAAGGACTAATGCAAGAATAAATAGTTACTAAGCCAGTCGGTGAGTCAGTCAAAACATATATTTTGAATGTTGATTATATGCCAGGAACTATGTTAATCCCTGAGGGATACAGTGGTGAACAAAATATAAATGTACTCTAACAGAATTAAATAAATGGCTGCAATTAATTTATTAAATAAATAAAACATGTAATAACTCATGAAGGATAAATAAAATGTGGTTCTAGCTAAGTCTGAGAGGCTGATCATTAAGCTGAGAAAAGAAAGGTGAGTGGTTATTTTCTGGGTGAAGAGTGAGGCTTGGAGAGACAAGAATGTAGAAACCCTCTAAGCAAAGGAATGACTATGAACAAAAGCAGCTCAAAACATGAAGGGTTTATGGTAAAGGAGAGGTGATAGCAAGAAAGGATGCTGAATACGGTTGGTACCAAGTGGAACCAGTGGTGTGGCTACTTCTAATAGATGCTTACAAGGCTGGTTGCAGTAGGTATGGCTGGTAGGTGTGGTTGCTGGTTGGTATGGTTTGCCAATGGATAGTTGTTGGTGACAGGCACGGAGTGCAGGATTACATTTGAACAATGGTTGTGGCTGCTGGTTGGCATGGCAGTTACTGGGATGTGTGGTAGGTACATCATGGCTCTGGTAATGAACATCACTTATGACAGTGGGCATCATTATTAATGATGACTTATGGAGTTGGCTCTGTTCAGTTGCCATAGATAGAAAAAGGAATCCAATCTTATATTTCTTAGATGTCTATCCAGCTTACCCAATATTATTTATTGAATAAACATCTTTTCTCCTTTGATTTGAAATATGTACCATATTTACTATATATTAATTTCCCCTATGTATCTGGATCTATTTCTGGATTATGTATATTCTTACACTGATTTATGTGTCTATTCTTGTGTCAGTATCTTACAGTTTTAATTACTATAGCTTTATATTAGATTTTAACATCTGATAAAGTTATCTCTCCAATATTACTTTTCCCAGATTTTTCCCATGCTATTCTTGAATGTTTATTTTTCTATGTAAACTTCTAGTTCCTATAAGGTATCTTCATTTAAAGCATATCAAAGTTATCAATTCTACATCTTTATGTGTTCAGTGTTCCAAACCAAGAATATGGCTTGGGTTTACCACTTGTTCAAGTCCCCAACTAGATCATTCCTAGGGTTTCAAGCTTCCTTCAAAAAGATCTAGCATGTTCCTATATAAAAACAAAAAACAAAAAAAAAAACCAGACTCATAGGGAACAGACTGAGAGGTGTGTCAGAGGGGAGGGAGTTGGGGGACTGGGTGGAAAAGGTGAAGGGATTAAGCAAACAAACTGGTAGTTACAGAATAGTCATAGGGATGTACAGTACAGCACAGGGAATGTAATCAATAATACTGTTATAACTATGTATGATGCCAGGTGGGTACTTGACGTATCAGGAGAACCACTCTGTAAAATACATGATTTTCTAACCATTTTGCTGTATATCTGAAACTAATACAGAATAATACTGAATGTAAACTATAACTGGAAAAAACGTAAATGTTAAAACAAGATCTTGCATGTTCCTGATAAATTTATTCCTAAGCCTTTTATTACATTTGTTACATTTGAAAAAGGGATTCTTCCATTTTGCTCATATATTATAAATGGTTATTTGTACATAAAAGTTTCTCAATTTTGTATATTAAGGTTGTCCAGAAAAGTCTGTCTTAACTATCTTATTATTTGCTGTATTTTTTAAGTTGACTATCTAGTTTTTTTCTAGGTATTCAATTATGTTATAGAATAATATTGAAAATTTTGCCTTCTCCTTTCCAGACTTTATACATTTTTCACTTTTTAAATCATATTTTAATTTTTTTCTAATTACATTTTATATTCAATATTATTTTATATTGGTTTCAGGTGTACAGCATAGAGGTTACACAATCATATGCTTTACAAAGTGTTCCCCTGATATTTCCAGTACCCAAGTGGCCCCATACATAGTTATTGCAATATTATTGACTACATTTCCTATGCTGTACTTTATATCCCCATGACTATTTTGTAGCTACAAATCTGTAGTTTTATAACTGGGGGAAAGAACAAGCTTTGGCAAACAAGCTATTATTCCTAGCAGAGTCTCAGCTCTCCTGCAGGGAACTGTTATGTGTGGGCGAGTGTTCAGTGACATTGGATGTTGCTTTGAAAAGAAGGACATATAGTACAGTGATAGTGTGGCCCTAGGGTTTTTTTCCCTTTCTTCATATAGATCTCTTGGGCTACACTTAAGAATCTAGAGATTACTCATGTAGAGAAGGATGGGAGATAAGTGGCTTGGGAGGCTGACCAGTATTGATCATCTCATCGCTGATGCACAATAAAGATTAAATCAATCCCCCTACCCACCATGAAAACATTGTTACTGGTTAATGGTGTTTTTCTCTGGATTATAAAATTAATGGTAATTTTATTCTCTTTAGTATCTGTCTTTTATAATTTTTCTATAATGTATGTATACTATTTGTATAATAAAAAAGTAACCAAAATAATAAGCATACACATCTTTAATAACAGGACATTTAACATATATGTACAGTATTAGCTTATGATACTTATCTGATCATTAGGTCCATTTGGCATCTAGTAACCTATTTTAAATATAATTATAATTCATACTATAAACTTCTCCTTAAATACAAATATTTTCTCTAAGTAAAAGATCCTTCATTTCAATGGACTTGAAAATACCATATCAGAATTTTTAAAATCTGTAAAGTGGTTAGTGTGGGTAATCATTTCCTTATGCTATAGTGAACAATGGGAATATAATGTTCCCCAAATCTACTCTTATCTAAATTACTCTTTGATTCCCTTTGCATAGATCTTTTCTAAAATAATAACTGTTACCATTTACACAGACACAAAAGAAGAAACAATTTCAAAATTTAAGGAATTCAACCAAACTCAAGATGAAAACAGCAGCCTAGGACACATACAAATTAAGTGCAAGGATATGTTTTCACAAAAGGTATAAGCTACACAAAGGGAACAATCATTCTTGGAGGCAATTAAATATGGGAAGGGGTATAGGAAAGAAGAAACTAACAAGGGGATTAAGAGTATCACTGTAGTGATTGCAGCAGACTATCTGGCTAACCTCTATGCATTTCTCTACCTTATTTCTACCATGAGTCAGGCAACAGAAGTGAGAGGTGGGGATCTGCCTTCAGTCAGGATATGTGCTTGAATCAGGGAGACACAATAGCGTCCTTAGAGGCTGGAAACTTCTGGAAGTAAAGGGGGGTGGCCATGTCATGAATGACAACTGTTAAAATATCCTGCCTATCAACACATTCTACCCATCTTCTACTGATACTGAAAACAGACCATAGACCCCAAGAGGCACCTCTCAGGGAACCACATAAACAGGAGCAGTAGAGATTCTAGCAGGGAATCTCATCAATCAGGATAATTTCAAAGTTAAGTAGCACAAAATATTTGGGCAGCAGCATACACAACAAGCTGAAGGATAGGAAGGAAACAGGCAGAAATGGAAATACACTGCAGGCAGAAGGAAATAAGTCAATAAAGGCATGGGGTAAAAAAGAACAGGATATATTTCAAACACAAAGCATAGGATGCAAGAGGGAGATAAGCCTGGAAAGGAAGGCTGGAGCCAGATTGTAAGGCCTTCAGATGCCAAGTGAGGTTGTTTGGATTTTATTCTATATGGAATGAGAATGCAGCAAGTGGCATTTTATTAAGAGGAAAGTGACACAGTGAGAGCTATGATCTAGAAAGGCAACTCTGATAGGCATGTGGAGTGCAGATAGAGCAAGTAGAGCCAGTTAGGGGGCTACTGAAATAGACTAGGGATGACTAAAGCCCAGTTGAAGGCAGTGGCAGTAGGAGATAAAAGCAAGTTATATATTATGTTTATACTAACAAAAAGAAACCTGGATGGCTACATTAATAACAGTACAAATAAACTTCACAGCAAAAAAATTAAAATTAAAAAAAGAAATTACCAGTATAAGGAATGAGAATGGTGACATCACTTTAGTAGATTCTACAAATATTAAAAGGATAATAATAAAATATTATGAAGAGCTTTTGCTAATAGAAGTGACAAATTATTTGAAATTGAGAAATTCTTTGCAAACAGGAACTACCAAATCTCACTCAAGGATAAATAGATAATATCTTAAAGGAAATGAATTTATAGATAATATCTTAAAGGAATTGAATTTTTAGATAAAATTTTCCTGGAAAGAAAATGTTAGGACCAGATGGTTTAACTGGGTGACTCTACCAAACACTTAAAGAAGAAATAATATCAATTTAACACAAACTCTTCTGGAAAACTGAAGTGGAAGGAAAGCTTCCCAACTAATTCTGTAACACCAGTATTCTTGTTACCAATGTACAACAAGAAAAGAAAACTACATACCAATATCTATCATAAAAAAGATATACTCTTAAGAAAATGTAACAACCCAAATCCAACCATATATAAAAGGGATAATAAATCATATGGGGTTTATCCCAGTATTATAAGATTGATTTAATATTTGAAAAATCAATCAAAATCAGTCACCATATTAAGAGACTAAAAACGTAAAAACATATGATCATCTCAGAAGTTGCAGAAAACACATCTGACAAAGTCTACCATCCATTCCTGCTAAAAAGTGTTATAAAATTGGCAAATGAGGGAATTTCCTCAACCTGATAATAGGCACCTGTAAAAACCTACAGCTGAATTTCCCATGTAAGATCCACAATTAAACAGGGGCTACCAAAATCAAAACCCAAAGGATTGAGTCTAATGTTGCAGGTGTCAGATGTTGTGGAATAAATGATTCAGGAATGAAAGGAGCTTTCAGTATTAGGTGTCATTTTCACAACTGGCTCTTATGGCCTTTCACAATTTGGCCTTGGAATCTTAAACACAAAAAAGTAAAGCAAAACAAACTAGACAAAATTTATTTGTCCCTTTATCAGGCAAAACATACAGCTAAAGTTCTGGAGGGATATTTCAGTGGCCAGGGAATATCCCCTGAGAAGTGTGGGTTCTCACCCCCAAGCAGGGCTCCCCAGCCTATAGCACCAGAGCTGGAAAGGAAACCAGAAAACATCCAGCTGTGAAAAGCAGCCAGGTTTCTGTATGCCAGGGAGAGATGACTGGAGATGCAGAGAGACTCTTAAAGGGCCAATGCACAAAATTTCATTTGCAGTCACTTATCTTGGGTTCTGGCAGAAGGAAGGCAGACTGAACTAGAAGTGCATGAAGAGAGTCTGGGGTTGGTGGCTCTGGAGAGAGAACTGAAGGAATAGCTGCCAGTATCCCTGTGTTGAGACATTCCCCATATTGCAAGAGCTATCTTTCTCAGGCAGAGCAATCCCCTCCAAGAGTCATCAACCTGGGCAATAGTCCCACTCACAGAAATTACTCTGCCCCACCTTGAGGATCTTAAGTTGGGCTGCTGAGTACAACCTGAAGGTATATTATTGACTAAGTTTAACAACTGAGGAAGATCTCTAAGAGCTCTGAGACATTAGCTGAACATTCCTCAGGCCTGGTGCTGGTAAAAGGCAGCCTTGGTGTACAGCCTTGTTTTTTCTGCACACAGACAGGCTTAGCAGAGGGAGACACACACTTGGAATTGCTGATTACTCAAAACAGATTGCCCAGGGCCAGTCACAAGCAGCATCTGACAAAAGTTTGTACCAGAGTCGCTGCAGATATATTTAATACATAGATACAAATATAAACAGACAGCCATAATGGGAAAACAAAGAAACAGACCCCAAATGAAAGAACAAGAGAATTCTCCAGAAGAAGAACTAGATGAAAGGGAGGCAAACAATTTATCATCATATAGGTTAGAGTAATTATTATAAGGATACTCAATAGCATGAAAAAAATAGAAAACATAAAAAAAACCAGTTAGAAATAAAGAATCCAATATCTGAAATAAATAATACACTGGAATGAATTAACTGTAGGTTAGAAGAATCAGTGATTTGGAAGACAAAGTAGAAAAAGCACCCAGGTAGAGCAACATTAAAAAAAAGAATTTTAAAAAATGAGGAGAGATTAAGAAACATTTTGGACAACGTGAAGTGTAAATGGAGGTAGTCTGGCTTCCTCACCCAGATGTATGGGCAACTAAGGGAAGCAGTGTTCTCATAGCCTTGAGACTGGGTCTGATAAATGATTCTCATAGCCTTGAGTGGGCTCATATATGTAGAATGAAGCTCTATTGTATAATCTGTTGGCTCCCTGCTGGCTTTATCTGTATTTAGTATATTAGGGGGTTAGGGACTCCCACTGAGAGAGAAGGGACAGGTGACATGCAGATACATGGAGGAGTACAGGTGACATGCAGTAAGACGTGCAGGGGGACACAGCTTGCAGTGTGCATGGACTGCCCACCTTTGAATAAAGACATTTCAGACATCCCAACAGTTCTATATTTTTCTGTTTGCCTGAATCCCATGAACCTGTCCGACCTTGAATGGCCACAACACAGTAACAACATCTGCATCAGGGAAATACCAGAAAGAGAGGAGAGTGAGCAAGAGATCAAGAATATTTAAAGAAATAAGAACTTAAAACTTTCCTAATCTGGTAAAATAAAAAAAAAAAAACATACAAGTACAGGAAGCTCAAAGAGTCCCAAACAAATTGAAAGAAAAGAGGCCTACACTGACACACATAATTAAAAGGACAAGGCTTAAAGACAAGGACAGAATGCTAAAAGCCACAAGAGAAAAGCAGGTAGTTACATACAAGGGCAGACCAATTAGACCATCATCTGATTTCTCAACATAAATATTTCAGTTCAGAAGGGAGTGGTATGAAATATTCAAAGTGAGGAAAAACCAGCACCTACAGCTAAGGCTATTTTAACTAGCAAGGCTATCATATAAAATTGAAGGACAAATAAGGAGCTTCATAGACAAGAAAAAGCTAGAGTTTGTTAACACCAAACCAGTACTGCAACAAATGTAAAAGGGCTTGCTTTAAGAATAAGAAGAAGAAAAAGAAAAAAAATAGAGAAAATAATAATAGCATGGCACTAAATATGTATCAATCAAAAATCACCTTAATATAAATGGCTTAAATGCTCCAACCAAAAGACATAGGGTAGCTGAATGGATAAGAAACCATGACCCATATATATGCTGCCCCCTAAAACCCACCGCAAATGGTAAGATACACACAGACTGAAAGTAAAGGGATGAAAAAAGACATTTCACACAAATGGAAAGAAAAAAAGATGGGCTAGCAATATTAATAACTGACAATTAGATTTTAAAACTAAGACTATAATAAAAGACAAAGAAAGATGCTACATAACAATAAAGCTAACAATCAAACAAGAACATACAAGCCTAGTAAACATTTATGTACCCAATATAAGAGCACCTATAACAATGGAAAGCCAATTGTGGACATAAATGTGGAGAACAACAGAAATACAGTCACAGTTGGGGCTTTTTAACACTCCATTGACATCAATGGATAGATCTTCCAGACAGAATATCCACAAGGACACAGCGGCCTTAAATGACACACTATATCAAAAGGATTTAACTGATACCTAAGGAGCATTTCACCCCAAAGCAGAAGAATGCATACACTTTTCAAGTGCACATGGAACATTTTCTAGAATAAACACGTTAGGACATAAAACAAGTGTCAATAAATTTAAGTTTGAAATCATATCAAGCATCTTCCCTGACCACAATGCTATGAAACTAGAAATTAATAATAAGAATACTGGGGAGAGAACCAAGATGGCGGCGTAGGTAGACACACTGTGCATCCTCGCACAACCAGAACTGACAGAAAATCGAACAGCAAGGAAGTCCGACACCAAGGAGATAAAAAAATGAACATTCATCCAGACCGGTAGGAGGGGCAGAGACGGGCAGCTGGGGCGGAGAGGACTCGCACTGCCGTGGCGGGACCGAGACTGGCGGAGTGTGGGACGAATGGGGCAGGCAGTCTGACCACTAGCACACCCTGTGGCCCCACATTCACACAGAGATAAACTGAGAGGGCCAGACTCAAGAGTGGCAGAGAACGGGGCAGGCAGTGCAGTGGTAGCAGACCCTGCAGCCCCACATTCGCGCACAGATAAATCGGGACGAACTGCTGGGAGCGAAGCAGACCACGTAACCCAGGGCTCCAGCGTGGCGAAATAAAGCCTCAAACCTCTGACTGAAAACACCCGTGGGGGTTGGGGCGGCAACTGGAGAAACTCCCAGCCTCACAGGAGAGGTCGTTGGAGAGACCCACAGGGGCCTAGAGTGTGCACAAGCCCACCCACTTGGGAACCAGCACCAGAGGGGCCCAATTTGATTGTGGGTAGCACAGGGAGTGACTGAAATCTGGTGGAGAGTGGAGCGGGCGCCATTGCTCCCCCTAGGCCCCTCCCCCACGTACAGCCTCACAGTGCAGGGACCAGCGTAACCCCGCCCCAGTGAACACCTAAGGCTCTGCCCCTTTAAGTAACAGAAGCACCAAGACAAAAAACAATGGCCCAAGTGACAGAACACTTCAAAGCTCCAGAAATAACTCAACTAAGCAGCGAACAGATAGCCAACCTATCAGATGCACAGTTCAAAACACTGGTAATCAAAAAGCTCACAGAATTGGTTGAATTTGGTCAAAAACTAGATGAAAAAATGAAGGCTATGCTAAGAGAGACAAAGGAAGATGTACAGGGAACCAATAGTGAGGCAAAGGAAACTGGAACTGAAATCAATGGTGTGGACCAGAAGGAAGAAACAAACATCCAACCAGAAAAGAATGAAGAAACAAGAATTCGGAAAACTGAGGAGAGGCTTAGGAACCTCCAGGATGTCTTGAAACGTTGCAACATCCGAATTATAGGGGTGCCAGAAGGAGAAGAGGAAGAACAAAAAATTGAAAACTTACTTGAACAAATAATGAAGGACAACTTCCCTAATCTGGCAAAGGAAATAGACTTCCAGGAAGTCCAGGAAGCTCAGAGAGCCCCAAAGAAGCTGCACCCAAGGAGGAACACACCAAGGCACATCATAATTACATTACCCAAGATTAAACGGAAGGACCTACATCCAAGATTACTGTATCCAGCAAAGCTATCATTTAGAATGGAAGGGAGGATAAAGTGCTTCTCAGATAAGGTCAAGTTGAAGAGGCTCATCATCACCAAGCCCTTATTATATGAAATGTTAAAGGGAGTTACCTAAGAAAAAGAAGATAAAAAATAGGAACAGTAAAAATGACAGCAAACTCACAGTTATTAACAACCACACCTAAAACAAAAACAAGATCAAACTAGGCAAACAACTAGAACAGGAACAGAACCATAGAGATGGAGATCACATGAAGGGTTGTCCATAGGGGAGTGGGAGGGGGAGGGGGGGAAAGGTACAGAGAATAAGTAGCATAAATGATAGGTGGAAAATAGACAGGGGGAGGGTAAGAATAGTGTAGGAAATATAGAAGCCAAAGAACTTTAAGTATGACCCATGGACATGAACTATAGGGGGGGAATGTGGGAGGGAGAGGGTGGGCAGGATGGAGTGGAGTGAGGAGGGGCAAATGGGACAACTGTAATAGCATAATCAATAAATATATTTTAAAAAAACAAAAAAAACCCACAAGGCAATCAAAAATCACAGTTCTGCCCTAGCTGGTGTGGTTCAGTGGGTTGAGCACCAGCCTGTAAACTGAAAGGTTGCTGGTTTGTTTCCTAGTCAGGGCACGTGCCTCGGTTTTGGGCCAGGTCTCCAGTAGGGGGAGTGTGAGAGGCAACTGATTGATGCATCTCTCCCTCTCTCCCTACCTACTTTCCCTTCTCTCTAAAAATAAATAAATAAATAAATAAATAAATAAATAAATAAATAAATAAAATGAAGTTTAAAAAATGATACAAAAGATCAATGAATCTAAGAACTGGTTCTTTCAAAAAATACACAAGATTGACAAACCTTTATCCAGACTCATCAAGGAAAAAAGAGGAAAGACTGAAATAAATAAAATCAGAAATGAAAGAGTAGGAATAACGACTGACACCAAAGAAATACAAAGGATTATAAGGAAATATTAGTAACAACTATACGCCAAAACACTGTAAACCTGGATGAAATGGATAAATTCCTAGATATACAAGCTTCCCAAACTAAATCAGGAAGACTCAGAGAATCTGAATGGACAGATTACACGTAGTAAAATTGTAGCAGTAATCATAAAGCTCCGGACAAACAAAACCCCTGCACCAGATGCTTTCACAGGTGAATTTTATCAAACATTCTGAGAACTAACACCTCTCCTTCTCAAACTATTTCAAAAAAATCAAGAGAAGGGAAGGCTCCCAAACTCATTTTATGAGGCCAGTATTATCCTAATTCCAAAACAAGATAAAGACACTACAAAAACAAAATTACAAGCTAATATCCCAGAATAACATAGATGCTATAATCCTCAACAAAATATTAGCAAAGCAAATACAGCAATGCATCAAAAAGATCATATACCATGATCAAGTGGGATTTATTCTGGGTAATGCAAGGTTGGTAAAACATTCACATATCAATAAATGTGATTCACCACGTAAACAAAATGAAGGATAAAAACCACATGATTATATCAGTAGATGCAGAAACAGCCTTTGATAAAATCCAGCACCCATTTATGATAAAAACTCTCAGCAAAGTGGAAATAGAGGGAAGATACCTAAACATAGTAAAGGCCATATACGACAGACAAACTGCCAGCATCATACTCAATGGGCAAAAGCTACAAGAGTTCCTTTAAGATTGGGAACAAGTTAGGGATGTCTGTTTTCATGTCTCTTATTCAGTATAGTACTGGAAGTCCTAACCACAACAATCATACAAGAAGAAAAAATGAAAGGCATCCAAATAGGAAAAGAAGTAGTAAAACTGTCTTGATTTGCAGAGGACATGATACTGTACATAGAGAACCCCAAAGATTCCACTAAGTAACTACTAGACCTGATAAATGAAGTCAGTGAAGTAGCAGAATACAAAATTACTATCCAGAAATCAGTTGCACTTTTAAATGCTAGAAATGAACTAACAGAAAGGGAAATTAAGAAAACAATCTCATTCACAATTGCTTCAAAATGAATAAAACATCTAGGAATAAACCTAACCAAGGATGTAAAACACTTGTACTGAGAAAATTAAGCAATGTATATACTCAATGCAATTCCTATCAAGATTCCTATGAAGTATTTCACAGAACTAGAACAAATATTTCAAAAATTTATATGTAACCACGAAAAGCCCACACAGCAACAGCAATACTGAGAAAAAAGAACAAAGTTGGAGGAATCATGCTATCTAATATGAAACTATACTATACGGCCATAGTAATCAATACAGCCAGGGACTGGCATAAAAACAGACATATAGATCAATGGAACAGAATAGAGAGCCCAGAAATAAACCCACACCTTTTTAGTAAATTAATATTCAACAGAGGAAGTAAGCACACACAATGGATTAAATATAGTTTATTCAATAAATGGAGGTGGGAAAATTGGACAGATATGTGCAGAACAATTAAACTAGACCAACTTCTTATACCATAAACAATAATAAATTCAAAATAAATCAAAGACTTAGATGTTAGACCCCAAAGCATAAAAACCCTAGAAGAAAACTTAGGCAACAAAATCACAGACATTGCTCACAGCAGTATTTTAATGGACATATCTCCCCAGGCAATGGAAACAAAAGAAAATTTAAACAAATGGGACTACATCAAAGTAAAAAGGTTTTGCACAACAAAGGAGAACATCAACAAAATAAAAAGAAAACCCACAGAATGGGAGAACATATTTGCCAATCTGATAAGGGGTTAATATCCAAAATTTATAAAGAACTTTCAACACAAAAAAAATGCAATTAAAAAATTGGCAAATATGCTAGGAAGCCTAATTGGTAGGCATAAAATAGATGGGGGAGAGGTTAAGAATGGTATAGGAAACAGAGAACTCAAAGAACTTATATGTACAACTCATAGACATGAACTAGGGTGGGGAATGCTGAAGGGTTGGGGAGTACAGGGCAAAGGGGGGATAAAGGGAAAAAATTGGGAAAACTGTAATAGCATAATCAATAAAATATACTTACAAAAAAAATAGCAAATAGCCCTGGCTGGGTAACTCAGTGGATTGAGTGCAGGCTAGCATACCAAAGGGTCACTGGTTCGATTCTCAGCCAGGGCACATTGCTGGGTAGCAGGCCAGGTCCCCAGCAGGGGCCACGTGAGAGGCAACCACACATTGATGTTTCTCTCCCTTTCTTTTTCCTTCCTTTCCCCTTTCTCTAAAAATAAATTTAAAAAATTAGAAAATGCAAGGGAAACTATTACAAGTTAAAAAAATTTTTCAAAATTGGCAAATGACCTGAATAGATACTTCTCCAAAGAGGACATACAAATGGCCAGTAGACATATGAAAAGACATTCAATGTCACTATACTCCAGAGAAATGCAAATTCAAACCACAATGAGATATCATCTCACACCTGTCAGAATGGCTATCATCAGTAAATCAAGAAACAAGTGCTGGCGAAGATGTGGAGAAATGGGGACCCTTCTGTACTGTTGGTGGGAATGTAGACTGGTGCAGCCACTGTGGAAAGCAGTATGGAGGTAACACAAAAAATTAAAAATGGACCTGATTGCTCTGGCTGGTGTAGCTCAGTGGAGTGAGTGTGGGCTGTGAACCAAAGGGTCACCGGTTCTATTCCCCATCAGGGCACATGCCTGAATTGTGGGCCAGGTCCCCAGTGGAGCCATGTGAGGGGCAGCCACACATTGATGTTTCTCTCCCTCCCTTTCTCTCTCCCTTTCCCTCTCTCTAAAAATAAATACATAAAATATTTTTTTTAAATGGACTTGCTTTTTGACCCAGGTATCCTACTTCTGGGAATATATTTGAAGGAACCCAAAACACTAACTCCAAAGAACATAAGCACCCTTACGTTCATTGCAGTGTTATTTACAGTTACCAAGATACGGAAGCAGCCCAAGTGTCCATCAATAGATGAGTGAATAAACAACCATGGGATATTTACACAATGGAATACCACTCGGCCATAAAAAATAAGAAAAGTCTCCCTTTTGTGACAACATACATGGACCTGGAGAACATTATGCTAAGCAAAATACACTAGTCAGAGAAAGACAAACACCATATGATTTCAATCATATGTGGAATCTGATGAACAAACTGAACTAACAAGGAAAATGGGGCAGACTCATAGATGGAGAATGGGGTGACAGCTAAGTGGGGGGAGGGTGATTAGGTGATGGAGGGATTCAGTAAAAAGGAAAACTCATGGACCTGGACAAACAGTGTGGTGATTACTGGGGGGTGAGGGTATAAGGGAACCAAATTGTAATGGAAAACTAAAATAAAATTATATTGTAAAAAAAAGGCCAGAAACATTTACAAAGAGACCTTGTCAATCTTAGCTTCTATCCTCACAACTAATGGCAACAGTTTTACTCCAACCCCGTGGCTTCTAGTATAAATACATCTGTGTAGCGTTTGTTGCCATATGAAAACAGGTCAGTCCTGTCCTGTTAGCAAGGTTAGTTTGGATTTTTAGTAGAAGTAATGGACTCCCTTACCTTCCTTCCTGGTTCCTTTTATGACTCATAATTTATATATCTGAGGTAGCTGGCCAGGGTTAGGTACTCAATCTGTCACAAGGTTTAGAGTTCAGCCTATGATCATGGTTAGGGTCTCAGAATGAAACTACCCTTAGGGTTAAAATTTATATCGTAGGTCCAGTTTGTAGCTGGGAGCAGACCAAATCTCCCTGGCCCAAATGAGAAGAAACCTACAACCTCCATCTCATTAGCACAAGACTCTGACCAGTTAAGTTTACCAGCCAGAGTCTGCTTTGGAAGAGCCTATGACAGAGCACTTCAGGAGACCCTACTTGTGGGTCCTTCTGAAACTGGAAAACACATGGGGGTTCAGGCTGCCTGTCACTACCAAACCCAATAAGCAATGACAGCGATTGAATGTTTATGGGCACTTTATTCAGATGGCCAGAGATCTGAGAAGATGGTGGGTTCATACCCTAACAGACCATCTTGTCTTCTCTTTCCAGGCCAGACTTTTTATAATGGGGAATAAACAAGGTGCGGTGAGGGCTTTGAGATTCAAGGAGGATTAGGTGAAGGAGGCTGCAACATTCCTGTTCTGGGCAGTTAGCTGTTCCAGGGGTGGGTGCTCTCCCTGAAACACAAAGGCCCGGATGCCTCCAGTTGTCCCCAGGCGGTAATCTTTAGCAGTGCCCCAGGAGGTCAGCTGTTTACCCAGGAGCCAGGACGAACCTATCTAGTTTCTGAAACAAAAGCTTTAACATATGCATTACTTGCTAGGCTTATAACTTTTTACCTTAAACTAAAATTTTCCAACTCTTGAGTCCCCTATCACTTCAACCTCTGCTGACAATTAGCTGAAAAAGTAATTTCTTCTCACCATGCTTCCCATTACCCAATCTTCCAAGTGAGGAGCACAATTATTATTTCTCACCATAGGGTGAGGAGGTAGGGTGGGAAGGGAGCAAGGAAGGGTCAATGACCTTGAATTAACATTTGCATCTTATTTTCTCCCTTGAGCTGCAAGTCTCTTTCTCTTATTGAAAACAAAGCCAAGCTTCCCATTTTAACACTCTTAGCATCAGCTCCTTTCTGTTGCTCCTACCCATAATTCAAGTACTTATTGATTTTCTGAATTCTGAATATCTTTTTATTTCCCTTTATGCTATACTTCCTTAATTGTTTTTTTTCCTCTCTGTCTGCTGGTTGTGTTCCTTTTCAACCTACCTTCCTGCATGAATGCATGCATGTGTACACACACATCTTGCAAGCAGTAGTGTTAAGGCTTGAAAAGATGTGGAACAATGTCTGGATTTTCAACTAGATATCTTAAGCAATCCAAGAAGTATAGACACTGCTTCCTCAGGATATTTACAAGGTAGTTCATCCCTTTCAAAAAAGAAGTCATTAAACAACATCTTCCTGTAGGGCAATGGCTGCACTAGACACTAAAGTGAGAGGAGATGGGGAGGTAGATTAGGCATCATTCAGTTGCCCAGTGGGCTTCTTTGCCTAGTTGCCAGGCCACAGATGGCCCCTGATACCACACCTCAGAATGGTAGCAGAATGTTAGCAGCTCCTCCAAATAAGAATGGTATGACCAGCTCCAAAAAAGTTTAGTCTTTGTACTCGAGAAATAACTTAAAGTACACATAATATATCGAGTGGAATATTTAGATAACAAAGAATAAATGTCTATAATGCTTCTGATGATTATGATGATTTTAGATTCTTTGGTTTTAGATCAGGATATTATGATTTGAAATTTCTTTTTTCCTGGTTGTCCAGTCTCTGTCTCAATGACCAACACCCTTTTCACAACTTCATCAATTCAGCAGTTCCATGTTTATTTCCTCAGGGATAGATGTGAATGAATAAAAGCAGAAAAAAGAGTTGGTCAGCTTTACAGTCTAAAAACTTAGGTTATGAGGACACCTGAGAGGACAGAAGATAAAGTCAACATGTTTATTGAGGAGGAAAGTATTTTATATTTCCTCAGACTGGAAAAGACCCTTCACTGTGAGAGTGGAAGAGGCAAGGAAATTTCAAGACTCTAGATGTGACTGGAACCCAGAGAGACGTTCTTTGCAATCTGCTTCTTGATCAAAAGCTTAGGAAATGGAAAGGAAAGAAGTTTCTCAACCTGATATTGGCCTGCAAGGAGCAGAATGATTTAAAAGTCCTCAAATAAAGCAAGCATGAAAGTATAAGAGAAAATCATTAGAACTGAAGGATCCCAGTGGAGGAATGTTAAAGGGCAACCTGCCTGGTAGATGACATTGCAGATCAGATGACTTCCTCAGTACATGACCCTAGGAAAAAAAGGGAGGTATCCTTGAATAGAATAATATTAAGGTTGATATCTGAGGATTAGAATGACTCAAATAGAAATTAAGTTGTGCTATAGAAACCTAAATTTGTTGACTGAGATTTGAACCTACCACCCCAATATGCAGGAGATGACTATGTCTGAAGTAACCCACTTTGTGGGTTCTTTAAACTTAGTTGGAAATTGATTCTTTCAGGGGTGTTATTGAAGGTGTCAACCTTTAAAATTAAAAAAAAAACAAAATTATATCACACCATTGGTTAGGAAAACAGAAGGCTTAAAATGACACCCCACAGATGCACATATTATCAACTTCTAAATACATGTAAAAATTAGACAATTAAATTAGGGCTGTAATGCATGTGGATGGTACAACTTTTCCCTGGAGAAGCTGTTGGTCAAGATGTAGCTATATATATGGGGTGACATCAGATACTTATACAGCATAACTCATTTTTTTATTCAGTCAAACATCTGATCACAGACATACAGTAGTATTTAACTTACAGTTTTAGACACACAGGAACAAGCATACACACATAAGTGTACATATCACATTGCTCAAACTAATAGCCTCCAGATGAATGCAAATATTCTCTGCTCTAGTTCTTAGCTTAGGTAATTCCAAGTATTCTTTTAAACTGCTAACTCAAATATCAACTATTAGTCCCCTAAATGTTTGTCTCAGACTCCCTCGCCTAGCCTTTCAGCGGGGCCTGTTGCTGTTATTCTCCCTTTTCACATCTAACCTCTATCTCTCATGAGTTTTGTCACTTCCAGTCCAGAAGTGATTTAAGGCCCGCCTTCCCCAATTTATGATGAGTTTGCCCTATTTTTCCTTTTCTCAATTCTGATGCCCAGTCCACTTTTTCATTTTATCCTCTGCCAATGTGTCAGTACTCTCCTCATAAAAACTACCAGCACTGAGCATCATGATGATTCATAAGTTTCCTTTTTTGGTTTCATATGGCTCTTTTTTTTTCCAATTTATAAAGTTCAACCTAAGGAAACAGCACGGTGTAATAACACAAAGCACTGGACTTGAAGTTCTCACATTCAAAAAGCTTAAAGTTCAAGTCTCTTTCTGCCATTTACTAGCTGGGAACCTTTTGACAAGTCACTTTGCAGTTCTCAGGCTTTAGTTTCCTCATTGATAAATTTGAGGGTTGAATTAGACCAAGGTTCTGTAAGCTGAAGACCCATATGGTAAACTGAGTACACTAATATATTTTGTTTGGCCTGAACAGTGTTTAATTTTTTTAGTGATTGTAGATTAAAAATATATGCTCTACTTCCCCAAAGTGCCTTCCACCCACCAGCTTCACTTATGGACATTTGCATTTAAACCCACTGGATCAGGAAGATGCCTGCAGAGTAGATAGAGGCTACACTCACCTCCTCCTGGTGCCAAACCAGATTTACAGCTAAATTATAGAGAAATCAACCTGAATGACTAACTGAAAGACAGCTGAACCTGAGGATTATAACCATGGATTTACCAAAGAAGCCACATAGAGAGTGGTAAGAAGGGTGGAGATGCAGAGAGGGCTGAGGCCGGCACCCATATGTGGCAGCTGAGAAAGCAGAGGAATATCTTGGCTGCAAAAGTCCCCTTTGAGGAATGTGGAGTCTTAACCACATACTGAGATCCCCAACCCAGAGCACCAGACCTAGGGAGAGGAGCCTGCATAGCATCTGGCTGTGAAAATCAGTGGGGACTCTATCTGGAACAGGAGGGAATCTGCTAGAACACAGGTGCTCTCTTAAAAGGCCAAAACACAGGATCTTGCTCTTGGACACTCACCCAGGGCTCCATAGAGGAAAGGCAACTCAGGGCATACAGGAGTCGTAAAGAAAAGATCTGGGTGGCATGGCTCCAAGGGGAGATCTGGAGGGTCAGCCACTGAGGTCCCTGTGCTGAGTCCTTATCCCACACTGCCCTCAGGAACCATCTTCCCAGGGTTGGACACTCCTATTCTTACAGAATCAGCCTGAGAAATACACTAACTAGGTCCTCCAAATACTGGCAACACCACCCTGCCAAGCTTGACTCTGGCAGAAAGGAATGTTGGCTGCACACAAGAAGGACCTGTGGTGTGCTCTTTTTCTGGAGAAGCTCTAGGCAGATTCTCAGACAATCATTGAGCTGTGTGGCTTTGGAACAGTGGCAAGTCTTCTCCCATCCTGCAGGCTCATCAGGCACCAACCTCAATGGGAGACTGTTTTGATCTGTCCTTCCAAGTCCCGGTGGCTCTGCCCTGCAGAGTTTGCTGTTGTTGTGAGGTCTACTGGCTGCACCCAACCTGAACATGCAGTGCACTCCTCCTGAGTGGGCTAGGAATGCAGACACTGGCAGAGACTGAGTAGTATGGCTCTGGAGTAGGGGCCATTTTCCCTACATTGAGTGCCTAACTGCACAGCCCCCAAGCAAAAGACCCACTAACCCCATCCTCCCCACAATGGTTTCCCTGCCTTACTGAGCTCACACCTTGCAGAAGGGTATGTGGGTTATGGCAAGCCTGGGCCAATTCTTTCTTCAGAAGGCTCTGGAGAAAGGCCAGGAAACCTCAGGGGCTGGCAGAGTAGCCGACAGGTGGAGGTAGACCTCAGGGAGTCTTGGAACTTTTATTGATCTACCAGTGGCTTAGAGCTGCAGGAAGCCAAACCTAGTACACAGCTTGGCCCCTTCCGTGCACACCTGAGGCCAGTAGACACAACCACAAACAGTGAATAGCATGGCAACTCCAGGCAAGTAGCTCAAGGTCTGTTATACATAGTGTCTGGCATCAACCAGCACCAAAACCCCACCAAATTAGACCCAGAACCAACAAAACCATGGTGGGCTTCAGACCATACTAGAGCTCAACCCAATAAGACACACAGTGGCACACACAAACGGGGATACTGGCAGGTACCAGACAGTGCTGGAAACAACTCAACCTCGGGGGGCATTCCCTGAACAGTACCTCATACACAGTGAGTGAGGTCTATCTTTATAGTTAGCCAGACTGAGGATTAACTCCATCCATGAAAGGACCAACAGCATTCAAGACTCAGCTATAACAAGAGGGTGCACGAAACCTACAAGAAACATTCCCAGAGCACTGAGCTCAAGTGATCTGGTGAAGGAAAAAGACATACAAGTTCAGGAAGCATAGCAAGACCAAAACAAAATGAACCCAATGAGACCCACACCATGAAACATTATAATTAAAACAGCAAAGGTTATGCCCTGGCAGGTGTGGTTCAGTGGACTGAGTGCCACCCTGAGAACTAAAGGGTCGCTGGTTTGATTCCCAGTCAGGACGCATGCCTGGGTTGTGGGCCAGGTTCCCATTGGGGGGTGTGTGGGAGGCAACCACACACTGATGTTTCTCTCCCTCTCTTCCTCCCTCCCTTCCTCTCTCTCTAAAAATAAATAAATAAATCTAAAATGGCAAAGTTTAAAGATAAAGAAAGAATCTCGGGAGCCGCAAGAGAATGACAGTTACTTACAAGGGAGCTCCTATAAAGCTGTCAGCTCATTTCTCAACAGAAACACTTAAGGCAAGAAGGAATTGGCATGAATATTCAAAGTAATAAAAAGCAAGGACCTACAACAAAGACTACTCTATCCAGCAAGGCTATCATTTAAAATTGTAGGCAAAACAAAGAACTCCACAGACAAAAACAAACAAACAAACAAACAAACAAACCTAAAAGAGTCCGTTACCACCAAATCAGTATTGCAAGAAATGTCAAAGGGTCTTCTTTCAGAAGAAGAAAGAGAAAAAGAAATGAAAGGGGGGCATAGGTATAAAGAATAAAATGGCAATAAATAAGTACCTATCTGGAGGTGGGGGAGTGAGGGGGGTTCAGCTGGGGTGGGTTAGAGGGATGGGGAGAAAAGCCACACAACTGTAATTGAATAACAATACAAAATTAAAATTTAAAAAAATAATAATAAGTACCTATCAATAAAGCCTTTACATTTAAACAGATTAAATGATGCAATCAAAAGATAGAGTATGGCTGAATGGATAAGAAAACATGATCTATATAGATGCTGTCTATAAGAGACCCACCTCAGAACAAATGATACACACAGACTGAAAGTGAAGGGATGAAAACAAATATTCCATGCAAATGAAAACAAAAGAAAAAGCTAGGGTAGCAATACTTACATCAGACAAAATAGACTTCAAAACAAAAACCATAATAAGAGACAAAAAAGGACATTACATAGTACTAAATGGATCACTTCATCAAAAAGATATGACCCTTATAAATATTTATGCACCCAATATAGGAGCACTTAAGTATATAAAAAAATCTTGGTGGACATAAAGAAAGAGATCGACAGTAATACAGTCACAATAGGGGCTTTTAACACACCACTGACATCAATGGATAGATCTTTCAGACAAAACGAAAAATCAATAAGGCAATAGCAGCCTTAAATGACACACTGGTCCAGATGGATTTAATTGACATTTACAGAACATTGCATCTGAAAACAGCAGAATATACATTCTTTTCAAGTGCACATAGAATGTTTTCTAGGATAGACCACAAGTTAGGACATAAAACCAGTCTTAATAAATTCAAGAAGACTGAAATCATGGCAAGCATTTTCTATGACCACAATGGTATGAAACTAGAAATCAATTATACAAGAAAAAACATTCAAACACATGAAGGCTAAATAACATATTACTAAACAATGCATGGGTCAACAATGAGATCAAGGAAGAAATCTAAAGTTGAGTCAAATGAAAATGAACACACAAGAATTCAAGATCTGTGGGACGCAGAGAAAGCAGTCCTAAGAGGGGGATTCATAGCATTACAGGCCTACTTCAAGTAGCAAGAAAAATCTCAAATAAAAATCAAACCTTATACTTCAAGGAACTAGAAACAGAACAACAAACAAAGCCCAAAGTGAGTAGAAGGAAGGGAAGGGAAGGAGGGGGTAGGGGGAGAGAGAGAGAGAGAGAGAGAGAGAGAGAGAGAGAGAGAGAGAGAGAGAGAAGCAGGAATGCATTAGAATGACAACAGTTTGATGAAAAAAAGTCACCCACTGCCTAAAAGATGAGATAGAATGTGTGGCCTGGAAACATGAATGTTTTCTCCAACAATAAGGACTGGATTTTCCCAGAGCCATGCAAATTCTTCTGCCTGGTTCCCCACATGATCTATGACAAATGTGGGATTATAATAGTGATATAAACAATAACAGCAACAGCTGGCATTTATCAACTGTTTACTATAGGCCAAGCACTTTACAAAAGTTAGCTCATTTAATCCCTACAAATCCTTGACAGAAGTATTATTATCCCCAATTTATAGACAAGGAAATTGAGGCTCAGAGATGTTATGCGAAGGGTCCAAGATCAAACAGGTTAGGAGCAGAGCACTGATTTGAACCCATGTTTTATGGACTAAAGAGAAGCACTGTGTTATATTGCCTCTCACCTCATCTACTGATCATACTGAGATGAGCTATAGTTCTTGTCTGTCTTCCTCCAGTCTTGTCAGTGATTTTATAAACATTGTTCATGCCCTTTCTCTCTGCTTTTAAAAAGATGCAGTTTCTTCAGTCTGAAATACGAGTATGTTTTCATAAGGTTGTGTCCATCCTTTTCACTCATTTTCATTAAATGTGTGGTTGTGTGGGTGTGTGTAGGTTGTGTTATATATGAAAGAAAAGAAATGGGGGAGGCAGGGAAGATGGTGATAAAACAGGCTGTTCACAGACAGGCTTGGACACATTGCTTTGTGGCTGAATGCTGCACTGCACTTCTCTTTCCAATAGGCAACCTTTGACCTAAGAACCTAAAGCTCCCAGGACTTGCAATAGGGAAAATTGGAGATTGAAACGGCCTGGGAGCACCTGCTGCCTGCTCCACCAGATAGGGAGATTGTTATTAAGGGCAAAATATGAGCCTTCTTAGAGCCCTCCTGGGTAAGACCCCTTTGTTTGGCAAAGGGCTTCTTCCACTGAAGGGCACTGGCTCCTCCTGCAGGCCCATCCTAGAAATGACCTGTTTTAGGCTCTGCCTGTCCTTTCCCATCTGGTATGAAAGATCCACCCCAGGCAGTCACCCTCACTTGCCTACATTTGGCCCCCTGGGGAGGTGGGAAAAGAAAGAATCCTTGAGGAAAGGGCCTGCCCCCCTTCTCCTGGCCAATTACTCTGAGCCTGAGCAGCAACCCTGTTGGAGGAAGGTTTGATAAACTATTCATCACACTCCTAAATAATTCATTTTCCTTTGAGAGAAAGCAGCCCACTGGAGCTGTAAGGTTTTCTCAAGTTGACACCTTTTGAGAGATGAAAAATAAAACAAAAGCTCCCTTTTAGAGAAACCATATCACTTTATATGCTGTTTCCTGCATCTGTCTCTGAATGCTGCAGGGCTCCTCTGATATAACTCCATTCCGTATAATTGGTCTTCTGTTGTTTTCTTAGTTTTTTGTTATTTAAACAACTCTACATTGTAGAATCCCCTTGAAGACTCTCCTAGCATTATCATCTTCTCCCCTGGCACTATGGGCTTCCAGTGTATAACAACCCAACTGCCTTTAAACTGATGATACAAGAGCAAGAGGTGGGCAGAAGATTTGGGGGGAGGGGGAATTGGTTGTGTCAAACGAGATATGCCCAGAGCATTTCAGGAGTTCAGGATCTCCTCTTTGTTCTGATTTTGGCTTCCCTGGCACAGCTCCACACTTGACATTCTACAAATATCTTCTCTCCCATTGCTTGATTTTTAGTGAACCCTCCACAGAGCTCTCCTCTGGGCCACCTAGGGCCAAACACATTGTATGACACCTCTCTTCCTCTATCCCCAGCCACCTGCACACCCCAGAGACCTTTTTTATATACAGGAAGCAGTCTACAGGGGATTGTGGAGGTGAAAGATAGCAGGCTGAGACTAATTATCTTCTCTGGTATTGACCCTGCATGCTCCTATTGGCTTTACAGCCCTCAGGCTCTGAATGCACCCTGGCAACAATGGCACCCCATCCCCACCTGCCAGACTCCAGAGGAAACTGAGCAGAGCAGTTCTGCAAAGAAGCCCCCAAACCTCCCACCCGCACTGTCCTTTCCTTAGTATTTTTCTCTTTTCTCTTGCCTGTACATCTTACAGAAAACACACCACATTCAGAGCCAGAGTTAATAAATAAAAGGATTGTAGGGGGAAATTAAAAGGACATGTGACTTCAAGTAGTTTAGCCTTCAAACTCATCCACCCACCTTAAACAAATTATCACACAAGGAAATAAACATAATTAGAAATTTTGTTTATTTAACAAGGAGAAATCCTTATTGATCAGGGCAAGCAAGCAAGCAGTTTGATGTGTACCTCCCTTTTAAGCAGATATAATGAAGAAACTGAAGTTTCTAAAATACTTTCCTCCTAGATGAAGTTGCTCTATTTTATTTCAAAATTGTACCAATGTGCCTACATTTGTCAGCTATGCACCTCTTTTTTAAGACCAGGATTGCTTCAATAAGAAAAGTTCACTGACATAAAAGTATGCTCTTAAAGCTAAAGATCTGAAAGTACTTAAAAGGACACAGAGTGTGGCTTTGCACATGCTACTAGTAGATCTACAAAGATCTAAGTCACCTCAGTGCTACAATTATGTTTCACTCTCAAGTTAATGATATAATTTAACAACAGTGCAGGGGAATAAACAGATATTTGACTAATAAAGATAGTCTCTGTGGTGGTTAATTTTATATATCAACTTGATTGGGACACAGAGTGCCCAGATATTTAGTCATTATTTCTGAGTGTATCTATGAGGGTGTATTTGAATGAGATTAACATGTGAATCGGTAGACTGAGTAAAGCAGATTGTCTTTCCTAACATGGTGGGCCTCATCTAGTCAGCTGAAGGCCCAAATAGAAAAAAGGCTTACCCTTTTGCTGAGAAGAGGGAATTTCTCCTGCCTGACTGCTTGAGCTGGGATATTTGTCTTTTCCTGCCTTTGGACTTGAACTGAAATATTCACTATTCTTGAGTCTTAAGCCTGCCAGCTTTGGACCAGAACTTATACCATCAGCTCTCCTGAGTCTTGTCTTCAGCTAGCTAGCTACAGATCTTGGGACTTCTCAGCCTCCACAGTCATGTGAGCCAACTACTTATAATCAATCTTTCTCTCTCTCTCTTTCTCTCTCTCTCTCTCTCCCTCCCTCCCTCCTTCCTTCCTTCCCTCTTACCTTTCCTACGTCCTTCCTTCTTCCTTGCTTGTTGTCACCTTCTGGTTATGCAGAACTCAGCTTATCGATCACTCCAGAACACCTAAGTTACCTACCTCTTCACTCTTTTTTTTCTTTCACATCGCCCTCTTTTATTTGTCATAGCAATTATTACTGTTTACTTTGTTTGTTTGTTTACATGTTTATTTATGTCTTTCCCCACCACTAAAAAGTAAATGGGGGACTTCCAGTCAAGATGGCAGCATAGGTAAACATGGCTTGCCTCCTTGCACAAACACATCAAAATTACACCTAAAATATAGAACAACCATCACTCAGAACTGTCAGAAATTGAGTTGAATGGAAGACTGACAACTACAGAATTAAATAAACCACATCCATCCAGACTGGTAGGAGGGGCAGAGATGTGGAATGGACTGATCTCACATCCACATGTAATGGGTAAAAATATGGAAGGGTTATCTCAGGGGTTAGGAGTCCCAGCCCCACACCAGGCACCCCTAGCCCAGGGTTCCAGTGCCAGTAAGATAAGTCCCCACAACTTCTGGCTGCAAAATCAGCAGGGATTGAGTCAGTGGAAGAAACTTCTGGAGTCCCAAGCAGTTCCCCTTAAAGAACCCACAGAGGGACTTACTCTGAGTCATTCCCTCTGAGCTCCTACCCTAGGGTAGCAGCTTGAAAGGCACCAGTGGCATACAGAGAGGAATTGAAGAGTCTGGCATCAAGACAGGAACTGGAGACAGCTCAGTCTCCGATACAGAATGGAGGGTAGAGCCCATTGTCCCTTTTCTGAGCCCTCCACCCACAGAGCCACAGAGCTGACAGGCGGTGCCATATGTGAGACTCCATCAACCTGCCTAACACTGTTTTCCCCACCCTTGAGATCCCCAGAGACTCCACCCATCCAACTTTCAGACCCACCAAAGCTGTTAATCCTGACTTTCCCATATGAATGGCTGGTCTTGGCTCATGCTTTACAACTTCCTAAATCCTATCAAACAAACAGGCCAGCCTCAGTAAGTCTCCAGCCCCTGTACCACTTGCTAAGTGTTCCCAGGCCAGGCAGTAGCAGCAGACAGCCGAGAATGACAGCTTGGCTTCACCTGGGAATCCCCAAGCACAGCATAAGTAGCATCCATCTCAGATTGCTTAATAGCCCATTCAGGGTGACCCCAGGCAGAACACAGGGAGGGGAGGGGGGCTGACATTGGCCTGCACCACCCAGGAAATCCCAGGGCCTGAGTAACTTTTGGACAGCTACAGAACACATCAGAGCACCACCACCCTGCCTCTGGACAGCTGACCCTCCATGGAGGGTGGAGGTTGGTGGTCAGTGAACACAACCAGTCCTTGCAGCTGACTTGCCTGGATAAATTCATCCCATTGATCTGCCAACAGCAACCAAGGCTCAACTACAAGAGAAGGGTGTCCTCAGCCCACACACGGAGGACATATCTCAAGTACCCAGCTTGGGTGAAAGGGGAGGTTATGTCCCTGGACCCTACAGGACACCTACTGCATTAGGCCACACTACCAAGACACAGAGTCAAAGCAGCTCTGCCTAATAATAGAAACAAACACAGGGAGGCTGCCAAAATGAGGAGACAAAGAAACATTGCCCAGATGAAAGAACAGATCAGAACTCCTGAAAAAGAACTAAACAAAATGGAGACAAGCAAGCTGTCAGATGCAGAGTTCAAAACACTGGTTATAAGGATGTGCGAGGAACTTAATGAGGAACTCGACACCATAATAAGTGCCAGTCAGAAACAAAGGATACACTAATTAAAATAAATAACAATTTACAGAGAAACAACAGTAGAGTGGATGAAGCCAAGAATCAAATTAATGATTTGGAACATAAAGAAGCCAAAAAAAAAAAAAAAAAAACAGTAAGAACAACAAGAATGAAAGAATCCAAAAACAAACAAACAAACAAAAAAAAAAAAACCAAAGATAGTATAAGCAGCCTCTGGGACAACTTCAAGAGGTCCAACATTCGCATCATGCTGCCAGAAGTAGAAGAGAAAGAACAAGAAATTGGAAATCTATTTGAAAAAATAATGAAGAACTCTTCCCTAATTTGGTGAAGGAAATAGACATGCGAGTCCAGGAAGCACAGAGAATCCTAAAAAGATAGATGTAAAGAGGCCCACTCCAGAAAACATCATAATTAAAATGCCTAAGGTTAAAGATAAAGAGAGAATCTTAAAAGCAGCAAGGGAAACAAAGTTAGTTCCCTACAGTGGAGTTCCCATGAGACTGTTAGCTGATCTCTGAAAAGAAACTTTGCAAACTATAAGGGATTGGCCAGAAATATCCAAAGTCATGAAAAGCAGGGACCTACAGCCAAGATTGCTCTACCCAGCAAAACTATTATTTAGAATTTAAGGGTAAAGTTTCCCAGACAAGAAAAATCTAAAGGAGTTCATCATCACCAAACCATTATTATATGAAATATTCAAGGGACTTATTTAAGAAAAAAAGATCAAAACTCTGAACAATAAAATGGCAATAAATACATACCTGTCAACAATCGAATCTAAAAAACAAACTGAGAAAACAAGAACAGAAACAAAATCATGGAATGAAGAGTGTTTTGATGGATGCCAATAGGAGTGGGTTGTAGGGCAATGGATTAAGAAATACAATAAGTATCCTTTATAGAAACCAGTCCCTGAAGGTTGGGGTCCACTGCTTTACAGCATAAAAAACATTTTAAGAAACCCTAACCTTGAATCTCTCCTTCTACCTTCTACTTTTTTTTTTAAAGATTTTATTTATTTTGTTTTTAGACAGACGGGAAGGGAGGGACAGAGGGAGAGAAACAGCAATGTGTGGTTGCCTCTAGAACATCCCCTACTGGGGACCTGGCCTGCAACCCAGGCGTGTGCCCTGACTGGGAATTGAACCGCCGACACTTTGGTTTGCAGGCTGGCACTCAGTCCACTGAGCTACACCAACCAGGGCTCAGTTAGGATCTTAATAACACAGTATTCTTTAAATGGTCCCAAGAAACACACTTTCAAACTGAGATTCTAAGATTAGTTTGGTTATATTGAGAAGTACCCAGGTAACCTCCTCACTGAGAAAAAAATGGAACAGGTAACATATAATATGCAGTTTCATCATAATAACTCAGATTCTCATTTATCAGAGCATGGAATGAAGTATAGGTAAAGGGTAATATCTTGGGAGATCAAACGGCCATAGCAATTGGTCCATGAGGGTTTGGACATTTCCTTCATTAAGGCATTAACACTGATGAGGCAGAGTACCATCAAACTCTGAGTTCTGTAGTGGCTGTCTACTGTAGATCATAGATGATGATGTAAGTCCATCATGGAATTGTGTTTCATATTCTCTACGGGAATAATGTAATCATGAAGTGCTATTTGCAGGATGGTGTCATTTAACAATCAATGACATGGTAGGTGAAATTTACACAATAAGACCCAGGAACAAAATGTTAATCAGAGTGTTGACCTGAAGGGATCTGTGGTAATGGTTAATTGATCATGAAGGTCTAAAAATGAAATACATGATGACTACTGATGTGCTTCTTGCATATACAGGTAGAAAAAAATCTTGGTCTACTAAGCAAAAACCTAATTCAACTCACTGTGATGGCAATTCCCAAACTTAAGTCAATTTACATACCCTGAGGTAGATGTGGTGATGTACTAGGGAAAGAAAAATACCCAGGTCTTTTGGGGATTATTAGATGTAGATTCTTAATATATCCTAGTCCCCAGAAACCAAAATGCCACTGTGGTGCACCTGTCAGAAAAAAGGGCTTCTGGAAGTCAGGTGGTAAATTCAGTCTTGGCCTGTTTCTAACAGTCCAGTGGGATAGACATTCCATCATGTGGCTATTTTCCCAATCTCAGGGCTGTGGGAGTTGGAGTACTACAGTTAGTAATTGAAAGGTTCTCCTTTGTTCCCTGGCCCATACAATAAGGGCTATTATGCTGGGATGGGCCAAATGCAAGCTCCTGGAATTGCCTATCCCCCAACATGATAGTAAATCAAATGACATACTGCATCACTGATCCCTGGGGAAATTGAAAAGACTAGGGCCACCATCAAAGACTTGAAACACACAAAGATGATGAATTTTATTATATCCCTACTTAACTTTCCTGTCTTGCTAGTATAAACGTTTAGGTGAATCTTGGTGAATGATAGCAAATATCATAAACTTAATCACATGATGATGTCAATTACAACTGTGTTTCCACTTATATCTTTCCTAGATAAAATCAAAATATTCCCTGGCACCTGGTATAAAGGTATTGACCTGGAAAATGCTTTCTTTCCATCTCAATCAGTAGGAAAAATACAAGCAGTTTAAATACATGGTAGAAACAATACTATATCTTCACTGTCACATCCCAGGGTTGTGTCAGTTCTCCTGTTCTCCATCATAATATAGTCCAGAGCCACCTTAATATCATCCTGCTCCATTACATATCATATGGCTAGTGATCTGATGAGCTGAAAGTAGCAAGGATCCTGTATGCCTCAATATACAGTGTCAGAGAGTAGAAGATGAATTCTGCAAAAGTTCAGGGTGTTTTTAGAAATTTCAGTGATCTGAGATATGTCTGGACATCCTTTCTTCTTTTTCATTCAATTTTTGATTTATTTATATTTAGATACTTATTTTTGTATTATAAATGAATTTTAAAGGAGTTACACTTTTTTTTACATTTTATTTTTTTATTTTTTAATTACTTTATTGTTGTTCAATTACAGTTGTCTGCACTTTCTCCCCACCACTCCCCCTCTCCCCAGCCAAACCCACCTCCCTCCCTTGCTTCCACCCTCCCCCTTGGTTTTTTCCATGTGTCCTTTATAGTAGTTCCTGAAAACCCTTCTCCCCACTGTCCCCTCCCCGGTCCCCTCTGGCTATTGTTAGATTGTTCTTAACTTCAATGTATCTGGTTACATTTTGCTTGCTTTTTTCTTTTGTTGATTATGTTCCAGTTAAAGGTGAGATCACCTGGTATTTGTCCCTCACCGCCTGGCTTATTTCACTTAGCATAATGCTCTCCAGTTCCATCCATGCTGTCACAAAGGGTAGGAGCTCCTTCTTTCTCTCTGCTGTATAGTATTCTACTGTAAATGTACCATATATTTCTTATTAGCACATGTTAACTAATACAATTGGAAACTGGGTTTTACATATGTGTTATATATACTACATAGTTTAGGTATCATGGTTAAAAACTCGGGTTCTACACACAAACTAACCAATGTTTAAATCACAGGTCTACCATTAACTAACCTGTGTGACTTTGAGCAATGTTTTTTTCACCTCTGAGCCTCAGCTCCATCCAAAAAATGGGAATAATACTAGTATTTACTGCACAGAGTTGTCCTGACGATTAAATAAGGCAATATATGTAAAGAGCCTGGCACAGTGCCCAGCATGACATACATATTCAATAATATGAGTTATTCATCTCATTCTTTTTATAGCTCACAGCATTCACAGAGGAGGGAAGTGCAGTTTGAAAATTCATTAATTATGGTCCTATTTACAGTTTTATTGTTAACTATAATTGCTTGTTTGAAATAGTATCCTGACTTCATTAAAGTAATTATTGCCTGTCAGTAAATGATGGGTTTGAATTTCTGCACATATGCTAGAATTTTACGCATCTTGCACTTCACAGCAGGAACCCAGTCTTAGTCAACACTTTCTTGCTCTGACATCTGCACTCAGTGCATAGGGTCTTACTTAAGCAACGACATAATTATCCTTCAAAATAAAAGTGCAAACAGGATTGTGTATCTCCGATTTGTTAACTTGCTCCCTTATTGTGAACATTCTAGTTACATTATCTTTACTGGACTGTCAGTAATACAGCAAATCAGCAAATCATGGTACAATATAAGGAACTAGAATTCCAAGGAACTGCAGTAGGGCTGGTGGTGAAGAGCTTGCAGGCATAAGAGCTTGCCTGCTCTGGGAAATTACTCAGGGGTATGAGTTCAGGGCAAAATTTGGAGTCAGGATTCAAGGACACAGGTCTTAGGAGCCTTAGCAGGATCATGCAAGGTGGAGTGGGGAATATAACCAGTATTTAAGAAATACCTATTCAATGCTATGTGTAAGAACTCATAGCAGGTAGTGAGTTAAACAGGGACATTGAATATAAAACAACAAGACAGGGGTCCAAAGTCTAAGTCTAAGCAAACATCCTAAACAATTAACTTTGCAGGAAAAGGCAAGAGTTCAAGTGTCCAGACAAGCTACTGGGGCAGACAATATGGAGTGCTAACAACACGATGGCTTAAATAACTAAAGTCAAGTCTTCCTTTCTTTTGTTTATTTCATCATTTTATTTTATTTTTTATTGTTGTTCAAGTACAGTTGTCTCCATTTTCCCACCACTGTCCTCCTTTCTAATCAGGGGGCTTCTGCTATGCTTCCTGCCCTGGGAATGGTCATCCTCAAGTGCACAGATGAAAGAATCTTAACAGTTGCAGGGAGCTGGAGGGAAGAATAATGTTAAAATGAGAGTGGTAAATAAACCTTAGTATACATACATAAAATGTACAAGTATAAAAAGTTCATGTTATAAGCCTGCAGTCCTGCCCATTAGCCCAACAGTTTTGTTGCTTGCCTGTTTTCATTTCCCACATTATATTATTCATAGAGTGGAATACTCTAAGTCTAATAAAAATCAGATGACTTGCTCACCACCAATAAAGGGAAATACATGCAGCGGGTTTATGAGACTGCAAAGGGAAATCCTGGACGCCGTGTCTATAAAACTAGGGGTAAGATCCCATTTAGCACAGAGGAAATCAGACATAGGCTGTGGGTAAGAGAAAACAGCTACTGAAAACAACAGAAAATGAAACAAAAGATGAGGTGAGCTTTGGGTTATGTTATAACCACCCATCCCAATACCCTTATCCCAGGAACTACTGGGTTATGAGCTAAAAGGGTGGGAAAAGATTAAAAGAGGTAGCCAGATTCTAAAATAAGGTTTCATAATCTTAAAATGTATGAAGTGACTTTGTGGAATTTCCTGTACACAGAACTGTGAAATTGCCCCATCGGAAATAGCGTTCTATTATCTGAATTGCAAAAGAATTTTACTTTTTCTCAAAGACAAAGGCTTCCCAGTTACAGCAAGAAAAAGGCCATCTATGAACCGGGAAGAAAGCTCTCATCAGAATGAGTCTGCCTGCATCTTGAACTTGAACATCTGAGCCTCCAGAACTGTGAGAAACATTTCTTGTTTAAGCCACTGAGTCTATGATATATTTGTTATAGTAGCCCCCCAAAACTAAGACACACATACATACACTATAATAGATTGTGGAATGAATGTGAGTTTTAAGAAGGCAAGGGTCATGGATGTCTTGTTCACTACTATAACCCCTTGTCCACCTGTGCCCAGTACTATATCTAAACATAGAAGGCTTTCTGATCAATAGTTGTTGAACAAATGAAAAAGTAAGGAATCATAACAAAAAGTTTATGTTTACACTTCTGTGGTTGACTAGTCATCTACAACCTTTTACATATTTGAACAGAAGTCTCTTTTCTAGCAGAAGTCAGCTAATATTCTACAGAATTACAATTTTAAGTCAGGGAAAGAGTTTTTTTAAGCTGAAAATAACTTTGTTTTATAATAGTATGACAGGTTCTGAATTTATTTGCTAATAGTTCTTCTCTTTCTATGGTAATTAACTCCAGTTGAATCTTTAGCCACAACACAATGTGTGTGTATGTATCTATGCCACATACAGATATCTTTGCATAAATATAAATAAACAGAAGACCATGCAAATGGGTTATTTTATATCTGTATCAATTTTCTTTTATGGTGCACTCCCAAGTTTTGACAATTGGTTTAGCACAATTTAGCTACAAGTACTTAAATATTCTTGAATGTGAAGAAGTAACATAATGACTTTCCACAAGCTGCAGGAAGAAAGTTCACAAGAAAATCAGGGCAATTTTTCATAGCAGCTTGTGTATTTACATATCAATAATCCATTTAATGAAGAGCACCAAAAATAGCAGATCAAGTTAAGTCCAGAAGCCACACACACAACACATTCTGCTAAATTCAAAACAATAGCAATTGAATAAACCTGCTCTGTGTACTAATATTGGAAAAATCCAATGTTCCTTAAATAAAAAAATCCTGGCTTGCTATCTTGCAATTGGGAGGAACTGTATGCTGATCACATTGGATGTGGTCTTTATCTCCAAATCTCCCTATCCTACTGAACTCACTTCTTTTCTGAAGTACTGTGCTGATCCTGACAGAATCAATTAGTCATCAGTGACCGAGTGGCCACTGTAAGCTAAACACTGAACTAAACATTATTGAGGGAAGACAAAAGAAACAAGACCCAGTTCCTACCCTTGCAGAGTTACAACCTGGTTGCTTATATAGGACACACATTTTAAAATAATAATAACCTTTAAAAATAACCTTACAAAGCAACTGAAGCAGTACCAAATAAGAGTGGGGAGAAGAAGTGTGAAGGGAATTGTGGTTGAAATCTGAAAACCCATAAAGTGGGTAGATGGGAAAGTAAATACTGGCAAATCTTAAAATACTTGTACTAGCAAAGGGGTTTTGAATCAGTTCCCTCAGATGGAAGCAGTAGGCTAATTGACCAGCCCAGTGTGTTTTAGAACTGTGTGCTTAAATGCGTACAGGTTCTATCACACCCTACTCATATCACCTCTGGTAGTTTCACAAATTTACATTTCCTTACTGGTTAGAGGCATACCTTTAAAACTTGAAAAAATGATTAGGGGTCTTGCTACTCAATGTTATTGTGGCCCATGGACCAGCAGAAACCTGGGAGCTTGTTAGAAATGCAATACATCAGGCTCTGCCCCCAGACCTACTGAATCAGAATCTAAATTTTTTAAAGATGTATTTACTTACTTACTTACTTACTTACTTACTTACTTACTTACTTATAGGGGAAAGGAGGGAAAAAGAGAGGGAGAGAAAAATCAATGTGACGGAGGAACATCAATCAGCTGTCTCTCTCACGGCACCAACTGAAGACCAGGCCCATAACCCAGGCATGTGCCCTGATTAGGAATTGAACTAGTGACCTTTTGCTTTGAGGGACAATACACAACCAACTAAGCCACGCTGGCCAGAGCAGAATCTAAATTTTAACAAGATCTCCAGTTGATTTGTATGTACATTAAAGTTTGATAACTACTGGTTTAAGACACATAAAAAAAAAAAAAAAGAAAGCCCTGCTTCAGCCAAAAGTAATTAAAAATAGGGAGTGTGCTATCGAACAAGTGACAATACGAGGTGAAAATTAAACCAATTCAAAAATGTTGAGATTATATGAACTAAATACAGTGTATCCTTTAAAAGCATTGGCTCTTAAACATCAGCATTCATCGGATTTACCTGAGATGATTGCAGGTTCTCTGGCTCTACTCTAGCAAAGATTCTGATTGAGGAGATGTGGGGTGGTACCTTTCAAACAAACACACAGGTGATTCTGCCTGCTATAGGTTGAATTGTGTCCCCCAAATTCATATGTTGAACCCTAATCCCCAGTGTGACTGTATTTGGAGACAGAGCCTTTAGAGGATAATTACAGTTGAATGAGGTCATAAAGGGGTTGGCTCTAATTCTGCAGGATTATTGGTCCCATAAAAAGAGGAAAAGGAAGAGATCAATCTCTTTCTTGAGTATGCTCAGAGGACAGCCCACGTGAGGAAAATGTAGATGTGAACAAGCCAGGAAGAGAAGCCTCACCAGAGCCCAACCATGCTGGCACACTAAGCTCAGACTTCCAATCGCCAGAACTGTGAGAAAATAAATGTCCCTCAGTCTTTGGAATTCTGCTATAGCTGCCTGAGCTGCTACAGGTGGTCCCTAGACCTCATTTTGCCTTGAACCTTTCTGTATCCTGAGCCTCCTATGGAATGTAGACTACTTCTTGGTATCTTCTACCCCAAGGTCTCTGAATATTTCAGTGAAATACCTCATGAAAGTACACCCTCATGGTCCTCAGATAGAAGGGACAGGAAAACATTGGGGTAAGTTGTTACCATCAGAGTGGGGACACCCAAACAGCCTAGGCAAGGCACTGTGATCTTAAAAATTTGACAGAGTTCCCACAGGTAAAAATAGAGAGAAAGGAGAATCCAGGCTGACCCATCATTTTCCTCCACGTGCATTTGTCAGGTTGGCAGGGATTCGGTCTCACTTTCCACTCCAGACCCCTGCCCTGACATGACCTCTAATTCTCAGCTCCGAACAAAGATTGTTGTGGGGTGCAAATCATGACTCAGCCCAGCAGATGACTGGTCTGGGTAATTCTGTTGTTGGCTTGCCCTGGGCTTCCTACCTTTTTGCAACCTCAAGTGAACAAATTCTTTTATTTTAATTTTATATATATATATAAAATTAAACCTATATATATATATATATATATATATATATATATATATATAGGTTTTTATTGTTGTTCAGTTATAATTGTCCCACCTTTTTCCCCATTGCTCTCCCCTACCCCATCCCTCCACTCCCACAGTCGATCTACCCATTGTCCATGCCCACAAATCCTCTATTCATGTTCCTTTGCTTGCCCCTTCCCCTACTTTCTCCCATTATCCCCCTCCCCGCTCCCCTCTGGTCACTGTCAGATTGTCCTTTATTTCCAAATCTCTGGTTCTATTTAGCTCATTTGTTTGTTTTCTTGATTAGTTTCCACTTATAGGTGAGATCATATGGTATTTGTCTTTCACCGCCTGGCTTATTATGGTACATTTAGACAAGTGCACAAATTCTTAGTGTACAAACCTTGGTTCCCTCCAACTACCTCAAGTGAAGCTTCTGCATCTCAGTGCTCGACTCTCCCCTGCACCCTAGCATGATGTCTCCCCATATTTTCCATCTACACAGCAATAGAAGAGGTCGAGTCTGTTGGAGCTGGGACAATTGGATCAGGGAAGGCTGAGACCATAAAAATAAGCAAGATTACCACAGCATAGGTGGAAGCACAGAATTTCCCAGTAAGAGTAAAGACACAACTACTGTACAACACTGCTTTTCAAACTTTATTATACATCAGTGTCACCAAGAAAGTGGGTTATAATGAAGATTTGGGGGCTCCCATTCTGATTCAGTGGTTCTGAGGTGAAGCCTAAGAATCTGCATTTTAACAAGTATTTCAGCTGACTTGGATGCAGGTGATCAGAGGACCACACTTTGAAAACCATTATTTGGATCTACAGCTTCAATAATGCTATCTTTCTTCAGACACATATGACATTATACCTCTGGTCTCTGGCTTAAATGGGACAAGTGAGCTCTTTCCCTGTGACAAATGAGGGTAAATGAAGAGCCCTCTAAAGTGTTTTTTTTTTTTTTTAAGTAAAGTATAGTAACTTATAAGGGAGACATCTGGGGAAGAGTTTCAGAGACTATAGCCATTTATCCCAGACTCTCAATTTCTATCTGAATTTTTACTTTTCTCCAAGCCAAAAAACCTCCATATTGTCATTAGATATTTCTTCTTAAAATTTTAATCATGGTTTTTTTCCCCCTGCTTAAAAACTTTATAACATCCCTGGCCAGTGTGGCTTAGTTGGTTGGAGTGTTGTCCTATTGACCAAAAGGTTGTGGGTTTCATTTCCTGTCAGAGCACATAGCCAGATTGCAGGATCAATCTCTGGTAGGGGCGCATACAAGCAGGTGGCTAATCAATGTTTCTCTCTCACATCAGTGTTTCTCTCTCTCCATCCCTTTCTCTCTCTCTAAAACAATGGAAAAAATGTCCTCGTGTGAGGATGAAAAAAAAGAACCTTACAACAATACTTCTCAAGTTGCTGTGTGCACTGTTTAGGAGACTATTTCTAAATGCAGATTCTTGGACATTCCCCATCACACACACACAATCTTAATTCTGTAGATTTAGGGTAGGGCCCAGGAATATGCTTTTATAATAAGCTCCCCAAGTAATTCTGATGCAAACTCCGAATGCTCATAAATTAATGCAGGATCTACCCCAGGAACAATTTGCGTTGCTCATTGGGGCCTGCAAGAGACACCATTCAATTATTAGGACTTTCAAGTTCTGTGGTAGATGCATAGGGGAGATGTTTGGGCCTGAGAATCTTCCTGAGTTCAGCAAACCCTACATACTTGAAGGTTCCTGAGCAGGCAAGCAATGTAATTAAAAAAAAAAAAAAAAACTGGAAGTTATTTTTTGAGCTACTACATGTGAGCACAACCAGAAAGCAGATGGGATTACATACTCAGAAAAACTAAGCAGAAGGTGAGGAGCTATAGAAATAAAATCAATAGGTCTCCTGTTAGAGTACCTTAGTTTTGTTTTTTCTGTTTTTCATTCTGTTTGTTTGTTTGTCACCTTCAAAAAAACTGATGAGAGTGGAATGCTGAAAAATATGAGAGTGGAGAAATAACCAAAAGCCTTCCTCAGCAAAGCAAAGTCCAGATCTCGGGGATCAGCTGCCTTGTGAGAATCCAGGCCCAATGTGCAGATTCAGGCTCCCTGCTCCTGCTGCACTTTTAAGTCAAGTGGAAAAGGGTTTAGAAAAAGAAAAGACAAGCAAAGAGCAGAACGGAAAATACATTCAGTGCCTAGGGGACTGGTGGAGGAGGGGGCTTGTGAGGAAAAACAGATGAGGATTTAGAGCGAGGTATTTTTTTTAATTGAGTAAGGAAATAATTCCACAGCATTAAGTGCCACACCACACCAGAGACTGAATGAAACAGCCTGGCCCAATAATGCATGCCATATGCCGACTTAACCACCAAGTGTGCCTGGTGCCCCCAGTGCATAGAAAAGGATACCTTTCAGAAGCTGATAATTTTGCAGACCACCTGGGGTTCTTATACTGAAGCATTCCTTGGGACCTGACACTGCATTGTTTCCCGCAGCAAGGGCTGATGGCTGTGTCAAGCATAGGTAGATTTTTCAAACTACGTTTCTTAATGCAGCCAACAATGAGGCAGTCAGTGTAGAGTTTACACTAATTTTAGATTTTGAGCCAGAAAAGCTGTCTTATCAGAAATCACTATGAATAAAACCTAATTTCAGAGATATTCATAATTCCCCTGCTAGTGTCTTTCATTGCAACTATTTTGGATATTCTAGTATTATACTTCAATAGATTAGGTGTGGAACCTTGCTCTGGACTTACCCTTCTACAAACATACACACACACACACACACACACACACACACACCCTTCTAAAACTCCCCTGTGCTATGTGCCATTAAACCAGGCACAGAGGTGAGTAATTGCTAATCTAACAACTGAGTCTAGCTTAATATGTTAATGGGCACTAATGGCCTAATGATAACATACAACTATGTCAGATAGTAGCATTGTGGTTAGGAGTCAAGCAGAGCTGGGCTCTGATGCCAGCTATATCACCTATTAGCTGCCTCTCCTTGAGTGAGTCATTTAACCACAATGTGCTTTCATTTTCTCATCTGAAGAATGAAAATAATAGTATAAATCTCACAAGGGTTTTGCCAGTCTTAGCACAGAACCCATCATATAGTGAATGTCCAGTAATTTTTATTCACTTTAATATTTTTGCTGATGTCATCCCTGTCTTGTATAGGTAGCATTTCAACAGAGAAGTTCTAGAAACTCATTAGCAATGGTAATTCTGGGTACTAGGAAGAGGCACTTAGGAGAAGTCGAGCTTGGGGCATGGTTTATACCAGCACACCCAGAGCAGAACTCATCAGATATCGTGGATCTTTCCTCACTGGTGGCTTTAATAATGCCTTAGTGTTTCCATCTTCTGAACCCAAAATGGGATTATACTGGGGCCAAATGATCTCCTCCATATGAAGAGAAAGGAAGCACACCTAAAGAAAACACAAGGTAGAACTGCTATTGTCCTTTGTATTTTTCAGTGTGCTATTTTTGGCACTCTTTCCTCACAGTATGTCTCTGTTTTTCATTCCTTGCCAGAACCAAATTCCAATTAGGGGTTCATCAACAGTAAGAATTCTGCTGCAAAGAACAAAATAATTGTGACATGTTTGTTTAAAGCTGATTTTTACTTAATAAACCATCTGTTGGGGATAACCTAGTGCTGTTCAAGAAATCCCTCTATAGATCAATCAGAAAGTTTAAAGGTTCAATGCAATATCTATGTTTAGACAGCCCTTATACTAATGGTACTCTATATATTTTTAACATGTCAGACTACTTATACAGCAGCTAATTAGATATCTAATTAAACTTCCACTCTGGGCAGTCAGGAAATGCCCTAAACCTAGTCAGTCAAAATGATTAGTGGGGGGAGACTAATGCAATATAACATATTCACATGGGCAATATGTATAAACAAATGAACTATAAACCTACAGGGACCAAAATTAAAGATGGAATCAGAAGGGATGTATATTCTAGAGAGAAGAGATTGTGCCCTTAAGTTGAAGGGATCAATGGCCCTTTCAGGAAATACTTGGCTCTCACAAAGTGAGGAATAGAAGCCCAAGCATTGTATTAATAACTCTTCAGTGGGTACTCTCTGAAGCTTGCATTTAACCCACCACCCACATTCTGAACTTGGGTTACTTCAACATAATTAAATTAATCTACTAGATGCAAAATTCAAAACACTGGTTATAAGGATGCTCAGTGAACTGAGGGGAAGAACAGATGAACTTAGAACTTCAACAGCCTAAAAAAAGGACATATAAACCATAAAAAAGTCAGAAATGAAGCCCACGCTAACTGAAATGAAGAACCATTTACAGGGAATCAACAGTAAAGTAAATGAAGCCAAGAATGAAATAAGTGATTTGGAATACAAGGAAGCAAAATATATCCAATCGGAACAGCAAAAAAGAAAAAAGAATCCAAAACATAAAGATAGTGAAAGGAGCCTCTTGGACAACTTCAAACATACCAACATTCATACCATGGGTGCCAGAAGGAGAAGATAAAAAGCAAGATAATTGCGAATCTATTTGAAAACCGATGACAGAAAAGTTCCCTAACCTGATGAAGGAAAAACATACACAAGTCCAGAAAGTGCAAACAGTCCTAAAAAAGATGAACCCAAGGGGTTTATAGGAGCTACTATAAAGGACACATGGACAAAATCAAGGGGGAGGGTAGAGGTGGGAGAGGGAGGTGGGATTGGCTGGGGTGGGGTGGAGGGATGGGGAAAAAATGCAGACAACTGTAATTGAATAACTAAAAAATAAAGAAAAACTCAAAAAAAAAGATGAACCCAAAATGTCCCACACCAACACACATCATAATTAAAATGCAAAAGGTTAAAGACAAAGACAGGCTCTTAAAAGAAGCAGGAGAAAGGCAGTTATTTACCTGCAAGGGAGCTTCCATAAGACTGTCAGCAGATTTTTCAAAAGAAACTTTGCAGGCCAGAATGGATTGGTACGAAATATTCAAACTGATGGAAAGTAAGGACCTACAACTAATATTACTCTCCCAGTAAAACTATCATTTAGAATTGATGGACATATAAAGAAACTTTCCCAAACAAGCAAAAGGTACAGGAGTTCATCACCACCAAACCAGTGAAATGTCAAAGAGACTTATTTAAGAATAAGAAGAAAGATTAAAAAGTATGAGTGATAAAATGACAATAAGTACATATCTATCAACAATTGAATCTAAAACAAAACAAAACAAACAAACAAGCAGAACAGAAACAGACTCATAGGCACAAAAAATATTTTCATGGTTGCCAGATGGGATGGCGTTGGGGGAGGCACAAAAAAGGTCAGGGGATTGAGAAGTACAAATTGGTTCTTACAGAACAGTCACGGGATGTAAAGTACAGCACAGGGAGTAGTCAATAATATTGTAATAACTATATATGGTGTCTGATGGGTACGAGATTTATCAGGATGATCACTTGGTAAACTTATAATGTCTAATCACTGGGGTATACACCTGAAATTGATATAATATTGTATGTTAACCGTAATTGAAAAATTTTAAAAATAATTCAAATAACCCATATTCTGATCTTGGGTTACTTCTTCATAATTACATTAATCAAGTCAATAAAATTATAGTAATGAGAGAGGAGGAAATGATGCAGATTCATTTAGTTTTACCATAACCAGGAGCCATTGCTCCTGTAGATGCCCATGGTATCTAAAATTCTGGGATAATAACTACAAATGAAATCATTGAAAAGAAACTGAACTGGAAGAATCTACAACAATATTATCAATACATTGCAAACACCACAACATAAATATCAACATCTCCATTTCAAGCCAGTTTCAAGAGGATTTCTGAAAGTTTTTATAAGCCCCACTTCCTGAGGCCCCTTCCATTATATATGTCCTCCTCCCAGATGTAACAGGTATATAATCAAGGAGTGGTGGTAGAGGAAAGATCACGAAAGGTAGCATAAATTAGTTGGTATTACAACTGTTAATAATTGTCTCTGATAATATCTTTTCCAATGTCTTATCTCATCCATTAATTTTCAAACCAGGCCATGAGAGGATTCCTTGTTACCCATGCCAAACCTCAGAAGTCCTAAATTCTAGATGTTTATACACCATATACAAGAAACATAAATTCTCTTTTTCCACCTTTACCTTTGTTTATAGGGAGGTTTAGAATTGCATCCAAGCCATGACTGTGTGGTACGGGAATTTCCACTCAATTAGGTGGGGAAGAAAGAAACAAAGGAAATCATAAGCCTATGGTCTTTCTGACTTTGTGATGATTAGGATCTTGACAGAGAATGGGAGTGAAAGCAATGTTTAAAAGTTTTCTGCACTCCCCTCCTCACTGTTAACTCTATATTGATATTAGACTTCATATTTCTATTAATAATATTGTGATTATAATTTTATATTGTTGTTCAATTACAGTTGTCCCAATTTTCCTCCCATTGCTCTCCCCTGCCCCGACCCCCCACTCCCTTATTCAATCCCCTCATTGTCCATTACCATGGGTCCTCCATACATGTTCCTTGACCCTTCCCCTTCCCCTTCTTTCCCCCATTATCCCTCTCCTCCCACCCCTCTGGTCACTGTAAGTTGGTTCCTTATTTTCATGTCTCTGGTTATATTTTGCTTGCTTGTTTACTTTGTTGATTAGGTTCCACTTATAGGTGAGATCATATGGTATTTGTCTTTCACTACCTGGCTTCTTTCACTTAGCAATATGTTCTGCAGTTCCATCCATGCTGTCGCAAAGGGTAGGAGCTCCTTCTTTCTTTCTGTTGTGTAGAATTCCATTGTATAAATGTACCACAGTTTTTAATCCACTCATCTACTGATGGACACTTGGGCTGTTTCAAACTCTTGGCTATTGCAAATAGTGCTGCTGTGAACACAGAGGTACACAAGTTCTTTTGAATTGGTGTTTCAGGATTCTTAGGGTATATTCCCACCTGTGGGATCACCGGATCAAAAGGTAGTTCCATTTTGTTTTTTGAGGAAATTCCATACTGTTTTCCACAGTGGCTGCACCAGTCTGCATTCCCACCAACAATGTACTAGGGTTCCCTTATCTCCACATCTTCACCAGTACTTGTGGTTTGTTGATTTGTTTATGATGGTCGTTCTGACTGGTGTGAAGTGGTATCTCATTGTGGTTTTAATTTCCATCTCTCTGATGGCTAGTGATGTGGAGCATCTTTTCATATGTCTCTGGGCCCTCTGTATGTCCTCCTTGGAGATTGAACTACAATCTGTTCAATCTCATTGAACTACAGTCTGTTCAATGGCCCATTTTTAATTGGATTTTTTGTCTTCCTGGTGTTGAGTTGTATGAAATCTTTATATATTTTGGAGATTAAACCCTTGTCTGACACTTCTCCAAGGAAGACATACAGAGGGCCCAGAGACATATGAAAAGATGCTCAGCATCACTAGCCATCAGAGAGATGCAAATTAAAACCACAATGAGGTATCATCTCACACCAGTCAGAATGGCCAACATAAACAAATCCACAAACAAATGTTGGAGAGGATGTGGAGAAAAGGGAACCCTTGTGCACTGTTGGTGGGAATGCAGACTGGTGAGGCCACTGTGGAAAACAATATGGAATTTCCTCAGAAAACTAAAAATGGAACTGCCCTTTGACCCAGTAATTCCGCTGCTGGGATTATACCCTAAGAACACTGAAACACCAATCCAAAAGAATCTGTGCACCCCAATGTTCATAGCAGCACAATTTACAATAGCCAAGTACTGGAAGCAACCGAAGTGCCCATCAGCAAACGAGTGGATCCAAAAACTATGGTATATTTACACAATGGAATTCTACGCAGCAGAGAGAAAGAAGGAGCTTATACCCTTTGCAACAGCATGGATGAAACTGGAGAGCATTATGCTAAGTGAAATAAGCCAGGAAGTGAGGGACAAGTACCATATGATCTCACCTTTAACTGGAACATAAGCAATAGAAGAAAAAAGCAAACAAAATATAACCAGAGACATTGAAGTTAAGAACAATCTAACAATAGCCAGGGCGGGGGTGGGGGGTGGGGGCGGGGATAGTGGGAAGAGGGTATTACAGGAACTACTATAAAGGACACATGGACAAAACCAAGGGGGAGGGTGGAGAGGGGGGAGGGAGGTGGGTTCACCTGGGGTGGGGTAGAGGGATGGGGAGAAAAGGCATACAACTGTAATTGCATAACAATAAAAATAAATAAATAAATAAATAAATAAACCCTTGTCTGAGGTATCATTGGCAAATATATACAGTTGCTTCCCTTTTTATTTTGATGGTGTTTTCTTTAACTGTGCAGAAGCTTTTTAATTTCATGTAGTCCCATTTGTTTATATTTCCCCTTATTTCCCTTGCCCTAGGAAATATATCAGCAAAAATATTGCTACATGGGATATCTGAAATTTTACTGCCTATGTTTTCCTCTCGGATTTTTATGGTATCACAACTTATATTTAAGTCTCTTATCCATTTTGACTTTATTCTAGTGTATTCTGGTGTAAATTGGTGGTTTAGTTTCATTTTTTTTTTTGCATGTACCAGTCCAGTTGTCCCAACACCATTTGTTGAAGAGGGTATATTTACTCCATTGTACGTTTGTGCCCCCTTTGTCAAATGTTAATTGACCATAGAGACATGGGTTTATTTCTGGACTCTCTATTCTGTTCCATTGATTTATGTGTCTATTGTTCTGCCAGTACCAGACTATTTTGATTACAGTGGTCTTGTAGCATAGTTTGATATCAGATATTGTGATCCCTTCAAATATGTTTTTTTTTTTCTCAAGATTGATGACACTATTTAGGCTCCTTTTTCATTCCTTATTTTTTGAAATATTTGTCCTAGATCTGAGAAATATGCCATTGGTATTTTAATAGGAATTGTGTTGAATGTATGATTGCTTTGGGTAGTATGGACATTTTAATGATGTTAATACTTCCAATCCATAAACACGGTATATACTTTCATTTATTTGTATCTTCCTCAATTTCTTTCTTCAGGGTTCCTTAGTTTTCTAAGTAAAGGTCTTTTTAAAAAATATATTTTATTGATTATGCCATTATCACAGTTTTCACAATTTCTCCCCCTTTATCCCACCTCTGCCCTGCATCCCCCAACCCTCCAGCATTACCACCCCCCACTTCATGTCCATGGGTTGTACATATAAGTTCTTTGAGTTCTCTGTTTCCTATACCATTTTTGATATCTCCCCATCTATTTTATGCCTACCAATTATGTTTCTTCTTCCCTGTACCTTTTCCCTCCTATTCCTCCCTTCCCCCTCCCCACTGAAAACCCTCCATGTGATCTCCATTTCTCTGATTCTGTTCCTGTTCTAGTTGTTTGCTTAGTGTTTGTTCTTGTTGTTTGTCTTTTCTTTTAGGTTCATTTGTTGATAGTTGTGAGTTTCTTGTCATTTCACTGTTCATATTTTTGATCTTTCTTTTCTTAGATAAGTCCCTTTAACATTTCATATAATAAGGGCTTGGCAATGATGAACTCCTTTAATTTGACTTTATCTGGGAAGTACTTTATCTGCCCTTCTATTTTAAATGAAAACTTTGCTGGATAGAGTAATCTTGGATGTAGGTCCTTGCCTTTCATGACTTGGAATACTTCTTTCCAGCCTCTTCTTGCCTGCAAGGTTTCTTTTGAGAAATCAGCTGATAGCCTAATGGGAACTCCTTTGTAGGTAACTCTCTGCTTTCCTCTTGCTGCTTTTAAGATTCTCTCCTTATCTTTAATCTTGGGTAATTTAATGATAATGTGCCTTGGTGTGTTTCCTTTTGGGTCCAACTTATTTGGGACTCTCTGGGCTTCCAGGACTTCCTGGAAGTCGATTTTCTTCACCAGACTGGGGAAGTTTTCCTTCATTATTTGTACAAATAAGTTTTCAATTTCTTGCCATTGTTCTCCTTCTGGCACCCCTATAATTCAGATACTGGAACGTTTCAGGTTGTCCCAGAGATTCCTCAGCCTCTCTTCTTTTTTTTTGAATTCTTGTTTCTTCATTCTGTTCCAGTTGGGTATTTATTTCTTCCTTTTGTTCCAAATCATTGCTTTCAGTCTTGGTTTCCTTCCTGTCACTTTTGGTTCCCTGAATATTTTGCTTTATTTCATTTTGAGTATCTTTCATTTGTTTTTTCATTTTTCAACCAAGCTCAATCAGTTCTGTGAGCATTTTGATTACCAGGGCTTTAAATCCTCCATCAGATAGGTTAGCTCTCTCCTCCTCGCTTAGCACTCTCTCTCTGAAGTTCTGCTCTGTTCTTTCATTTGGGCCATATTTCTTTGTCTCTTCGCACTGGTCTGGTTGTTCTGATTGACTGTTTCTTTAATTCCTTGGTTGTCAGAGCTTCGTGCAGTTTGATTTTCTGGCACTTCTGTGTTCATTGATTTTAGATTGGTTGTTATCCTCCTTTTCATTGTGCGAGGAACCTATGCCTCCATCTTGGCTGGAACTCTGTCTAAACACAGGTCTTTTGCCTTCTAGGATAAATTTATTGCTAGGTACTTCATTTTCTTGTTGCTATAATAAATGGGATTTCTTTCCTAGTTTCTGTTTCTGATATTACGTTGTTGGTGTACAATAATGCCATCAAATCCTGAACATTGACTTTGTATCCCGGTACTTTGCCAAATTCACTTATTAGGTCAAATAGTTTTGGGTGGAGACTATAAGGTTTTCTATGTTCACTATCATGTCACTGCAAATAATGACAGTTTACATCCTCCTATCCAGTTTGGATGCCTTTATTTCATCATCTTGTCTGACCACTGTGGATAAGACTTCCACTACTATGTTGAGTAAGTGTGGTGAAAGCAAACACTCTTGTTCTGTTTCTGATCTTAAGGGAAAAGCTTTTAGTTTTTGCCAATTGAGTATGATGTTGGCTATAGGTTTGTCGTATATGGCCTTAATTATGCTGAGGTTTGCTCCCTCTATTCCCAATTTGCTAAATGTTTTTATCATAAATGGTGCTGGATTTTATCAAATGCTTTTTTCGCATATATTAATATGATCATGTAGTTTTTGTCCCTCATTTTGTTTATGTGGTGTATTACTTTTATTGATTTGCAACTATTGTACCATCATTGCATCCCCAGGATCAATCCAACTTGATCATGGTACATGATCTTTTTAATGTATGGCTGGATCCTCTTGGGTGAGCCTGACTGTGCAGTCTCTGGTAGTGTCTTCCATGGCTGACAGGCTACAGGTTCTCCCCTACCAAGTACCTCGATCCTCTATCAACTTCTTTCTATTTCTTCATTGGAGTTATGTCTTGGTCACTTGGTATTGCTGTGTTATATAATGAAGGTTCATGCCCCAAACTTTCCAATCAAATATCCTTTTGTGGTGGATACCAAAAGAAAATGCTAAGCCAAACTTATTTATGGGGTAACTCTGCTAGTATCTAACTAAGATTAGGGAAAAAAGACCACATTGATGGGGTGTTCTAGGGAAGAGGCATTCCAATCTAAAGTAAATAGGCAAAACTGGAATTTCTGGCAATGACTCGTAACAATGTCTCTGCATGAAACCTGAATTTCTTGTATCTGAAGATAATCTTTTGGTCTCAGGAGGAGAAAGTGTATGGTAGAGAGGCCTCACTTGAATTATAGAAACATCTCTCCTATTTTCCAAGGGAATGGAATAGAAAACATTTGATCTGCTACTTGGCTTCTCTTTCTTCAGTACTTATCACTTTATATTCACAGTCTCTCTCATAGTTAAAGGTCAAGCTTTTCAAATACATACAGAATACAAGCCTACAGATTTTCAATTTCTGTAGCATTCTCTGGCCATGCATGTTTCAAAGATCCCATGTCTTTTTGTTAAAATAGTTTGAGATATTATTTCATCAACATAAAAGTATTAATCACTTAGTTGTTCTGTACACTGATTTTTACTTCTTTTGTGGTTTTTGTGAGATATTCAAATGAGACATGGTCAAGGAAGATGCCATGGTCCAATAACCCAGAAAGAAGCAGGGAAGAGACAGGCAACAAGATGAAGAGAAACAGAAAGAGTAGTGACAGAATGTGGTGGGAGGGATGAAAGGGGAAAAGAAGAGAGTTATTCAGGGATATTAGCTTTAGTAGTTCCAAGCACTGAGTTCCCTAAACCAGCAGAGTCAATTTGAAATTGATCTGGGAGACAGAAAGTTTGAATGCATTGTATACTTGTTTCTGCTCTCCACCAGCACAGTATATTTTGATGGTTGGTCTTTTGGCACAAGACTAGACAATGCAAATCTGTGAAGGCAAAAAACATTGCACATATTAAACAGCGGTTGGTGCAACACACATTAGTGTAGTTCACAGTGATCTGTATGTGCACCATTTCAACCCACTGGACTGCTAGATGATGGGAATTGGAGCCTGAATGTCTAGGCTGAGCAAGAATACACCCCCTGGAATTTTTTTTCTGAATTGGCATTTATCAAGCTGGTGTGAAAATTCAAACAGCAGAGATGGCATCAAGTTCTTTTTCTTCCAAAGAAGAATATTCTTTTTTCAGGTAGTACATTTCTAAACTGCAGACTGAACACAATATTTTTAAGTCTAAGTGCTAATTAGAGAGAGAAAGAAATGTATCTCCTTTTGTTCAGAAGGAGAATTCTATTGAGCCTTTGACAATGAAGCTGCTTAAAGGACAGCCCGAGTTGCTATTCCTGCACAGAGCTTCTGTAGAAAGAAGATAAAGAGCTCACTTATAGAGTACTCTGGCTTTGTGCCATCCTCTTGCTGCTTCCTCTGGACTCCAGTGGGAAGTAGAGTCCTAAAAGTAAATAAAAGGTCCATGGAAGACCAGATAAAGCCTATGACTTGAAGCCACAAACCAGAATGCTCCATTGGGGCATCTAATTGCCTCAGAAAGTCTTTGTGAGTTTTTGTTCCCATTTTAGGCCCTGCTGCTCACTCCTAGCATCAGCTGAGAGATTATAGTGAGCTCACAAAATGACAGGCCACTCAGGAACCTAGACAAGATGGGTTTCTCAGAGGCACAAAAGGCTCCTCAAAGTTGTACTACTAATTTTAGGAGCCTCTGGGAAGAGGGTCTACTTTGTCCATGTACAGTTTACTTTCAAAAGTGCCATTGGTAAGAGTGGAGGAGCTGTAAACTGCAGCACCCTCAAGGCCACCTCCACTGGGGCTTAAATGCAGCACTTGGAGAACTCTGTATATCTCCTGACAACATGCCTAGTGCTTAGTCCATGCAGCTTCCCAACTGTAACCTCATGTCTTTTACCTCAACAGATTGGCTAGTCCACTATACAACAGTCCCTGCTGCCCTTAGGCCATTCTCACAGCTCCACAGTTCTCACTGGATCCTACCATTCAAAACTTTGGCTTTTTTTCTTTTTGATTTAATAAAATCTTATACTTGAGGCTATATGTGTGTGTATGCATATAGTAATGCACAAATCATAAGTCTGCAGCAGAATGAACAGAGTGAATTTTCATAAACTAAATATGTCTATGTAGCTGATACCCAGATCAAAAACTAAACCACTGCTAGCAACCCAAAAGCTCCCCAGTTGCCCTCCTATCACTATCACCCAAAGGTAATAACTATGTTGACTTCTACCAGCATAGATTAATTTCATCTGTTTTTGTACTTTATAGAAATTAAACCTTACAGTATGCATTCTTGTGTCTTTTACACACTATTATGTTTTAGAGGTTCAGGTGGTTGAATACAATTTTAGAATCTTTATTCTCATTTTTGTTAAATATATATTCATCCAAAATAATACTAATTTATTTATCCATTCTGCCACTTAGGGGCATTTCAGTAGTTTCCCTACCTTTAGCTGTCACAGATAGAGTAACTATGAACATTGTAGCACAAGTACATTGAGTAACATATGTATGTTGTCGTGGACTTTAGCTTTCCCATCTCTGCCAAGCTCAAAGGCCTGCCTGATTCCAAATCTCACTAGACAGCAGCTAATAAGACTTATTAATTGTGACTTTTACAGCCAACTGTGGCAACATGTACATATTAGGGTGGCCCCCCATGTTCACACCCTGTATAATCCCCTCCCACTGAGTGTGGATAAAACCCATGATTTGCCTCTAAGTAACAAAAGATGGCAAAGGCTGACACTCTTATGATTATACTATATTATAGTTATATAACAACAGGGATGGGGTGCCACTCTTGTGATTACACACACATTATAAAAGGGACTATGGAGAGGACCACGTGACAAGAAACCTGCACACAGTCTCTACTTACTGAAAGCAGCCTCTGCTCCATACCCAGCAACAGAATGGAAATCTGAGTTCTACAGCTGCAAGATTAAGTCTACCAATCAACTGAATGATTATAGAAATGTACTCCTTCCCAGTCAGGATTCCAGATGAGAACACAATCAGCTAATAACTTTGCAGATTTATGTGCAGAAGACATACTTAAGCCATGCCCAAACTTCTGACCTAAAGAAACTGAGATTAAAAAAATGTGTGTGCTGTTTTAAGTCACTAACTTTGTGATCATTTGTTGCGCACTGTATTCATTTCCTATTGCTGCCATAGCATATAACCACAAACTAAGTGACTTCAAACAACACATATTTATTATGATACAATTCTGGAGATTAGAAATCTTAAAATTAAGGTGCTAGCAGGACTGTATTCCTTCTGGAGGCTCTAGGGGGGCAATCAGTTAGTTCCCTTGCCTTTTCCAGCTTCCAGAGGCTACTTGAATTCCTTGGCTCATGGTCCCTTCATCCATCTTCTAGTCTTTGTCTGTCTTTCTGACCTTTGTTTCTTTCATCACACCCCCTTCTCTGACTCTGACCTTCCCACCTTCGTTATGAGGACATTTGTGATTCTATTGGGCCTACCAAGATAACCCCGAATTATCTCCTCATCTCAAGATCCTTAATTAAATCACATTTTCAAAGTCCTTTTGCCATGTAAGGTAATATGTTCACAGGTTCTGGGGACTAGGATGTGGACATCTTGGGGGAGGGCATTATTCTGCCCACAAATTGCTGCAATAGAAAATTAATACAACAAGCGGGACATGAGTCACTCCTTTCCCAAATGTTGTTTATCCCATTATATGAAATAATAGGGTTATGAAAAGTATCCAACCATAGCAAGTCTTTCCTTAATGACCTGTTATCTCTCAAAGTTCACATATTATTTCAACAAATCATTTGACACTTTCTCTGAGTTCATTTTGGAGGATCACTGATTGAACAGAAATACATACTACAGAGGAAAAAGTGTCTTTCTTTTCCAAGTTTTCATGAAGTGCGTATATGTATTTATATGAGAACATACTTGAGAAAGTTTCTGTGTTTTATAAACCAATGCTTTTTGAGTTAGACAAGATAGAAGATGTGCTGACTGTTCTTAATCTTAATGTACAGCAATCTAGATGTATCAATTAATGTTAGGTTTGTCTACAAGATAGACATCAAATATCTGTGGTTCAAATAAGTTTTTTTCTCCAGCTCCAGACTTTCACGTAACAATCTAAAAATTGCATTGTTGCTCTCTTCCACCAAGCCCTCAGGGACCTCACAATCATCCAAAAGTTGAATGAGGAGAAAAGTAGGAGAAAGGGAATAAAGAAAACATGCCAATTTTAAGAAAGGTTTCCCAAAACTGCTACAAAATTCTACTGTTATCCATTGGCCTTATATGACCACATTCAACAACAAATAGTTCTTTTTGTGGATGGTCATAAGCCACACACACAAATGAAAAAAAAAAACTGGCAATTTTATTACTGTGGAAAAAGGGTAAAAGGAAAATTGACAGTAATTCTGCCTGTATGGTAAAGCCAATGATATGGTTTGAACTTGATGACTTTAAGTAAGCACATTGGAAGTGTATGGTTTTCTGGAGTCCATTATTGTTATTAAAGATTTACTAATTTGAAATGAGATTCTGGAAATTAGAGCATATCCAAACACTTCTTGACTGCTTGAATAACATCCTAAAATCTTCTACTCCCTTCCTTCACATCACATTAGTCTCTAACTTCTTTTGATTTTATCTCCTTTATATTAATTTTCTTGTTTTCCATTGTCAGTGCCATAACAAAGCCTCATTATCTCCAATCTGGATTGCTACAACAATCTGTAGAAGGTTAGCAAAGACCTCAGTTCCTAATTTTCCTGTCCTCCTCCACACCACACCATACACCCAGGATGTGATTCATATTCATCACCTAGTTAAATGTATACAAACTGATCTATTATACTCCTCAGAAATATCTTGCCATGTTTTAATCTGATGAAGAGTTCCCAAATCGGCCATGTCAGGCAGAACCCATTAAAGTCCAAGGCTTAAATGAAATCTCTTGATTCTTCTTCAAGCAGTTGCAAGAAATGGTTCTGGTTTACCTATGTTTGGTATAACATCCAGTGTTGAACCAATCAACTGCAGCCAGCTGTGTGCAGTCATGTGGTATGGAATGAGTATTTGAAACATGGGGGATGAAAGTGAAGAAAGTTCTTAGATAATTCAAACAGGGGTGAGTAGAAATATTAGGGGAACCATTCTGTAAAGCACACGTTTGTCTAACCACTATGCTGTTTATCTGAAACTACTACAAGTAATAATAAATGTAAAGTGTAATTAAAAATAAAAACATATCTAAAGAAAAATAAGTAAGTAAAGCCTAAGCCTTCTAGCCAAAGGCAAACTTCCAAGTTGTCACTGTGTATCCACTTCTTATTTCTTCTCTCATAACCATGCATGTAACTTTCCTTTGTTAAAGTAATCCCATCTGGATACCTCTGGACAGAGTTCAGATTTTCCCACTCCTCCTGAGCAAAGTCTATGACAGTGTTCCTGAAGGCTGTTATACCTGAAATCAAACTTTGAGTTTTATATGTACAACGAGAATTACTTATTCCTTTTCCTTGGGAGCCTTCTTCTGGGACTAGAAAACTCACTACCAGTTAGCATCAGGAAAATGTAAAACAATGCCAGACAGAAATCTGGATCTACATAAAGTAATAAAGAACACTGGAAATGGTAACTACATGGGTAAATACATGGGATTGCTTTTCTTATCTTTAAAAGCTCTTTAAAAGATTGTTTAAACAAAAAATCATAAGAAGGTAGAGTGAGGTTTATAACACATGTAAAATAAAATGTGCGACAATGAAAGCACAAAGGTACGAATGTGAGAAATGGAAGTGAACTTTTGCAAAGTTCTTATATCACACATGAAGTGGTATAATATAACTTGAAGGTAGACTGTAATTTGTAAAAGATATTTAATATAAACACTAAAGCAACCACTAACATAAAACAAAGAGTTACAGCTAATAAATTAACAAAGGATATAAAATAGAATTGTAAAAATATTCAATTAATCCAAAATAACACAGAAAAAGAGGAAAGGGGAACAGAGAACAAATGGAACAGATAGAAAGCTAATAGCAAGATGATAGATTTAAGCCTAACCATATCAATAATCACATTATGTGTACATGGTCTAAATATCTGAATTAAAAGTCCAAGCAGATCAAACAGAAAGCAACACTCAATTATCTTCTGTCTATAAGAAATGCATTTTATATCTAAATATACAAATATGTTAAAAGTAAAAACATGGCAAATACATATCATGTTAACATTAATCAAAAGAAAGCTGAGTACCATATTAATATCAGAAAACTAGATTATAGAATTTTACCAGGAATAAAGAAAGTCATATCAAAATGATAAAGGAATCTTTTGTCAAGATGACATAACAACCATAAAGATGTGTGCATCTAATCACAGAGCTTCAATATATAGCACAGGTGGCAAACACAAGGCCCGCGGGCTGAAACCGGCCCTCCACCTTGTTTTATCCGGCTGCACTTTGTTTCTACCCTGCGGCAGCCCCGAGCTCTTGCTTAACTGTTAAGGGTAGTTATATTTACACAGTCCTAAAATTACATTCGGCCCTTTGAAGGCAACCTCGAGGCTGATGTGGCCCCTGGTGAAAATGAGTTTGACACCCCTGAATGGAAACAAACACTGAAATAACTACAAGGAGACATAGATAAATACCCAATTGTAGTTGGAGATTTCAACACGTCTCTCTCCAGTACTGATAGAACAAGTAGGCAGAGACTCAAGAGATAAAATATTTTAACAATATTGCCAATCAACTTTACCTAAGTGATATTTATAGAGCACTCCATTCAAGAGCACAACACAAATTATTTTCAGGTGCACATAGTACATTTACCAAAATTACCATATTATGAGCCATAAAACGAGTCTTGATAAATTTCAAAGGATTCAGTCATAAAAATATATATATTCCCTACGCCTAATGGAATTAAATTACAACCAACAGAAAAAAACAGCTTGAAAATCCCCTAATATCTGTAAAGAAAATAACATTTATATATAACCCATGGGTCAAGGAATTCAAAAGGGAAATTAGAAACTATTTTGAGTCAAATAAAAATGAAAACACAACTCATCCATTTTGGGGGTTACCACCAAAGCAGGGAAAACCATACCACTAAATGCCTGTGTTAGGAAAGAAAGATTTTAAACCAATGACCTCAGCTTCTACCTTAAGAAATGAGAAGAGCACATGAAACCCAAATGGAAGGAAGGAAGGAAGGAAGGAAGGAAGGAAGGAAGGAAGGAAGGAAGGAAGGAAGGGAAAGGAAGAGAAAGAGAGAGAGAGAGAGAGAGAGAGAGAGAGAGAGAGAAAGAAAGAAAGAAAGAAAGAAAGAAAGAAAGAAAGAAAGAAAGAAAGAAAGAAAGAAAGAAAGAAAGAGAGGAAGGAAGGAAGGATGGAAGGAAGGAAGGAAGAGAAAGAAAGAGAGAGAGAGAGAAAGAGAGAGGGAAGAGGGAGGGAGGGAGGGAGGAAGGGAGGAAGAAAGAAAGGAAGAAAGAGGAGGGAGGGAGGGAAAGAAAGATCAGCACGGGGAGGACAGGGAAGGAGATATTACAATGGTGTATAAGGAAACTTTTGGAGGTATTGGATATGCTCATCATCTCCATTGTGTGACAGTTTCACAGCTATATACATATGTCAAAACTTACCAAATAATACTTTTTGATATGTTCAGTCATATTATTATATGAATCACACCTCAATAAAGCAGCTTTTAAAATGCAATCCAGATAGATTAGTAAATGTTGTCTTTGTTTCCAGTTGGCAGTTTATTTCTTTGAGTATCTACCTAATTCCTTGAGCCACTTCCCTGCTCAGAAGTGCACCAAAAAAAAGGAAAGATGATGAAAATGCAGGTAGCTATTTGCCAAATGGATATAATAAAATGACCCTGATAACTCCACAGGATTCTATGAAGATCAAAAGTGGTAAGAACAGAGCTTATTACAAAGTTAGAAAGTGTTATAAAATGTAAAGGATTTATCTCTCCAGTTCCAGGTTTCCTGGTGAAGTGAAGAGCCAAATTTGGAAGTAAATAAAGTATGTCTTTGATCCTCTATCTCCTGGCCCTGATGCCCTCCTGTCATGACTCTCAAGGCCAGGGAAGGCCTAAACAGGCCCACATCCCACAACTCTCTCACCTTTTCTCTCTGCTAAACACTTATCCAGCTTTCTGTCTCCCTGGGAGAACGTGCTCTCAACTAAATGACAGTGAATGCTAAAAGCAATTCAGATAAATAACTTTCTTAAAAGCTATTTACTAATACATTATCTTTGACTCTTAGTAGCTTACTAAGCCTTAACACTGGTTAAATATTAATATCAACAAAATCCTTTAATGACTGGCTCTTAGTAGGGGGTGACATATGGAAGTGGATGGCCCCTTACTCAGTTTATCCTTTCACAAACTAAACAGTTCTTGGAAATTCCTTCTGTTGAGTTTACAATGCTGCAGTTCTTCTGTTCTAGTTAATTTATTATAAGCCAGGGATCTATTACATGAACATTCCTAGAACTCCTATAAATTTCCTCCCTCTCCCTGACCTATGCATGCACACCTTTAAAATTAATAAGAAAACAAAGTATCTCTGATCAGTCACAGCAATGTACAATTTCATCCCTTGTGTATCATTCCAGGATTGTGATCAAATCATTAAAATGCATTGCTAATGTGTAAATCTGGTCTCATTGGAATAAGCATGCTCTATAATTACTAAATACATTGTGAATGTTTGTGAATTTAACAAACTTTTGGACTAGTAAGCCTGTCTAAATACCACTCCCCACATAATAGCCAAAAAGCTTCAGAAGGAGCTCTCTCCAGTTTTGTTCTGTATGCCAATCAGTGGTATTGCTTTAACCTTTTTTTTTTTTTTGGAATAGGTAATAGATTCATCAAGTCACTACCAGACCTCCAACAAGCTCTCCTAACTAGTTTTTTTTTCTTTTTATATACAATATCAAGTCTGAGATAATCTATCTCTGTGTTTTGGAATAAAGTATAAAATATGGGTTTATGATATGATCAGTCTTCTGAAGTCCTTCTGAGAAAATGAGAAGAGAATCTAGTCAGTTGGCAACTTCACTAGTCTAAATGTTCTTGAATCTATTTCTTACCCAAATATCTTTGGGATGCTGCAGTTACTGCCTCACTGCATTGTGGGTGTATTATTTTGTTTTCTTCTGTTTTTATCCAGTAACTTTCAGCTTATCATTATTGTTCCAGCATGTGGCCATACCTGGTCATACAAGGATTGTTTTTTAAGAGACAGGCAATGTACTGTGCTCTGCTCAGTTCCACGACCAAGTAGGTGTCTACATCCTCATTAGGCTAATCATGGCTCACTCTTCCCCTGTATTATTCTGTACTGTACATTCTGTTCTAGGGATATCACACCTCTTCCCCTGCCACAGGATTTATTACAAATGCCTAGTCACCTGTACCACGTGGCCTCAGTCTACTAGCCTCTCTAGCCCTCATCACAAAACTGAAAGAAAAGGTTTACAGTGGAAAGAAAAATTTCTCCCTATCTACCTAGAATGGTACTTTCCTGTCTTCTCTCTAGGTATATGATCTGACAGTGGGCTTTCGAGGAAACAGTAGGAAGACTAGGGAAGGGTGGGCATCCCCACTAGTTACATACAGGTCAGCTTATCTCTCCTCCAAGGTCACCTGATAAGTGGGGTATGTTTGAAAACTTGGTTTATTTTCTTTCAAAAACCCTCCAGTATCTGGAGAATCCTCTTTCAATTTTTCTACCAACCTCCTCAAAAAAAAATAATCCAATAGAGGATATAAATGATCTTTTGGAGTAATTAAATGCTAAACACAATTTCTAAATCTAGAAGCTAGTTGTCTTCATAAATTCTTCTTAAAACGTCCAGCTGATGGACTCCTTCTAACATTGTTCTTACAGAATCTTCAGAGCCCATACACAATCCCTTCTGACAGCCTTCATTTCCTAAAGGCCTGGGCTTGGTTGGATGTGTGACTGTGTTAGTATTTTTTTTATTATCAATCTAGGAGGTGGGAGTCGATTTCCTCTGGCATTTTTCCCCTCCCCTTACTTTCATTAAAGCAAGGAATTGCTTTGTGCTTATTGTCTCATGTCTCTGAAGAGAGATGTGGCAGAGTGGAAAACAGAACTAGCTGGCTGATCATTCTGACTTTTAAGTTCCCAAAGCAGAAGCCCTTAGGAGAAGGGGATTCACTTATAAAGACAAACCGTCCTAGCTTGAACTACAAAGGGAAACAGGGTTTTTTCCCAGCTGGGGGAAATAAGAATAGGAGAGAGGGGCACTTTTTATCTCAGCTTCTGACCTGGCCTTCAGGGCAGCTGCAAGATGCCAGAGAATGAGATATGTGGGTCTTCAAAATAGGAGTCCAGAGGCCCCAATTTTTAAGTTGCAGGCCAATTAGACAGCAAGACTCTACAGAAGAAAATACAGCACTGACTCACAATGAATGATGGGGATGGCTGAGAAGATACAGGGCAAGTGCATACCTAGTAAGTAAGACCTCATCCTTCCTCCTCATCTCCGCTCTGCTGCCTGGTAATCTTGTATACCTGAGTTCTTTTCAGCTCAGAAAGTCTTTGCCATTTCAGGTAGTAATTTAGCCTGTCAATGTAGTTTTATCGTGAATATTCCCTATTAGGACCTCAGAAAATTGGGCTGGACGCCTCTGTCTCTAGACTAGATGAACTTCCTATGGGTTTTCCTCAGTCCAAGGGACAAGAGAGATAAGTACACCAATTCCTTAATAGGAAGTGCCACAAAAGACAGATGGACAACAGGACATGGACAAAATCTCGTCTTAATGAGTCAGTTCACCTTGAAGCTCTTTTTTAGGTATAATATATTCATTTTTAATCTTGTTTTTTAAAAAAACATATAATTTATGTGGGAATTTAGTATTTAATACCTTTGAAATTCCAAAAGGTGATCAAAAAGCACATCATTATAATAAAAATAGGATGTTTTTTGGTTTACCGAAACATTAAAGAATGCAATTTCATGCAGCATTGCAGGAAGCAAAATTGGGAATGGGAGCACAGTATATTCGATCCCATGCAAGGATTTGAACTGCTGCACTGAAATGAAAATATTTAGAGATTTATGTAAATAAAATATAAATTTTGCGATTCAGTGGAAATTGTTATAATTCTAAACTGGTCTCATAAATTCTAGCAGATACAGATAACCTGGAAATGTTTCAAATCTACAGTAAATTTTAAAGACACATTTCCACTAATATTTTATTTTTATATACTCTGGCTATATTTTCTCACATTTTAATTGTCTTTTAATAATTTGAATTCATATAGCATTAAGGTATTATTTATCCAAAAGCCTCTAGGAAACTAAAATTATACAACAGGAATGTATACAACTAAATAAGGATATTTGTATTATATACAAAGTAAAATCTGAATTGTTAGCAATGAACCTAAAGAGGATTTGGGGCAAAAACCTTCAGAATCATATGGAATTCTATTTTTTTAATTTTTATTGAATTTACTTTATGAAAAACAGTGCTACTTACAATAGCCAAGAGTTGGAAAAAGCCTAAGTGCCCATCAATAGATGAGTTAAAAAACTGTGGTACATTTACACAATGGAATACTATGCAGCAAGAAAAAGGAGGAATTCCTACTTTTTGCAACAGCATGGATGTAACTGAAGACTATAATGCTAAGTGAAATAGGCCAGTCAGTGAAAGACAAATACCATATAATCTCACCTATAAGGGGAATCTAATGAACAAAATAAACTAATGAGCAAAATAGAACCAGAGGCATAGAATCACACAATAGACTGACAGTAGTAAGAGGGGAGGGGGGGGGGCTGTCTGAAAGAAGGTGAAAAGATTAGTCAAGCAAGGAACATAGATGAAGGACCTATGATATGGACAACATGGTGGGGACTGACTATGGAAGTGGGGACCAGACCAGGTGGAGGTGGATGAAGGGGGAAACAATTGGAATAACTGTAAAACATAAAAATAAAAATAAAAAAAGGATTACTGGAGGATATTGATTAATAAAATTATAAAGCTTTCAGGTATACAATTCTATAATACAGCATCTGTATATTGTATTGTGTGTTCACCATCCCAAGTCAAGTCTCCTTCCATCACCATTTATCTCCCCTTTACCCTCTTCTACCTCCCCTACCCCCTTCTCTTCTGGTAATCACCATGCTGTTGTAGGTGTCTATGGCTTATTCCTTTTACCTTTTTATATTCTAAGTATCATCTTGATCCACAGTAGAAAATTTAAAGATAATGAATATTACTGCATTAAAATAATACTAATTGGAAAAATTATTTTATAAACTGCAAACTTCGGTTAATAGTACATAGTATAATATATTTAACTTTAAGAAAAATGTTGCAATGTTATCAAAAGGAGAAGAGCATATAGCTCAGAAAGGAGAGGAAAAAATTAAGTAGTTTTAAGATAAGGGAAGAATTTAGTAGAGCTAAAAATATTTGAAAATATGAAGTTCTACTATAATTTAAACAATAGGAGTCAAAATTGGTTTATTCAGCCAAAAATCATATACATGAGTTTTGTACCATTATATATGAAGCAGAACCTTGTAAACTGAGCATCTGAAATTTACCCTCATCTTCAGATAGATAGGTAAGTGGACCCTTCCTTTGCCTTTAACTTCAGCAGGAAAATAGTAGTAGATACCTTCACTTTCTAAAACCTGAGAACTATCAAACGCTAAAAGTCAAGGCCTCAGATTGAAAGCAAACAAATAATTGAATGAAACTATCACAAAAATTCTTATTTAACCACACAGAATGAGGAACTGAGAGTGATTTTAGAATAAAGAAATCTGACTGCCCATTCTTAGTGGGATACAGATAAGAACAAAAGGAACTATACTAAAAATTTTGAAGTTATTGTTTGTTTTAATATTGTATAAGTAATTATATTTATTGTGTTAGGAATCAAAAATTTAGTTAGGAATTCTGTACCATAAGGAAAGATTTGGAAATGTCAATATGAAACAAGAAAATGCACAATTTTTTTCCAGTTCTGTTCATTAAAATGACTCAAGAGCAATGAAACCCCCACAGTGCCCCCTAGTGCTCAGATTCTGGTCTCTGACATGTTTTTCCAATAAAAGGAACCAAGGCTCTTTGGACAAATGAATGATTCCATCTCTGAGGCACAAAGGGATAAAATATGTCTGAAAAATCTTGTGCCAGAAAAAAAATAAAACTTTGAATGATTTGTGGGTCATGTGAGAAGGATATAGGAGCAATTTTAAGAGACCCACCCCACTGGCCAAAATTGTAACAATTTTGCATGTCATACCTCAATAAAGTGATTTTTAGAAAGAGAATAATGACTATAATTGATTAAATAAATGAAAAACCATACTTCCATGCAGTACACAAAATTAAAATAAAAATGATTCTTAAAGAAGGAGAATATAATAGAATGCATTTCTGTGGAGGCTTACTTCTCATTCATAAAACATTATTAATTTACTATATAAATGGAAAATATAAAAATTAGAGTGATACCTACATCAGTTGGAAGGTATTTTCTGACTACAGGGAAATATCAGAGTGGCCCGTAAACTGGTCTCAAATCAGACAACTCCAGGTAAAATACTGAGAACTCAACTGGGTACAAATTTAAATATGCTTAAGATTTATATCATCAGAATATGAATGAATGAAAAAGTGTTAACATATCTCAGGACCCCATCAATTTCCAAGTTCTTTAGAGTGAGGAGTATACATTAATATATCATAAGATTTTATCAACTGGGATAGAAGCTGCAAACAAATTATGTAATGTATAAAAATTTAATCCAGGGAAGTAGGCTGAATCACTCATCTCTTAAGAGTATGGAATCACTTACAGATCAACCACAAATATGGTTCAAGATATTCTATGGAGTCATAAATGAGAATTTAGTCAGCCTCCAGGCCTAAATCTCTGGTGGCAAATATCCTCATGTATTACTTATGATACATGAAAGAATTTGCCCTGTTAGTGACAACCTTGCAAATCTAATTTTAAATGTGTAATTAATTTGGAGTCACGATTTCAAAATGAAATCTTGTCGATTTATTTATTAAATAGTATTAAAACATTTAAGATGCTTAGGCTTGTAATTTTTATCAATTTATATAATTTTTAAAATTTAGAATATATATTTCAAAAATGTATATGGAACCATAAACAATCCCAAATATCCACAGCAATTTTGAGAAAGAACAAAGTTGGAGGAATCACAATACCTGATATATTATAAGGCCACTGTAATCAAAACAGTCTAGTACTGTCAGAAAACAGACGCATAGATCCATGGAACAGAATAGAGAACCCAGAATTAAACCCAAGCCTCTATGGTCAATTAGTATTCCACAAAGGGGGAAGAAGCATAAAATGGAGTAAATATAGACTCTTCAACAAATGGTGTTGGGAGATCTGGACAGCTACATGCCAAGAAAATGAAACTCAACCACCAACATACATCATATACAAAAATAAACTCAAGGTGGATAAAAGACTTAAATATAAGTTGTGATATCATAAAAGTCCTAGAGGGGAACATAGGGAGGAAAATCTCAGATATTCCATGCAGCAATACTTTCACCGATATGTCCCCTAGAGCAAGGGACATAAAGGAAAGAATAAACAAATGCGATCTCATCAAAATAAAAAGTTTCTGCACAGCTAAAGAAAACATCAGCAAAATGAAAAGGGAACCAACCATATGGGAAAATATATCTGCAAATGATTCCATGGACAAGGGTTTGATCTCCAAAATATATAAAGAACTCACATGACTCCACTCTAAGAAGACAAGCAACCCAATAAAAAAATGGGCAAAGGACCTGAACAGACACTCTTCCAAGGAGGACATACTGAGGGCCCATGGAGTATGAAAGGATGCTCAGCATCACTAGCCATCAGAGAGATGCAAATTAAAACCACAATGAGGTACCATCTCACACCAGTAAGAAGGGTTATAATAAACACATCAACAAACAATAAGTGATGGTGAGGTTGTGGAGAAAAAGGAACCCTAGTACACTGTTGGTGGGAATGCAGACTGGTGCAGCCACTGTGGAAAACACTATGGAATTTCCTCCGAAAACTAAAAGTGGAACTGCCTTTTGATCTGGCAATTCTACTGCTGGGATTATATCCTAAGAGCCCTGAAACACCAATTCAAAAGAACCTATGCACCCCAATATTCATAGCTGCACAATTTACAATAGCCAAGTGCTGGAAACAGCCTAAGTGCCCATCACCAAATGAGTGGATCAAAAAACCATGGTACATTTACACAATGGAATACTATGAAGCAGAAAGAAAGAAGGCGCTCCTACCCTTTGTGACAGCATGGATATAACTGGAGAGCATTATGCTAAGTGAAATAAGCCAGGAGGTGAAAGACAAATACCATATGATCTCACCTATAAGTGGAAACTAATTTAACAAAACAAACAAGCAAGCAAAACAGAACCAGAGACATTGAAATGAATAAACTTACAGTAACCAGAGGGGAGGGGGGAGGGGGATAATAGGGGAAAATATGGGAAGGGTCATCAAGGAACATGTATAAAGAACACATGGACAAAGCCAAAGGGGGTAGGATCAAGGGTAGGATGCAGGGATGGGTGGGGCAGGGGGGAGTTGTGGGGGGAAATGGAGACAACTGTACTTGAACAATTAAAAAAAATTAGTTTCCAGGCAGATTTGTTTGGTATATTAGAAAAGTAAAATACTCAAAATGAACATGTATGAATGATACAGCTCTTAACACTGCTTGCAGGCTATCAGCCCAAAGCACATGCCAGTCATTTTTTTCCCCAGGTCCTACCTGTCCCATCACAGTGGAGCCTCACTAAAAAAAAGCCTACTTGTACAGCAGCCTGCCTTCTCTAGACCCTGTTCCCTACACCCAGGGGGGAATCTTATGGCTTCTACGTCCTCCCTTTCCCATCCTAGCCCAGCATCCCACTTAGAGCACACATGGGTAAATTAGAGGATCTAATAGAATCAATTTAAAATGCTGAAATGATACTGAGATATTCCAATATAGCATCTTGTCAATGTGCATTTGCTACCTTCTTTGTGCTGCTTATAATGCAGGGAAGCTGGTACAAATGTGTTATAGGACACAACCGAAGTTGAAGGACCTTCAACTACCTACAGATTGAGTTTATTGACTGATTCCAAGAAGAAGGATACCCTCATGTCTTAGTTGTAGTGTGCCTTTTTTCTGGATGGTGCAGGGCTTTCCTCTGCAATAAGGATGATGCTATTCCATTGTTCCTAAAAATTGCTCCAGGAATACATTCATCCCTGTGGAATTTTTCTTAACAGGCACTGAAACCAAGGTTTTTGTTTTATGGGGCAAAATATCCAACATATACTTAAAAATAGAAAAAATCAAATTTAGAACACACATTATTTACCACTCTCAAAGTTCTGGCAAAGTAGAAACAAAACAAAATCTGAGACATCAAGCAAGGTCTAAGTACATTTTGCCATAAAACAGGCCTTCCATGGCGTAAGGCCCTTCAAATTACGATGAACTTGTGAGCTAAAAGTCACAGTTCAATCTATACACAACTGTCCTTCAGCTATTAGTTAAAAGTTTTTGCTCGAATGTTGAAGGATACATTGCAATGTTTGTTTTATGGCTTTAGACTTTTTTTTAATTAAAAAAATGTATTATTGTTCAAGCAAATGTCTACATCTCCTTTAAGAATGTGTTCAGGCTGCCAGACCAACACTGGGCTCCACACCAAGATATCTGTGCCAGGCAGTAGACTGGGTCTATAAAAAGAAATTCCAGAGAAGAAATGGCTGGTGTGGCTCAGTGGATTGAGTGCCAGGCTGCGAACCAAAGGGTCACTGGTTCGATTCCCGGTCAGGGCACATGCCTGGATTGCAGGCCAGGTCCCCAGTAGGGGGTGCATGAGAGGCCACCACACATCTATGTTCCTCTCCCTCTCTTTCTCCCTCCCTTTCTCTCTGTCTAAAAATAAAATCTTAAAAAAGAAATTCCGGAGAAGAAACCACCTCAAACTCAGAGGTGCCAGGTCTTATAAAGTTCCCAAGAGCCACCTTATCTTAGTCAGCTCACGCTAGTATCACAGAATACCATAGGGTTGGGGGAATAAAACAGTAATCATTTATTTCTTACAGTTCTGGACTCTGGGAAGTTCAAAATCAAGATGCTAGCAGATTTAGTGTCTGGTGAGGACATATTTCCTGGTTTATAGACAGTGATCTCTTCATTGTGTCCTCATATGGTAGGAGGTGAGGGAGCTCTCTGGCATCTCTTTTATAAAGACACTAATTCAATTCATGGGGGCTCCATCTTTGTGACCTAACCACCTTCCAAAAGACCAATCTGCAAGTATACACACACACACACTGGGACTTAGATTTTAACACAAGGAAGACACAGACATTCAGTCTATAGTACATCCACACAGCTGTGTGGGCTCCAGATCACCCGATAGAAACATACATCTAATTACAAGCCTGTCCCACCTGTGAACCATAGCACCAAGGACTCAAGCCAGAAGCCCGTAAAAACAGGGAGAACATAAATCTTCTGCAAAAACAGAGACACATTTAAGATCTCAAAGCCTTGATGGGAACCCTATGTTTCCAAAGCCCACAGCATCTTTATCCTAGAACGACAAAGAGGGTCATTCCTGGCATCCATGTGTCACTGAGGTGTAGACTACAATGAATTCCCAAAGAAAGGAATGGGCAGATAAGCTGAGGACTAAATATATGAACTAGGGTACAACCGAGCTAATACCAGAGTCTTCTTAACTATATTCACCTTGCTTACCACTATAGTTTGCCATCACCCACCAGGAAGGGTTTCCTTTCCTGCCTTCCACTTTGTCCATTTCTGCAGTGTCTGTTATAGTGATGGCCAGCATGTGCAATCCTTGGCAAAGTATGTTCATAGCCGAATTAGTATATTGATAAAATTGTCTGGATTCAAAGTCCACAGAGGATAGAATATGAGGGAGAAATTAGCTCCTCCATTAAAAGGCATTGTTACATGCCAAAAGCGTCAGCAAAATGATAGAACTCATATTTCCCTAGACAAACACAGTTAATCCCCCTTTCAAATGGATGTTACCAGCACCACTTTTAAATAACCCTTTGGAAGTTTGCTAATTTACGACAACTTCTTACACCATGAATAACACAAGTTCTCACCATCTCCATCTGAGGATCACAAAAGATCCTTATCCACTGCTATCACAAGACAATTCTTGGGAAAGGGTCTTAGGTTTACTCATATACAAGTGACAGCCTGCAATTTTGACAGGGCTGTGGTGGGCCTCAGCCTCTGGCTGGTGAGTACTTCTCTACTCTACTTCTTTCTCTAACACGCTTCATATAAACAGCAAGGGTTAATTAAAAAGTCTGAGCCTGCACTCTTTTTTTTCCCACAACAACTTAAAGAATAGTAAGAAAGCTGCATTTTATGTACACCTCAGTTTGAGACTGAGATTCATTGCTGCTGTAGGTGCACGTGCACAGAATTTCTAACGATGGGAGTGTGGAGCAATTCCTACTGGCTGGTTATGTGGGAATCAGCCTACCAAGTCTACAGAAAACAAGGTGAGAATGGACAGCCAAGACAGAACCCCAAGAGTGCCTAAAAATACAGCTGCACACAGAGCAGGGCATAGTGCAGGCAGTTAGAGAATAGGTGGGGCCTAAAATGCTTATTTCCCAGAGCCAATGAATGAAGTACATTTTTAAATGCTCTCTGAAAACCTAAGTAAGGCTTGAGGTTCAGACTTAGTATGCTTTGGGCATGCTTTTTAAATATTTGTTTAACATTAATTTAGTGGTAGTGAGTAAAACTGATTTTGTATTAATGAAAACAGTCATTTCAAAGAACATATATGAAGGACCCATGGACATGGATAATGGTGTGGGGATAGAATATGAAAGTGGGGGCAGGCTGTATAGAGGGGGCAAAAGGGGAAAATGGGACAACTGTAATAGCATAATCAATAAAATATTAAGAAAAGAAAACAGTCATTTATTAATTTACTCCCACTGGTGGAATCTATTTTAGCAGCATGTTTTCTACTTTTCTTCATTCTTGCTCTCCATTTTTTCTTTTCAAATTTCTGAATGAAACAATGTCTCAAGAGCCATATTAAAGGGTTTAAAGTTTAGTTAATAAATCTTTTATTGCCATTATCAGCATTATGCCATACGTGATTCAGTGTCAGAATTTCAGCTATGACTGTAAAGTGAGTTTGTTTGTGGTGGTATTGTTTGTTGGGTTTTTCTTTTTAATTTTCACTTGAGGATGTTGTCTACTTTTGAAGGAACAGAATCAATCTGCGTGTCTAGTTATGCGAAGTCGTATATGGAAACCTGAATAAACTGGCATTATATGGCTTGTTTATTCCAATAATGTTTTAGGCCCTGTCTAGATTGATACTCTAGAAAGCCTTCCAGCTGGCTTTTAATTGGCTGCCTGGCTTGGGTGGGGAGAGAATGCCCTGTGGCCTTATAGGTACTGCTCAGAAGCAGATATTTCATCTTCCAGATTAGCCTGGTCAAAAAAAAAAAAAAAAAAAAAAAAACACCCTAAATGTCCCATCCCATTTCTGTGGTGGGAGGAGGCATGTTTCCATGACTACCTCTCTGACTGATGCCTCTCGGAATGGACCAGCTGCTGAAATTGACAGTGGCATTACCATACTCCCAGCACCTCCTTCAGTCTGCATTCTTGCCTCCTATACTTAAGATGTGCTTCATTAGAAGTAAAGATGGAGTTATTCAGGCATAGGAGTGAAGGACACACTTGACATGGACTGGGTATGGAAAAGGGATGGAAGGTGATAGATATTCAAAGAAGGAGCATGTTTCAGTAGGAAAGAAGATTTCTGTCCAAAGGCAAATTAATTCAGTCTAACCCATTTAGTCTAGACACATATACTAACTCTCACCTGTCCTCTTCACAGTGGCACTTGCGTATTTGGATGCTCTCTGCAGGGACAGGGACATAAGTCCCTACTCCCACTCCCTTCCTCAGTGATGGCATTGTCTGAATCCCCCCATCTGCTCACTTTTAACAGCTTGGAAATGCTTTTGAGTCTCTGGAAGAAAGAAAGATCAGATCACTCTTTGGAAAAGTTAAGGAGTTTTGTACAAAGACCAGGAAATGGGGCATTAATGTGGGTGGTTAAATAAACTGTTAAAACCAATCAGTCACTGGGCTTATTATCTGCCTAAGCCCAAGACAGAAGACTTAAGAGTTAGGAAATATATATATACATAAAACACAGAACAAAACAAGGTAGTATGCTAGAGACCATGAGGTACTTACTCTTAGTTACTTTTATCTGATGTATGAATCCACAAGTGAAATAAAGAGGAGACAATTTTAGAAAGGGAAGAGGGTCAGTTGAACACTTCTTAATTCAATGGTTCTTAACTTGGAATGATTTGTACCCCTGGAAACATCTAGCAATGTCTGGAGACATTTTGGGTTGTCACAGTGCAGGGAGCCACTGACATTCAGTGGATAGAGGCCAGTGGGCTGCTAAACACCAGACAATACACAGGACAGCCCCTATCACAAAGAATCATTCAGCACAAAATGTCAATAATTTCGAGGCTGACAAGTCCTACCTAGAGCACTGGTTCTCAATTTTTAGCATGCATCAGAACCCCCTGAAGAACTTGTTAAAACACAGATAGCTAGGTCCCACCCCCTACTTTCCAATTCAGTAGTTCTGGGGTAGAGGCTCAGAATCTGCTTATCTAACAAGTTCCCAGGTGAATCTGAGGAATCTGGTCTACAACGGACTACACATTTGAGAGCCCCTGTCCTAGTTCTCAGCTGTAATTGCCCTTTTAAATACCTACCTGCTTGAGAATGTGATTAGACCCACCTTAGCCCAGAGTACTCAGATGCTATCAATGGTCACAAAAGGAAGGCAGCAAGAGGCTCCCCATTAAGCAAAGAGATTTCCCAGAGACTTAATTAAAGTTTGGGAAAGTATCCCGGGAGGCAGGGGTGGGAGGGGGTCAATAAAATTGATCCAAATAAATTATTTGCACATACAAAACAAAACTCACATGCACAAAAAGAAATTTGATCAATAAATTAGTAAATTCAGAGTGAAGAGGGAGTAATTAACAGGCCCGTTTAAAGTGCAGAATACATTAAATACAGAATGAGTGACTCCACCGGGACCACTGAAGCAGGAAACACCGATGCATTTGAAAGGCCTGGAAGATTAGAAACATATTTCAACAAGGAGAAAATAGGAGAGAGAGGGAGAGCCCAGAATGATGAAGATGCCAACAGAGGTATGCACCAGAGGCTTTGGAGCCTCGGATTTTGAAATTCTATGAAAAGTGTAACCAAATTGCACCTGTACTCTTGTGTATTTCCCAGGCCCTGGCAAAAGTAATCTGCTGCGAAAGTTATACATGCCACACCTGGTCCTGACCAGTTACTATGTTAAGTCCCTTTCTATCAGAGTAAACAAAAGGTTTATCCCAAGTCAGTTGGAGCAGAGGCAGCCCTCACCGATCCTGAACAATGCCAGAATGGTCCTGAATGTCCTGACAGTCTATAAAATCCCCTGCCAGGGAAAATGAGCCCAAAACAGCTGCTGTTGCTACTTAAAACCATAATTGAAGACCATAAGGCACTTGGTTGTGGAAGTCAAGCTCTGGGGCAGTTTACTCTTGAGGTTAAATATAAGGCTGTCTTACCTCATACCCATATACTGAACACATCCTTTACAAGAGGTGGAGCATGAAGGAAACCAATTGTATGACTAACGGCAGAGCCATAAAGGTATAAATTGCTGCTAAGATGAGCCAGGATACACCTAACCATTAGGTTAGAGGCACAGTAGGCTTTGTTAAACATTGTATATCTTGTTTTGAGGTTGATTGCAGAATCCAGTTATCCACTTCATCCCCAAGTGAGTCCTGTTGGCAATGGAAATCTAAATTGGATCAACCATGAATATGAATCATTGTGATAATTCCTTTAGACCTGATGGAGAATCAGACCTTGGCCAACAAGTGCAACAGCAAATAGCAGACCTGTTTGGCTTCTCTGCCTCCTTATCACATGCCCTGAGACCTCTATGAAACTTAATAGCTTATCTGCAGCCTATTCCCATGACATTCCCTCTGGAGTAGTGAAAGGGTGGGAAGTGATCTTTGCTTTCTATGGAGCCTTGGTGCTCTAAGATCATTAAGAAGAAACTTTCAGGCCTGGGGAACCTAACTCTGATACCAGGGATGGAACCCAAAATTCAGTTCAAAAGATTTTGGGAGGTATCTCCAAGTTCTCTGAGCTTAATTTTCCTCACAGTAGTATTAAGGCCCAGGCCTTAGCCTTTAGTGGATTTGGTGGGAGGTTCCCGTGGTTAAAGCTGCTTCCTCTGTTTTTTAATTTCCCTCTGCCACTTTCCATCAGGCCTTCCTCATTAGCTGGATGGGAAGGTTTACAGAGCTAAACCAGCAGTTGATTCCCTCAGGTGATGTTTTAGTTCTAGTGCTTCCCTTGTATTTGGGCATAAAAAGTGCCTCCTAGGGTGAGGTGACTTGCCACACATTTGGCAGACACCTGTCTATGAAGGGAAATGGCTGAAACCACTTTTCTAGACCAGCCCTGAAACAGTCACATCAGTACTGCCTATGGTACTACACCCTTTTTTCTTAGTCAGCCACAGATCCCACTGCAGAGCTCAGGGATGAATTCTTAGTCCAGTGATCCCTTCCAATCTACTGGTCAAGGCTTTGCTCTCTTCATGGGTGGCTCACATGTACTTCTAAGTGCAAGGTCATTTAAAAGGTATGAAGCTGCAAACTCCCAGACTCTAAGAGGAAGGAGTAGGCTTGCAGGTCATGCCATCTATTCTCTGGATTTCAACATCCAAGACTGAGAGGCATCCCACCTTTGAACACCTCTACTGAGAGCAACCTCAGCACGCCATGCGGCAGCAGTGCTTTCACTGTTGCACAGTTCTAATGGTTAAAGAACCATCCTTTTACCCTATCCCATCTGCCTCCCTATATTTGCTATGAAACTACATGGAATGTCTGTCAACCTTGCCATCTGATGCTATTTCCATTTCTGTACTGGGTCTTTGTATCTATACCAGATGGTTTCTGAGGGCACAGACCATGTGTCCTGCTGCTTATGTATCCCCATAGCATTGGTGGGTGGCTCTAAGGCTGCTGGGTAGTATTCTTAGTTGTGGTCTGACTTTCTTCAGTTGTGATAACAGTCCTCTCCAAATCTCCTTTCCCTCCTCAAACCTGAATTATGTTCATTCCAATTCCACCCTCTGCTCATAACAGGGTCACACCTTTCAGGGATAGTGTTATGTTCATAGTCATCCTTGGGAAATGTCCAAGTAAAGAAAGCAATCTTGAACTCCAACCACATCATTCCCCCAAAACACACACACATACCACCACCACCACCACCACCAATTTTAGTATCTAGGTGCATGTGAGCACAAACAAACTTTAAACATTTCCATGAATGGGGAACACAAATCTCAATATGCAATATAGAACCTGAGAAGGATGAGTAAAACAGAGAAAGCGAGAGCACTTCACACTTCTTGCCTTAAGACATTATCAGCACATTCTCTCCTTGAGCCATTTATATCTGTGAATCAGTCTGCACGTGCCACAACATGGATCCCACCTCCAAAAGGCCAGTTGACTGTACCCAGGGCATAGCAACACTGCCCTCCTGGAATGTCTTTTTGTATTTGCTCTCCATGAATACAACTCCTATGGATTCCCTCAAGCCCCTAGTCCAATATGACAACTTCCAGGAAATTCCTCTCCTCTCCTGAACTCGTATGTGCTTCTCTATGCCAACACCTAGTATTTGAAGACTATTCAACTTTTTTTCTTTAATTGTTAAACTTTTATGTTTTGTCTACTCAGGTAGGCTTCAAGCGTCCTTAAAGGAAAGGACTTCTGCATTTATCACAAGACCTGGTACAGGGAGAGGCACACATGAGTATAAATTAAATAAGAGCTTGATTTAGAAACTTCCAGAAGAAGCTAACAGTGAGTTAAAGTAGACAGTTTAACCTAAGATCCCTTCATTATTTTTTTAATTTTTTAAAATATATTTATTGATTATGCTATTACAGTTGTCCCATTTCCCCCCCCTTCATTCCAACCTACCCACCCACTCCCTCCCACATCCCCACCCCCCCATTTAGTTCATGTCCATGGGTCATACATATAAGTTCTTTGGCTTCTACATTTCCTATACTATTCTTACCCTCCCCCTGTCTATTTTCTACCTACCATTTATGCTTCTTATTCTCTGTACCTTTCCCCCCTCTCTTCCCCTCCCACTTCCCTGTTGATAACCCTCCATGTCATCTCCATTTCTGTGGTTCTGTTCCTGTTCTAGTTGTTTGCTTAGTTTGCTTTTGTTTTTGTTTTAGGTGTGGTTGTTAATAACTGTGAATTTGCTGTCATTTTTACTGTTCATATTTTTTATCTTCTTTTCTTAGATAAATCCCTTAAACATTTCATATAATAAGGGCTTTTTTTTTCTTAGTATTCTTTAAAGTGGGTTATTCTTTTCATTTTACATTTCTGTATAATTACTTTTCTTTTTTTAATTTTTATTGTTATTCAATTACAGCTGTATGCCTTTTCTCCCCATCCCTCCACCCCACCCCAGCTGAACCTACCTCCCTCCCCCACCTCCAACCTCCCCCTTGATTTTGTCCATGTGTCCTTTATAGTAGTTCCTGTAATCCCCTCTTCCCACTGTCCCCACCCGACTCCCCCCTGGCGATTGTTAGATTGTTCTTAACTTCAATGTCTCTAGTTATATTCTGTTTGCTTTTTTCTTCTATTGACTATGTTCCAGTTAAAGGTGAGATCATATGGTATTTGTCCCTCACCACCTGGCTTATTTCACTTAGCATAATGCTCTCCAGTTCCATCCATGCTGTTGCAAAGGGTATAAGCTCCTTCTTTCTCTCTGCTGCATAGAATTCCATTCTGTAAATATACCATAGTTTTTGGATCCACTCATTTGGTGATGGGCACTTAGGTTACTTCCAGTACTTGGCTATTGTAAATTGTGCTGCTATGAACATTGGGGTGCACAGGTTCTTTTGGATTGGTGTTTCAGGGTTCTTAGGGTATAATCCCAGCAGCAGAATTGGTGGGTCAAAGGCCAGTTCCATTTTTAGTTTTCTGAGGAAATTCCATACTGTTTTCCACGGTGGCCTAACCAGTCTGCATTCCCACCAACAGTGCACTAGGGTTCCCTTTTCTCCGCATCCTCTCCAACATTTGTTTGTGGATTTGTTTATGTTGGCCACTCTGACTGGTTTGAGATGGTACCTCATTGTGGTTTCAATTTGCATTTCTCTGATGGCTAGTGATGCTGAGCATCTTTTCATATGTCTCTGGGCCCTCTGTATGTCTTCCTTGGAGAAGTGTCTGTTCAAGTCCTTTGCCTATTTTTTAATTGGGTTGTTTGTCTTCCTGGAGTGGAGTCGTGTGAGTTCTTTATATATTTTGGAGATCAGGCCCTTGTCTGAGGTATCATTAGCAAATATGTTTTCCCATACTGTTGGTTCTCTTTGTAATTTGGTGCTGTTTTCTTTAGCCATGCAGAAGCTTTTTATTTTGATGAGGTCCCATTTGTTTATTCTTTCCTTTATGTCCCTTGCTTTAGGGGACATGTCTGTGAGGATGTTGCTGCGTGGAATGTCTGAAATTTTCCTGCCAATGTTTTCTTCAAGGACTTTTATGGTGTTACAACTTATATTTAAGTATTTTATCCATCTTGAGTTTATTTTTGTGTATGGTGTAAGTTGGTGATCGAGTTTCATTTTTTTGCATGTAGCTGTCCAGATCTCCCAACACCATCTGTTGAAGAGGCTGTTTTTGCTCCATTTTATGCTCCTGCCTCCTTTGTCAAATATTAATTGACCATAAAGACTTGAGTTTATTTCTGGGCTCTCTCTTCTGTTCCATTGTCCTATGTGCCTCTTTTTATGCCAGTACCAGGCTGTTTTGATTACAGTGGCCTTGTAATACAGTTTGATGTCAGGTATTGTGATCCCTCCTGCTTTGTTCTTCTTTCTCAAAATTGCTGCAGCTATTCGGGGTCATTTATGGGTCCATATAAATTTCTGAAATGTTTGTTCTATATCTGTGAAATATGTCATGGGTACTCTAATAGGAATTGCATTGAATCTATAAAGTGCTTTGGGTAGTATGGCCATTTTGATGATGTTAATTCTTCCAATCCATGAGCATGGTACATGCTTCCATTTGTTTGTGTCTTCCTTAATTTCTTTCTTCAGTGTTGTGTAGTTTTCTGAGTACAGGTCTTTTACCTCCTTGGTTAGGTTGATTCCTAGGTACTTGATTTTTCTTGTTGCTATATCAAATGGGATTTTTTTCCCTAATTTCTGTTTCTGCAGTTTCATTGTTGCTGTACGGGAATGCCTTTGATTTCTGAGTATTGACTTTGTATCCAGCTGTTTTGCCAAATTCATTTATTAGGTCAAGTAGTTTTTTGGTGGAGTCTATAGGATTTTCCATGTACACTATCATGTCATCTGCAAACAGTGACAGTTTCATTTCCTCCTTTCCAATTTGGATGCCTTTTATTGCTTTTTCTTGTCTGATTGCTGTGGCTAGGACTTCCAATACTATGTTGAATAGCAGTGGTGAGAGAGGACATCCTTGTCTTGTTCCTGATCTTAGTGGGAAAGCTCTAAGTTTTTATCCATTGAGTATGATATGGGCTGTAGGTCTCTCATATATGGCCTTTATGATGTTGAGGAATGCTCCCTTTATTCCCACTTTGCTGAGTGTTTTTTATCAGAAATGGGTGCTGTATCTTATCAAATGCTTTTTCCACATCTATTGATATGATCATGTGATTTTTGTCTTTGTTCTTGTTGATGTGATGTATTATGTTTATTGATTTGCGAATATTGTACCATCCTTGCATCCCTGGGATGAATCCCAGTTGGTCATGGTGGATGATCTTTTTAATGTATTGCTGGATGCGGTTTGCCAATATTTTGTTGAGAATTTTAGCGTCTATGTTCATCAGCGATATTGGCCTGAAGTTTTCTTTCTTCGTTGTGTCTTTATCTGGTTTTGGGATTAGGATGATGCTGGCTTCATAAAAAGAGTTGGGGAGTCTTCCATCAGTTTGGATTTTTTCGAATAGTCTGTGAAGGATAGGGGTTAGCTCTTCCTTAAATGCTCTGTAGAATTCTCCAGTGAAACCATCTGGTCCAGGGCTTTTGTGTGTTGGGAATTTTTTGATGACTGCTTCAATTTCCTCTGCTGTTATTGGTCTGTTCAGGTTTTTTGCTTCTTCTTCATTCAGTTTCGGAACATTATATTTTTCTACAAATGTGTCCATTTCACCTAGGTTTTCAAATTTCTTGGCATACAGTTCTTTGTAGTAATTTCTTACAATCCTTTGTATTTCTATGGTATCAGTTGTAATCTCTCCTCTTTCATTTCTAATTGTGTTTATTTGGATCCACTCTCTTTTTTTCGTGATGAGCCTACTTAACGGCTTGTTGATTTTGTTTATCTTTTCAAAGAACCGCTCCTGGATTCATTGATCCTTAGAATTGTGCTTTTAGTCTCTATTTCATTTAACTCTGCTCTGATCTTGGTTATTTCCTTCCTTCTGCTTGCTCTGGGCTGTCTTTGTTGTTGTTCCTCAAGTTCTTGTAGGCGTAGGGTTAGGTTGTTTGTTTGAAATGTTTCTATCTTTTTAAGGTAGGCCTGTATTGCTATGAACTTCCCTCTCAGGACTGCCTTTGCTGTGTCCCATACCTTTTGGGTTGTTTTGAGTTCATTTTCATTTGTTTCCAGAAAGTTTTTGATTTCTTCCCTAATCTCATTCTTGACCCATTCATTGTTTAATAGCATGCTATTCAGTGTCCATGATTTTGAGTGTTTTGGGTTTTTTCCTTTGGGGTTCGTTTCTAGTTTCAGTCCCTTGTGGTCAGAGAAAATGCTTGATATGATTTTAATTTTCTTGAATTTTTTTGAGGCTTGCTTTGTGTCCTATCATGTGGTCTATCTTTGAAAAAGTTCCATGTACATTTGAAAAGAATGTGTATTTTTCTTCTTTGGGATGAAAAGCTCTATATATATCAGTTAAGTCCATTTCCTCTAGGGTATTGTTAAGTGACACAATATCCTTCTTGATATTTTGTTTGGAAGACATGTCCATTTTTGATAGTGGGGTGTTAAAGTCCCCTACTATAATTGTGTTGCTGTCGATGTCTTTCTTGAAGTCCTCCAAGATTTTCTTTATGTATTTGGGTGCTCCTATGTTGGGTGCATATATATTTACAAAGTTTATGTCTTCTTGGTGGATTCTTCCTTTGAGTATTATTAAGTGACCTTCTGGGTCTCTCTTTATGGCCCTTCTTTGGAAGTCTATTTTGTCTGATATGAGTATAGCTACCCCTGCTTTTTTTTCCTGTCTGTTTGCTTGGAAAATTTGTTTCCAGCCCTTCACTTTCAGTCTGTGTAAGTCTTTTGTCCTGAGATGGGTCTCTTGTAGGCAGCATATGTGTGGGTCATGTTTTCTTATCCATTCAGCTATTCTATGTCTTTTGATTGGAGCATTTAATCCATTTACATTTAAGGTTATTATCGATAGGTAGTTATTCATTGCCATTTTTTCCTACCTGTGTCCCTTTCTCTTTCTCTTTTCCTTCCTTTCCTTAAAGCAGTCCCTTTAGCATCTCTTGCAGAGCTATTTTGGTGGAAGTGTATCCTTTTAGACTTCTTTTGTCTGGGAAACTCTTTATTTGGCCTTCTATCTTGATTGAGAGCCTTGCTGGGTAATGTAGTCTTGGTTGCAGGCCTCTGGTTCTCATTACTTGGAATATTTTTTGCCATTCTCTTCTGGCTTGGAGCATTTCCATTGAGAAGACAGTTGCTAACCTTATTGGGGCTCCCTTGTAGGTTACTTCCTGTTTCTCCCTTGCTGCCTTTAAGATCCTGTCTTTGTCTTGGAATTTTGCAATTTTAATTATGATGTGTCTTGCAGTGGGCCTCTTTGGGTTCCTCTTGCTTGGGACTCTCTGTGTTTCCTGGATTTGGGTGACTTTTTCTCTCCTCAGATTAGGGAAATTTTCCATCATTTCCTTGTCAAACAGGTTTTCTATCCCTTGCTCTTCTTCTTCTCCTTCTGGTATTCCTATTATACGGATATTGTTACGTTTCATGTTGTCCTGCATTTCCCTTATTGCCTCTTCATTCTTTCTGAGCCTCTTTTCCTTTTCTTGCTCTTTCTGGGTCTTTTTTTCCCACTTAGTCCTCCAGCTCGCTGATCCAATCCTCTGCTTCATCAAGTCTGCTTTTCATTCCTTCTACTGTGTTCTTCAATTCAGAAATTGTATTCTTCATTTCCTCTTGGCCCTTGTTGATACTTTCTATTTCCTTTTTCATGTTGATATAGTTTGCAGTGAGTTCATTGTAGTTTCCCTGTAGTTTCTTGTAGTTCTCTGTGAGCTCAGAGAGCTCAGTGAGCTTCCTGAGAACCATTGCTTTGAACTCAGTATCTGATAGTTGACTTGCCTCTTTTTCAGTTAGCATTCTTTCTGAGGCTTCCTCCTTTCCTTTCATTTGGGGATTGTTTCTTTGTCTTCCCATTGTTTGTGAGACTCTTCTTGTTAGCCTCTGCTTCTTAAATTGCTCTATTCTGACCCCCTGGGTTTATGGTATGAACTTCTATGGTAGAATGCCAGTGGGATTCAGTGGTGCTGTCTCCTTAATCTCCTGTGCTCACTGGTCTTGAGCTGACATTTATGGGTGTAACACGGTCTAACTCTGGTCTTTTCAGCACTCCAGGTTTTCTTGTCTCACCTGTGGGGAAAAAAGGAAGGGGGACAAAAAAAATAAAAAAGAAGGTAAGGAGGGAAAAAGGGAATAGAAAAGGAAAGGAAGGAAGGAAGAAGGAATAAAGAAAGATCAGAGGCAAGATAAGAAGGAATTTTAACAAAAATTAAAACAAAAGAATAAATAATAGAAGGCAGGAAGAAGGCATAAAAAAGGTAAAGGATGGAAGTAAAAAGGAATAAAAAAAGAATGAAGGAAAGAAAGGAAGAAGGAATTCAGGGGGAAAGGAGGAAAGAAAAAAAAAGTCTTCTGCTGGCTTTAAACCAGTCAGGTTAGTTCTGCTGGTTGTCCTGTCTGTGGAACAGGAGGGGGTGGTTGGAAGGATTGGTTTCACTTTTCACTCTTCCTGAGCCACACTCTTCGCTGATGTTCAGCCTTCAGTCCAGTTCCTCTGGGTCCTTCTGCTCCCCACTAGGCCTTTAGTTCACCAGCTGTGCTGTCCTTGAGTTGCACCAATTAGGGGCAACTCACATTCTACCTTCTTGGTCTTTGCTTTCTTAGATGCTAGGGGCTCTGGGTGCTGCTATGGGGTAGTTCAGCCCCCTACTGGGTTGAGTCTTTCCGAGGAATGCAGTCTCCCCTAGCCCTGTAGCTCCCCTCTGCTGGGTGTTCTGCCTTCTTCCTAGAGAGTCAGTAGGCCCTGCAGGGCTCTGTGCGCAGGGGCTAGGTAGGAGTTTTTCAGAACCAGTACTTTTGGGTGTGGTCACCTGTAGGCAGCCAGGCCGTTGATCCGGTGGTGTGGCAAACTCGGCTTTGGGACTGGTTTGGCTGCCGATCCCCTGCTTTGGGTCTGTGCACAGGGCAGTCAGCCACTGTTCCGGTTGCACACCCACCAGAGGTTTTAGGTGTGGGCGCCCAGCCGGGGTTTTAGATGTGAGTGCCCACCCAGGTGCTTTTTGTCTTTGCGCCCAGGCAGCCAGGCCACTTATCAGGGTGCCCGGCCACCCGGGGTTTCAGGTGTGGGCCCCAGGCCACTGATTGGGGTACACGCCCACTGGGGCACTTTGGATCTGGCGCCCAGGCAGCGGGGCCGCTTATCAGGGCATAGGCTCACCCGGAGTTTCAGTTGTCGGCCCCCAGTCCTCTAATCTGTGTGGGTGCCAGCCGGGCTTCAGGTGAGTGCTAGGGCTGCTTTTCCGAGTTCACAGTCCAGGGGCTGAGGTGGGAGGGGCACCAGAGGCCGGGGCTGCTGCAGAGAGTTCTCTAACTAGCTCCTGAGTGCCTCTATTTTCTTTTCTTTTCTTTTTTGATAAATTCTTCCTATTCAAGCCCCCCTGGTCCAAACAAGCACCTGGCTGCTCACACAGCCCAGCCTGGCTCTCTCCCAAGAATCCCGCAGCAGACCCTGTGCCCTGGCCAGGGCTTTAGCCACCCTGGTCCTCGCGCATGTCCCAGGGACCTTATTGTCCTTAAGCACTCTTCTTACTGTCTGATCTTTCAATGTCCCCTATCTTTGGTCTCTGATCTTCATATATGCTGGAATACTGTTGGCTGTTTGCTCTGCTCCTCAGATCAGCTAGGTATTTCAACTGGCGTTGAGGGGAAGTGGACTCTGCTCCACCTATCTCACCACCATCTTCTCTCTCATAATAAGGGCTTGGTGATGATGAACTCCTTTAACTTGACCTTATCTGAGAAGCACTTTATCTGCCCTTCCATTCTAAATGAAAACTTTGCTGGATACAGTAATCTTGGATGTAGGTCCTTGCCTTTCATGACTTGGAATACTTCTTGCCAGCCCTTTCTTGCCTGTAAGGTCTCTTTGGAGAAATCAGCTGACAGTCTTATGGGAACTCCTTTGTAGGTAACTGTGTCCTTTTCTCTTGCTGTTTCTAAGATTCTCTCCTTATCTTTAAACTTGGGTAATGTAATTATGATGTGCCTTAGTATGTTCCTCCTTGGGTCCAGCTTCTTTGGGACTCTGAGCTTCCTGGACTTCCTGGAAGTCTATTTCCTTTGCCAGAGTAGGGAAGTTCTCCTTCATTATTTGTTCAAATAAGTTTTCAATTTTTTGTTCTTCCTCTTCTGCTTCTGGCACCCCTATAATTCGGATGTTGGAACGTTTAGAGATGTCCTGGAGGTTCCTAAGCCTCTCCTCATTTTCCTGAATTCTTGTTGTTTTATTCTTTTCCAGTTGGATGTTTCTTTCTTCCTTCTGGTCTACACTGTTGATTTGAGTCCCGGTTTCCTTTGCATCACTATTGGTTCCCTGTACATTTTCCTTTGTTTCTCTTAGCATAGCCTTCATTTTTTCATCTAATTTGCAACCAAATTCAACCAATTCCGTGAGCTTCCTGATTACCAGTGTTTTGAACCATGCATCTGATAGGTTGGCTATCTCTTCATTGCTTAGTTGTATTGTTTCTGGAGCTTTGATCTGTTCTTTCATTTGGGCCATTTTGTTTTTGTCTTGGTACGCCTGTTACGTAAAGGGGCGGAGCCTTAGGTGTTCACTGGGGCAGGGTAACGCTGGTAGCTGCGCTGTGATGCTGTACATGGTAGGGGGGGGGCTGAGAGGGAGCAATAGCACCCACTCCACTCTGTCGGATGTCAGTCACTCCCTCTGCTACCCACAATCAAATTGGGCCCCTCTGGTGCTGATTCCCGAGTGGGTGAGCTTGTGTATGCTCTAGGCCCCTGTGAGTCTCTCCAATGAACTCTCCTGTGAGGCTGGGAGTTTCTCCCACTGCTGCCTTTACATTCACGGGTGTTTTCAATCAGAGGTTTGAGACTTTATTTCCCCCGCGCTGGAGCCCTGGGTTGCGCAATCTGTTTTGCTCTCCCGCTGTTCCTCCCAGTATATCTATGCGCGAATGTGGGGCTGCAGGGTCTGCCAGCTGCAGCCTGGCCTGCCCCACTCCACAATCTGCCACCTCGCGGGGTCCACCAGCTGCCGCCTTTCTGTGAATCCTCTCTGCCCAGCTGCCCCTCTCTGCCCCTCCTACTGGTCTGGATGAATGTTTCTTGTTTATCTCCTTGGTTGTTGGACTTCCATACAGTTTGATTTTCTGTCAGTTCTGATTGTTTTTTGTTTTTAAATTGTTGTTGTCCTTCTTTTGGTTGTGCAAGGAAGCACAGTGTGTCTACCTACACCCCCATCTTGGCCGGAAGTCAGATCCCTTCATTATTAAAACACTGAGCACCTGCTAAGTGTAAGGCTCCCGTTTGTCTTAGTGTGATAAAAGCCCCTTGGCAAAAGATGCCCAAATCCTCTCTTCTTGCAAACCCAGAACACACAATCTGTTCTTTACTATGCTGTTCTTCACACTCAAAATTCCACCTGGTCACATCCTGATGGTCCCTTGTCAGTGTAGCCTTTATGAGATGTCTCCAGCAGTGGAGATGGGTTTGCCTGAGCCATCCATAATCTCATATTTGGGACACAGCATTTGTAAAAAATGGCAAGTGAGGCTAGAGATACAACTTGAAGGAAATACCCAATGACCACAGGAAACCTGGTGAAGTTCTAGTGAAAAAATCAGCCTAGTTTCTATGGGTCTTCTTAAAGTAACCAGGAAATATGCCCAGTGTATAAGGGAGCTAGTGTGTATGGTTGGCATAATAGTGTGACAATGCCCGATGAGACTTCATATCAAGTATTAACAGCATCTGTGTGTACAGAACATGGCCCCTGAGGATATGGAGTGAGTGAGGCATGCAACCACTTGTGTACTACGCACATGCCTGAAGGCCTTTTGCACAACCTCTGCCTAGACTGGTCTTCCCCTCCCACCCCTCATTACTAGCTCCTTCTTGGTCCTCAGGCCAATGTTACTTCCTCCAAAAGGCCTATCTGAAGTAGTTCCCCCACCAATATTTCTTACATCCACTTTCTCTCATAGCATTTCTCATGATTTGTAATTTTAAAAATACATTCATTCACTCCTATTGTATTTAAAAATATAAATATATCTCCAAATATTTATATTTTCTACATATTAGGATATAAGAAAACCCCAGTGAAGACATGGCTATGTCTGTTTCATTCAACCCTGTATCCCCCACAGGACTGTGCACAATTAGTGCTCAAGAAAATTCTTGAAATTAATGATTATGAGACAGTGTGGCAGAGCAGAAAACACAGGGAATTTCAAGTCAAGTGAGCTGGGTTATTGCTTCAGGTTGATCATTTACTAGCTGTGTGACATGAGACCAATTGCTTAATCTCTCTGAGCCTCAGTTTCCTAATTTTTATATGAATTAATACCTCACAATACAGTTGGAGCTAATAATAAGCTAATGAATGAGAAAGTACTTGATAAAATGTAGAGTCCAATACAAATTTTATTTTAGTATTATGTAAGGTACCCAAAATATTACTTCTGCTTTCTTTGTAAACTGCCTACCACAGGCACCTGATAACCCCACCATCATTCACACCCTTGGATTAATGCTGTCAGAGAGAGATGATACATTGGAAACCAATGTGAAATGTTAGTGTGAGCATTTGACATTATCATTACCTGTCAGAGAGTAGGTTGCTAAGAGGATGGATCCCAGGACAAGCAGTATCAGGAAGAGGGGTGATGGGAGGAGAATCTCAAATGCCTTAAGCTCAAATGACTACTGGAGAGTGTGTGAAGACCAGTGGAGGGGGAAACTGCATTGGGGACCCAGCTAGGATGCTGAGTGGTTTAGCAGATGGAAGACACAGAAAGGGAATGGAAGTGCCAGCTACAAACTTTATCTCCTTGGCCTATCTATATCTTAGGGACACTTGACTTTACAGAAATCATGTGTGTGCCTTAGATATAAGGGAGGGAAGCCAGAGAGCAGGAAATGAACACCAAGGGAGCTGTACTTAATCATAATAACCATTAGTATTGACTTTGGTGCCATCTTAAAGGAGCCATTTGTTATAAGAACCAATAGTCAAAACCCCAAGTCAGCCAGGCTTCGTCTTATGAGTTCTAAACATAATGGCATTTTGCTGTTCATCTGTTTTAATTTTCCAAATTCAAATGCAATTTGAAATCAATTCAAAAATTGATTTTTTTCTTCTAAACAAAGAGACATTAAAAGGAGAAAGGAAGGAAAGAAGATGTAAGGACAGACAGACCAGGCTTTTCAGTGAATCACATTATAATACCCAAAAAGCAGGATCCCTGGGCAGTAATTATTCCCCTAACTTAGAAGTATGAAAGGAAAATGGGTGAGAATTTTGACCACATGAACAATGTATAATACCTCTCCAGAGCTGAGGTCAGCATATCATTTACCTATAGCTTCAAAATGACATGTAAAAGCTGGAAGAAACAGTTAAGGTCAATCGGCTCCTAGTTTTTAAACTACCACCTCATTTTAATCAGCTCCCTTTGCCATTCTGCATCTCCAGCTGGAAAACTGGCTAAGCTAAACTGCAGTTGTTTGCTCTTTTTCAAACAGCTCTAGACAAAGTGGAAATATTTCAGTGATCTTGCAGTTAAAACAGTTTGGAAAAGGTCAGTTGATTATTTTCCACCCAGCCCTTGTAACAGTGTCTGCATTTTGGTATGCTCACCATAGTCCAAGGTCTGACATTGTACAGGACCTTCATTCTGTCAATTTCTCCAGCCTCTGGGGACTGGTTCACAATAGCCAAACTCACAATAAACAGACGAATAACCTAGACCACCAAGTTATTAATAAATGATTCCAGAATGGACTTATCCAACAACCAGAATACTTGGGCCCACTATCCTGGTCTCCAGGAAAGAAACTGAACTCACTAAACAAATCTAAAAATGAGAAAATAAAGATGAACTGCACTCATTCAAATCTAGGTTCATAGCTTCTTACAATTTAATTATTAGGGCCTGGATTTTCTGATCTATACAACAGAGAACAATATTTTCTACTTAGCATTGGTTTTTTTTTATAATATTTGAATTTTTTTGTGAACTAGAGAGCATGATACAAACAGAAGGGGTTACTTTTGGCAATAAGAAGGCAGTTTGGTGCACAGAGAATCTAAGAAAGGGGAAGTAGAGAGTTCTGTAGGACATATTACCCCTACTCTGGCAGAATACAAAACATCCACACTGCACTTCAGAAACTGCCTTTTTAACAACTCAAAGCCTCCACACAGGCTCTGTCTCTTGGACACACAGAGAAATCCCACATATCTAACGCACCTCTTCAAAACTCCTCATCAGACATCAAAAGCTTCCACCATCCTGACACATCCTCATGAGGCGCATGTTGAAATCAGTGATACTGTAGGGGCTCTCCCATGAATTCCCTCTACCATAGATGCCTTCCTGGGGATATTTCCCTATCTGGCATTAAGACACAACTCCACCTTATCAGCTGCATCTTCAGGCACCTGTTACAGGGAGGCTGCTGCAAGAAAGTGCACTTATCTCCTCCAGGAAGATTCATGTTGCCTTTCCTTTCAGGGGGAGTATTTTTCTGGCCTGGTCCCCAAATCCTAGGCAAGACCCTCTGCTGAGAGCAATGAGGAGTTCCCGCTCAGAGTCTCACAAGGAGAGGTGAAATTGGGGGGGGGGGCGTGACAGCACAAAATGGATGGTTCTAAAGCACCAGAGATCTAATTGGTTCTCCATGACAATGAAAACCGGGCACCAGTCACTCTGGGAAGAAGCAGGCAGCAAGGAAACAGAGGAAACTAAGGCAAATTTGAGAAGCTGTAGTGGTAAACCCAACAGGGAATTCCCACTGTCCTTGGAATCAAATCCAAGCTGTGCATCATGACCCATGAGGCCCTGAGTGATCCAGACTCTGCCTACTTCCCTGATCACATTTCATGTATTCCCCGCTCCCCATCACTCCACCCCATCCACACTGATCTTTATAGGCTTTAGACCTGCCAACTCATGCCCAGCTTAGAGTCCTTGCACCTGCGGTTCCTTCTGTCTGGGACCCTCTCCTCCCATATCTTTGCTTGGCCAAGTCCTTCCTATCATGCACAGTTCAGCTCAAATGTCACCTCCATGGGTATGCATTCTCTGACAGCCTTTCTATTAATGTTGCCATATCTATCATCAACTCTCTCCCATTACCATGTTGTAATTTCTTTATGTCTATTACCTGACATTTTATTACTTTTTTTCTTTATTTTCTCATTCAACCTCCACAAGAGACAAGATGAAGAACAAGAATAGGTGAGACTGAAGAATTGCAAGTCAGAGCTGTTGACAGGATGTGGGGAGAGACAAATGCTGGAAGCCTGGAGAGGAATGCCTTGCCTTCTGCATATGTATAAGCAGACTGAGTTTGTTTAAATGGGCTGGGGTCAAAATGCAAGGCATAGCCACTATGTACCAGCCCCTTTGCATATATTATTCCCACCTCATATCTTCATAGAGTGAGGGACTATTGTTCCAATGCTTAGGAGGGCAGGAGCAGTATTAGAATCCCACAATTGCTCCTCTCCACCATAGGAAGAGCAAACATTAACTGGTCAATGTTAACCAGAAAGTTTAGGGTCACTTCTTTGAAAGAATAGTGTGGGCCTGCCTCTTTTCTCTCTAGTACTTTCTCAGCTTTTGGTCTCCATTGTATAAGCCAAAATGGGTAGGGGCTCTTATTGCAAAAGAAGTCCTCCATTTTCCAGCTTCAAAACAGATAGAAAATTTTAATTTGGGGTAGTGAGAAACCCCATTATATCTCATTCCTAAACCATATCCTCCACTCCACCTTTAATGGAGAATCTTGGTTTTTAGCTATAGGCAGGAAGATGATAGATGTGTGGACTTAGATCACTGAGGTTTTTATCCTGGTTCTGCCACCCACTGCATGACCCTTAAGTTATTTAATATTTCTTTCCCTTAATTTTCTCCTCTATAATGTAGTAATAATAATATCTACTTCATAGGCTTGATATAAATATTAAGTAATATAATATAGAATATCTAGCAAACTATTAATAAGTTAATAAATTTTAGTTATCATCACTAATAACAGGTACTAAAGATGTAATATTGATCTACATCTAATTCTTTGTGTTTTTTATCCATTGGTTAGAGCCAAGCAGAGTAGACAGATAAACAAATTAGCTTTACAAATTTCCAACATGGCCCAGAAAGCTTAGGTTAAAAACACAAAGAATAGTATTTGGGGACAAAAGTACTATGTTAAGAGACCAAAATTTTTGTTGAGCCTTGCCAACATTGGTGTTTGGAAGCTTACATGGGGATTCATCTGGGTCTGATGCCATGATTAGCAAGTAAGTAGCTTTATTTTGGGTACCTGGGGCCTTACCGGGATTTGGTCTTGGGAAAGATCAAAGTGAACTCTAGAGTCAGGAGAAACACTCTGGGTCCCTAGACTATACAAAGATGGCAGAATTTTCTTCAGCTTCAGAACCCCCTAGGAAGATGGCAAGGTACTTATCAGACACAGGGATGGCTCACCTCAAAAGAAGCAGGCCACTGAAGCTAACATAAGCATTATTTGATCTCTAGTATGTGAGTGTAGTTAATAGAATTGGCTTTTTTGTTTGTTTATAGGGATTTTATCTCTGATATATCTCTCAGCTAGGACTGCAGTCCAAGGCTTTAAACCACAATAGCAACTAGATTCTTATGAGTTAAAGAACAACAGTGTGAAATTCAGGATTTTGAAATTATTAGTGTTGTGCATTGTGGTGGCATTATATCATGTGCTTCAAATTCTGTGTCCCTTGATTCTGTTTGAAATAACATGGAGGACCAAGGAGGAAGTCTTAAAGAGACAAACTTTAGGTCCATTTGAAAGATCCACAGGGTCCTGGAGTCTCTTCTCCCCCTCTACTCCATCTGTTCAAAAGGACATGGGCTTTTTGTTCTGTAATTAGCCAGGAGTAAGTGGTCCTTTTCTGACATGTTTGCCAAGAGACCTAACATCATAGACAGTGAGGGATGGCCACCTAACTCTGACACTGCCTTGTCCCCATTCTCCTTCTACTTCTGTCATCACTCTTCCAAGCCTCTGTTGTCTTCTTATTCTACAGACCCTAAGGTGTGAATATTCCCCAAGCATTTTGATTTGTTTCCTTTGCTCTTTTCCAGCCCATACTCAGTAGACTCATCCAATGACAAATCTTCAACTCTTCCTCCAAGCAGACGAATCCCTCACTGGGTACTCCCTGCAACTGTTATTTCAGATCCACGTTTCACACCTTCTACATGCAGTGCTGTGCTGGTAAATGTTTAACAATCAGCTTATATTGAGGGCAGGAAACCTCTGATTTCTAGTCTTTGCCAATTTCCATGTTATCAATATTCCCAACAGGGCCAAGTTCAAGCTACCATTGTGAGATCACTGAACACATAGTTGAGAAGCGATATGCACAATCATCTCTTGCAAGCCAGTACAGCTGGATACCCACACCACTGTGGCTATAAGTGGCTTCCTCTTAGGTGTCCTGCTGTCACCTCAAACTCAACATCTCCAAAGATAAGCATCTTTCTACAAACTTTTCCTCAAGTTACCATCATTCTATCAATGGCACATGTTAGAAGGGAACTAGAATTTCCCAGGTTTTAGGTTTCCCTGAAGAAGCTTTCACTAGGATAACATTCATGGCCTCTCTGTGACAACCTTATCCCTTTTTATTTTTAAGGCATGACTTAGCGTATTGTTGAGACAGATGAAGAAAGTATAACTCAGTTCCTTCCATGTCAGGGGTCAGCAAACTCCAGCCTGTGAACCAAATCCAGCCAACCACCTGTTTTTGTAGTTAAAGTCTTGTTGGAACACAGCTACACATGTTCATTTATCTGCTGTGTATGGCTGCTTTCCAACCTCAACACCAGAAGCAAATAGTTGTAACAGAGACCAACCTTATAACCTGCAAAGCCTCAAATATTTATTATCTGGCCCTGTGCAGAAAAAATTGACTGACCCTAATTCTGGGGCTTTCTCTTTCAGATACGCCTATCCTGAAATAGGGTTTTAGGCTGTTCTCAGCCAAGTGGGAAACTCACAGGAGGAGAAAACTACAGTTATCCTGGTGAATCAGTTACTATATAGGAAAATCTGCATTATTCACAGGATACTCACATTTTGATATGCATTCATTTATTGTATCTTATCAATGAGTTCTGAGCTCTGGGGGAGAAAAGATGTATTATTTATTGCTCTCCCTAAAACTCAATAGTACTGCATATTTTCTGATACTCCAACTTATAAATCTTGATGTCCTCTTACTACTTTACTCCTTCATCCATGTTATCCTGGCATGACTGATTTCAAAGTATTTCACAGATCCTGTCCTTACATAAGCTCCTGCTACCTCACATATCTAGACTAATTTAATAGCCCCTCCTCCACTCTTACATCATGACTTGGTCTTTCTATCTCCAGTCTCTCCTCATTCAGCTAACACTGCACTAGGCACTGGAAGTAAAGATGACTAACTGTCCCACAAAGAGTTTACAATCTGATGAGGGAGTAAGGTAAGGAAACAGGCACTTGCAGCACAATGTGAGAAATACTGTGTTAACAGACTGAAGGTGAAGGGTTGGAAAAAAAAAAAAAAAACATTTCAAGCAAACAGACAGGAAAAAAAGCCAGGGTAGCAATACTTAGACACATAGACTTCAAAACCAAGGCCATAAAAAGAGACCCAGAAGGTCACTTCATAATACTCAAGGAAAGAATCCCTCAAGAAGACATAAACATTATAAACATATATGCACCCAACACAGGAGCACCCAAATATATAAAGAAAATCTTGGAGAACTTCAAGAAGGATATTGACAGAAACACACTTATACTGCGAGATTTCAATACCCTATTGTCAAAAATGGATAGATCTCCCAAAGGAAATATCAACAATGATATTGCAATATTGAACAGTACCCTAGATCAAATGGATTCAACTCATATATATAGAACGTTTCATCCCAAAGAAGCAAAATACACATTCTTTTCAAATGCACATGGAACATTTTCAAAGATAGACCACATGACAGGACACAAAACAAGCCTCAATAAATACAAGAAAATTGAAATATAAAGCATTTTCTCAGGCCACAGGGCCTGAAACTACAAACCAATCTCAAGGAAACAACTCAAAAACACTCAAATTCATGGAGATTGAATAGCATGCTATTTAACAATTAATGGGTTAAATGAGATCAAGGAAGAAATCAAAAAGTTTATGGAAACAAATGAAAATGAAAACAAGACAGTCCAAGGGCAGTCCTAAGAGGAAAGTTCATAGTGATACAGGCCTACCTAAAAAAGATAGAAACATTTCAAATAAACAACATTATCCTACATCTATAAGAACTCGAGGAACAACAACAAGAGAGCCCAGAGGAAGGAGAGGAAGTAAATAACCAAGATCAGAGCAAAATTAAATGACATAGAGACTAAAAGAACAATTCAAAGGATCAATAAATCCAGGAACTGGTTCTCTGAAAAGATAAACAAAATTGATAAGCCTTTAAGCAGACTCATCAAGAAAAAAAAAGAAAGAGGACCCAAATAAACACAATCAGAAATGAAAGAGGAGAGATTACAACTGATACCACAGAAATACAAAGGACTGTAAGAAATTACTACGAAGAACTGTATGCCAAGAAATTTGAAAACCTAGATGAAATGGACAAATTTCTAGAAAAATATAATCTTCCAAAACTGAATGAAGAAGCAGCAGAAAGCCTGAACAGACCAATAAAAGCTGATGAAATTGAAGCAGTAATCAAAAAACTCCCAGCACACAAAGGCCCTGGACCAGATTGTTTCACAGGAGAATTTTACAAAACATTTAAGGAAGAGCTAACCCCTATCCTTCACAGACTATTCCAAAAAATCCAGGAAAAGAGAAAACTCCCAAAATTTTTTTCTGAAGCCAGCATCATCCTAATCCCAAAACCAGGTAAAGAAAGGGGGAAGGGTTTTCAGGAACACATATAAAGTACACATGGACAAAACCAAAAGGGGTAGGATCAAGGGTGGGAAGTGGGGAGGGTTGGGATGGAAGGAGTGGTAAGGGGAAAATGGAGACAACTGTACTTGAATAACAATAAAAATGTTAAAGAAAAATAAAGACCAATTTGTGAACCGTTCCATATGGTATGGGGAATGTAGCCCAGCCCCTGGTTCGGCAAACCAATGGGGACTGAGGTGGGCACATGGGACCCATGCCCATGGATAGGTTTTCCCATGGGGAATCAGGCCTGCATTGTATCTAGTCTGCTATGAGGCTTGCTTTCGCTAAAACTCCCTCACCCTGGATTGAGGCAGCAAATGTTTACTATGTATCTTTAACTTCCTAAAGTCTGTGCTAAAACTCCCAAGTATGGAGTGTAACCAATTCAACCACTTTTCCCCTTGATCTGCAACATCCTTCTCTTTGAAGTAATTAGCAACATTCTTTCCTTTGTTATCTGTAAAAGTTAATCACCTACAGCAAACCTGTGCATAGTAAATGAGGACCATCCTCGATGTAATGTGCCCAGAAAAACAATAAAAGCCTGTCCAGGCTGGGGTCAGGGCTCTCTCTCTCTCTCTCTCTCTCTCTCACTTAGAGAGTGTCCATGCCATCCCTTTTTCTCCACAGGATTTCTGTAATCTGTGTGAATTTGTTCATCACAGCCACAACACACAGACCTCACAGGCCAGGGTCCACATCAAAGGGTGGGAAGTGGGGAGGGTTGGGGTGGGGGAAGTAGTAGGGGGAAAATGGAGATGACTGTACTTGAACAACAATAAAAAAGTTAAAGAAAAATAAAGACCAATTTGTGAAGAAAGAAAAAAGAAAAAGAAAGAAAGCTACGGGCCAACATCACAGATGAACAAGACACTAAAATCCTCAACAAAATATTGGCAAACTGCAATACTAGCAATCCAGCAATATATCAAAATGATCATACACCATGATCAAGTGTGATTCATCCCAGGGATAAAAGGATGGTGCAATATTTGCAAATCAATAAACATAATATATCACATAAATAAAAGGAAAGAGAAAAATCACATGATCATATCAATAGATGCAGAAAAAGCAGTTGATAAGGTTTACAACCATTTATGAAGAAAATACCCAGCAAAGTGAGAGTATAGGCTGCATACCTCAACACAATAAAGGCCATATATGAGAAACTTATAGCCAACATCATACTCAATGGGCAAAAACTAAAATCAGGAACAAGACAAGGATGCCCACTTTCACCACTTCTATTCAACATAATATTGGAAGTCCTAGGCACAGTGATCAGACAACAAAAGGAAATAAAAAGGCATCCAAATTGGAAAGGAGGAAACAAAAGTGTCATTGTTTGCAGATGACATGATAGTATACACAGAAAACCCTATAGACTCCACCAAAAAAAAAAAAAAAAAAAAAACCTACTTGACCTAATAAGTGAATTTGGCACAACAGTGGGATACAAAGTCAATGTTCAGAAATCGACGGCATTTTTGTACAACAATAAAATATCAGAAAGAGAAATCAGGAATAAAATCCCATTTGCTATAGCAACAAGAAAAATAAAGTACCTAGGAATAAACCTAACCAAGGAGGTAGAAGACCTGTACTCAGAAAACTACACAACAATGAAGAAAGAAATTAAGGGAGACACAAACAAATGGAAGCATGTACCATGTTTATGGATTTGAAGAATTAACATCATCAAAATGTCCATACTACCCAAAGCAATTTATAGATTCAATGCAATCCCTATAAAAATACCAAGGTCATATTTCACAGATATAGAACAAACACTTCAAAAATTTATATGGAACCATAAACAACCCCAAATAGTCACAGCAATTTTGAGAAAGAAGAACAGAGTAGGAGGGATCACCATACCTGACATCAAACTATATTACAAGGCCACATTAATCAAAACAGTCTGGTACTGGCATAAGAACAGACACAGAGATCCACGGAACAGAATAGAGAGCCCAGAAATAAAGCCAAGTCTCTATGGTCAATTAATATTCCACAAAGAGAGCAGAAGCATAAAATGGAGTAAATATAGACTCTTCAACAAATGGTGTTGGGAGATCTGGACAGCTACATGCAAAAAAATGAAACTCAACCACCAACTTACACCATACACAAAAATAAACTAAAGGTGGATAAAAGACTTAAATATTAGTCACGACACCATTAAAGTCCTAGAGGAGAACATAGGGAGGAAAATCTCAGATATTCCATGCAGCAATATTTTCACCGATATATCCGCTAGAGCAAAAGACATAAAGGAAAGAATAAACAAATGCGATCTCATCGAAATAAAAAGTTTCTGCACGGCTAAAGAAAACATCAGCAAAATGAAAAGAGAACCAACTGTGTGGGAAAATATATTTGCAAATGAAAGGTCAGACAAAGTTTGATCTCCAAAATATATAAAGAACTCACACAACTCCACTCCAGGAAGACAAACAATCCAATAAAAAAAATGGGCAAAGGACTTGAACAGACACTTCTCCAAGGAGGACGTACTGAGGGCCTAGAGACATATGAAAAGATGCTCAACATCACTAGCCATCAGAGAGATGCAAATTAAAAGCACAACGAGTTATCACTTCACAGTGGTGAGAATGGCCATCATAACAAAATCAACAAACAAGTGATGGTGAGGTTGTGGAGTAAAGGGACCCTGAGTACGTTGTTGGTGGGTATGCAGACTGGTGCAGCCACTGTGGAACAGTATAGAATGTCCTCAGAAAACTAAAATTGGAACTGCCAGTTTGATCCAGCAGTTCTACTGTTGAGACTATACCCTAAGAATACTGAAACACCAATTCTAAAGAACCTGTGCACTCCAATGTTCATAGTAGCACAATTTACAATCAACAAGTGCTGGAAGCAACCTAAGTGCCCTTCAGTCAATGAGTGGATTAAAAAACTATGGTTCATTTACACAATGGAATACTGTGCAGGAGAAAGAAAGAAGGAGCTCCTACCCTTTGTGACAGCATGGATGGATCTGGAGAGCATTGTGCTAAGTCAAACAAACCAGGAAGTGAAAGAGAAATAGCATTATAAGTGGGACCTAATCACACACAAAAAAAGAAAGCAAAATATAAGCAGCGACCTTGAAATTAAGTACAAACTGACAGTAACCAGAAGGGAGGTTCGAGGGGATAATGGAGGAAATAGGGCGAAGGGTTGTGAAGGAACATGTGTAAAGAACACACGGACAAAGCCAAAGGGGGTAGGATCAAGGATGGGAGGTGGGGATAGCTGGCGTGGGGGGGAGTGGTGGGGAGAAAATGGAGACAAGTGTACTTGAACATCCATTTAAAAACAGAAACTATAATGAGATACAATTAGGAAATACATGCTAAAAACATAACAAAAAAAGAAACATATCTTCTATTCCAAATCATTGGTTTGGTTGAAAATGTTAATAATAAAACATCTAGTCCTATGCATTAGGTCCAAAAAGAAAGAAAGAAATACTGTGTTAGGGTATTACTAGCATTAGGAAAATATGCTATTGCCAGATCAACCTCCTGCAACACCACTGTTACGCTACTTCAAAGCTTATAATGGCCACCTACTGCCTTCTAAATGAAGCCTATTTCTGTGCAAACAAGAGAAGAGAGATCGTGGCAGAGGTATTATTGCTATTTCTTAGAACTTTAAATTCCCTTTGAGAACAGGAATACACTTATTAATGGGAAGGGGGTTTGGGTGTTGACTTTTTCTGGGCAGGGCCAATATGGGGCAATGACATAGCTATATATATAATATAACATGAGAACTAGGAAATACAAGGTAGCTTTCTGTACTAATTTGGTAAATTTCATTGAAGCAACCCTGTATGGACCAGGTTCAGAAGCTTGGGGAACAGTCACATGAAAGAGATATTCACAAAGCTTTTAAGGGCCTAAATTCCTGTTTCACTGGGCCCAGGTGGCAAGGATTGGAAAGGCAGATTTGTAGCGATAAAGAGGTATGACTTCTCAAACCCTCTAACGATCTCTCTCATTAAAGAAAATGCAGCCCTTCTAGGTAACAACAGATTGGACTGTTAACCTTCTTGAGTAAACAGAGGAACAAATTGTAATGTAGTACTGGCTTTACCCTGTAGCCAAAGGAGAGCTCAAGGCTCTCTTTTCATCTTCTCTAAGTCTACAGTACAAAAGTTCCTGTTAAGAGTGAAAGTTAAAACGGCCTCCAAGAACCCAATCCATCCACCATGTTAGAAGGGGAAAATTTGGTTGGAGAAATAAAGGAATTATATATGTAAATAGACTAAGAAAACTGCTCTTTCCATTGCTTCTGTCCTGGAACTAAGTCTTTTTCTTCAAGCATCAAATGGGAGGAGCCCTTTTCACTTATAAGGACCAACAGGATCATGGTTTATCCAAGGTAAAGAAGCCTAGCATGCTAGGACAATTAAAGACAGCTCTGCTCCAGTCTTTAGGTGTTGGGAACCACCCTGCCTGGTTTCAGAAGCTGTAACCTCCCATGGCTAAGGCTGACTGAGAGACCTTGGGACCCTAAGCCACTAAGGAGACAAAGCTTATCTCCCTGGCAGGGGCACCGCCTCTGCCCACTTTACTTCTCCCTGCCTGGCCCCCAGTGCATGACCAGTTAGCCAATGACGGGTAAAATTCCTCAAGGGAGGGACGACCTAAGACAGGCACGGTCACTAAGAGGCCCTCAAGGAAGGACCTATAGAAAAGGGGAGTGATGGACCCTCGCCCCTCAGCTTTGACATGGCCCAAGTCCTCATTCTGTCTGCAAGAAGTCTCCTAAACTCTTGGCTGCCTTACTTCCCCGGCTCTACCTAAACTCTAGGTAGAGGTTGGGGAGCCAACCAAGGGAGGTTAGGACTTGCTCGGTTGTTCTTAGGGCAGAGTTTTAAGCACAAAAACCCGTGAAGGGTAACTGGTTGGGGTGTCAAAGTCTGATTGACTAGAGCTGGTTGCTGGGTGCCATTTCTGCTGACCATTGTTCTTGATACATCTTGTCAGGATCAAGTTAAAGCTGCATCCTATTATGCCGGATAGGCCGACCCCAAACCCCAATCTTAGCAGGGCATCTGTTTGTCCTGGGCAGGGTCGGCAGGCAGTTTCCCAGGCAGGCATTTTCCCAGGCTACAGTTTCCCACAGTACAGTTTCCCCACCTGGTGATTTTCCATTCCTCCTAGGTCTACCTAGGTCTGTCAGGTATAAGAACATAAGGTTGTTGGGAGGATTTAACAAATTCGTATAAACCACTTAGCAAAATGCCTGTGTTGGCTTACATTGTAAGTATTGGGTGCTAATGTTAGTATAAATTCCTTTATTAGATTAAGTGAACAGGGCCTCCTAGAAATGGAACACAGATCATGTATATTCTGCTAGAAGGAATCACTAAAAAAGGGTCAAAGCTTAGGGTCAGACATTGAAAGTACAAGCCCAGGGAGAATCTGTACAGAGGGGCCCTGGGGAACTATGAGAAACCATATTAGGAAAGAGGACTCCTAAATTTGGAACACTCAACAGAAACTTCTCCAGCTTGACATGTTTGTCTTAGGCTGGTTCCCACAGTGACTAGAGTACCCTAGCCTGGCCCAAGTTTAGCTCTAAAAAAGAGAAGAACTAACACTGCATCTTTGAAAGACTCCCGTTTGGCTTATTAAGTAATTAACTTCCTGGTGCACAGAGGACAAAACACTGAGGGGCCCTCTGAATCCAATTAAAGCCCAAATGACTAGATTGCTGCATATAAGTACACAGGGAAAAAGCCTCCCCTTTTGGAGGCTACCTCCCACCAATCTACTAATTAGTCTGGGGAGAGCAAGAGCAATGGCGAGGAAGCCAGGAAATGCTAACCTGAAAGAGGGGTGGGAGGTCTGGGAGCCAAAAGGAAATTAGGCAAAGCTCTGCCAATCCCTCACTGAGTTATTAAGCAGGAACCAGGCAAGCACAAAGCACCATATCTGGCCGTCTACTTGACTGGGAACACTGACACCCTACAGAGGCCCAGAGCCCACTTGTAATGTTCTGCAATACAGGTTATCCACAGCTATTTTGGACCCCCAGGATGGCTTCTCTCTTGAGTCTCAGAATATTCTCTAGAGACCTAGTATCACTAGTACTTGCCAGAGAGTCATTCTAATGTTAAGGTGAATCAAGCATAGCAGAGAAGATAGAGCCCCCAAAATTAGCAGATCAGGCTTGTGCTAAATCAGATAATTTTAGTCCCTTTCCATATTACTTGAAATTGTATTTTAGATACACATTATTCCTTCAGTTTTAGAACCATCCCTTACTCATTTCTCTATTTCCCATTAGTGCCTAGCACAGTGCCTGCATAAAGGAAGTGCTCAATACATATTAACTAAATTGTAATGTTTGCATCTCAAAATTGGCTAAGGATGAAACAGGAATAGAATTAGGAAAACAGCTTCTGGTCATCTGTAGCACCATTACCTCTTTATGTAGATTTTTGTGCTGAATCACCTTGAGTTGGGCACACCAAGAACTATTTAGCAAGATGTTAAATTGCATTGAAATCTGGATTTTGTTATGTTCCCCCATCTTTAACAACGACCTCATGTCCCAAAAAGTGTTCTCTTAAAAAAAAAAAAACCTAGAAGACATATGAAGTTATTTTTTTTTTAATTTTTGGTTTTTGAATCATTTGAGATTCAGCTCTAGGGTCGGTGTAACTTAAGGCAGTGTTGTGTAGCAGAAAGAGCACAAATTTTCAGGTATCTGACCCTGAGCAAGTTACTTAACGTCTCTGAGCCTCTGTTTCCATCTGTAAAATGGCAGAATATGAATAGACCCTAACTAACAGGATTTTTTGTCTAATGAAGCTAATACCTCTAATATACTAAGAAAAATGCCTAACAATAGTGAGCACTTAATAAATTTTAGGAACTATTTGTATAAGGATTAAGTGATATTGAACAACCCTACAGAAAGTTATTTCTGCATAAGCTTAGGGAATTCCTGAAGAACTATGATACCAGAAGGAATAAGGTACCTTGACCTTAATCAGGAGGTGGAGTAGAAGGGGTAAAATAGCTTAGTCTTCAGGGATCCTGAATACAATGGGTTATCTGCCACCTATATTTGTTTACAAGCCCAATTTCCACATAACTTATGTCTGAATAGGAAGAAATGAGACAGATAAGGACATTAAAGAGTATTACTAAAATCTGTAAAGGAATAAAAGGTGTGAGTTAAGTAAGTATGGAGGCAAGTGGAGACAGTAAGACTAAAGAGAAAAACAACTTTACATAAGCACTCTATACTCTATTTGAGAAAGTTGTTTCCCACAGGACTATGGGTTAACAATTCTGATACTGCTAGAACTGAACAATTAAGTAAAGGGATGGCAGATGGTGGGAGCCAGATTTCTTGCTGTTAAAATGGGAATTCATAGATTAGTGAAGAGAGAGGATAGCATAATCCATGTGGTAATAAAGTTGGAGACATCAGCTTGAACTCATGTTTAGCTTAATATAGATTCATATGGTTACATACAGAACTATTTATAAATATATGTATGTATCTACGTTAATATAGACACATATACTTTCCTACTCTGTCAGCTAAGAAAGCCTAGAAGCAATGACACCTCAATAGCAACAAATGCAAGTAGTGCTCAGATCTTGGTTTAAAAAAAAAAACAAAAAACATGACTCCTTAGAGAAATGGCTGACTCTAGGAATGGGACAGGAAACTAAGGAATTGCATTTTAAAAAATCACACACAGATGCTAATGAGAATATATCAAAGGGGCAATGGGATGCTGGAGTCCAATGAAAGAGCTTCCAACAGCCAAAGTGGGAACTCTTTAGCAACAATTTAATAAAGTAATAGAACAGTCTATACTCATTAATAGTGGTAGTTATGGTCTATAAAGTTTCCATGAACACTGAATTATTGAATACTGAACCATTGCTCCTAGGGGAAATACAGAGTTAGGTTCCTGAAAGCCTCTAGTCACAGCATTCTCTTTAACAGATCAATACATAAGCTTGTTTAATGTGGTTTTCTGTTTAAAGACAATTTATTTAATATACTTGTTGAGTCACTAACATTGAACTCACAGCCAAGAGCACTATTATTCATGCCTGAAAAAAAGCTTATCTAACATATGCATTTTCTGTATCACAGCCTTGTTGCACTTAGGAGCACCAGACAGTGCTTTGTCATTAAGCTTGGGGCTATTTTAAAGGGTGAAATCACAAAAAAAAGCACAAAATGGGATAAATGTAACACTAAATAGACAACAAAAAGGATACTTGTTTATAGTTTGGAAGGTAAAACAAGAAGGCAGAGCCTTGCCCTTTTCAGCCTCAACTGGGAACATGTACTTCAGGCTTCGCAAGTTTGTTGTCATTGCTCTGCACATGTCGGCAAATGAACTTGAAAGCTCCACAAGTATTACTCTGGGAGTTACAAATAAATTCTAGTGAGCAGGCAAATTTAAAAAATACAGAACCTAATAATAATGAGGATTAACCATACTAAGTTATAACCCAAATTTTAAAATAAATAACCATGAGTCCACACTGATATAAATGATTGGATATATAAACAAATGGGGGAGAAGGGACATCTCCAGTGCAGAATATTCTAAATAATTTACATAGATACTCTACCCTCAAGACATTCCCCACTCCTTAAATGTTAGCTGTGCATAGCGACTTGCTTACAAACAGTATAGAAAGGTGTGTTTTTTTAAAGAGAGATTAACTTTACAGTGGAGAAACCTGGCAAACACTACCTCAGCCAGGTGACTAAGTTCAGCATCAACTGTGATAAGTCATGTTGAAAGTAGGTACCTTTGAAAAGAAAAAAGCAAACACAATATAACCAGAGACATTGAAATTAAGAACATTGTAACAATAGCCAGAGGGGAGTGGGGAGGGGATGGTGGGGAAAGGGGTCTATAGGAGCTACTATAAAGGACACAAGGACAAAATCAAGGGGAAGGGTAGAGGTGGGGGAGGGAGGTGGGACTGGCTGGGGTGGGGTGGAGGGATGGGGAGAAAATGCAGACAATTGTAACTGAATAAAAATAAATAATTTTTTTAAAAGAAAAAGAAAGTAAGTACCTTTGATATAATGTACTGAGAATTACATTTGACCCCTGTGGTCTTCCACCTGAAAAAACCTATAACCCAAATCTAAACATGGAAAAAAATATTAAACAAATCTCAATTGAACAACAGTCTACAAAATTTCTAACTAGTACTCCTCAAAAGTGTCAAAGTCATCAAAAACAAGAAAAGTGTTCAAAATTGTCACAACCAAGAGGAACCCAAAGAAATATAACTATTAAATGTAGTGTGGTTCCCTAGACAGAATCCTTGAACAGAAAAAAAGGACATTAGGGAAAACAGGAAATGTGAATAAAGTAAGGACTTTAGTTTATAATAACACATTAATATTGACTTATTAATTGTGATACATATACCATAATAATGTAAGATATGAGCAACAGTGGAAAATGGATGTATTATATATGGGAATTCTCTGTACTATCTTCTTAACATTTCTGTAAATCTAAAAACTATTCTGAAATAAAAAGAATATTTTCAAAAAGATGTAAGGTTAGCAGCAGTCCTGCTTGAGGACCCCTTCCAAAAAAAAATGTCATATAAATGAGACAGGCTCATTCTCCCTGAGTTTAAGACAAATTATCCAGGTGTGCTGGCATCATGAACACTCCTGTGCTTTGTTGTCAGTGCCCAGAAGAAGAGCAACAAAGTCAGGAAAAGATATTTGAGTTAAGCAGAGTAGTGGCAGCACTCAAAAAGAGCAGAGCTTTAATGAGAGATAGTAAGGACAGAATAATACCTAGTTAATGTCCAGTGCAGTAGCAGTAGCAGATGGTAAGAGCAGATTTGTTCATGATCACAGGAGTATTACATGCTAGGGACTTCCAGAAGAATTTAAGGGACACAACAGGGGACTGAAACCCTGCAAGAACCAGGTGGGGAACAATCAGTACTATTGATTTACAAACCATTATTATGGCTGTTGAAAGAGATCCAAGACGGCAACTCAGTAGGTGGAAGGTACATTCACCTCTTCCCAGGACCAAACTGGAAGTACAACTGAGACATAGAACAATTAACCTGAATAACCAATTGAAGACTAGCTGAACAGAAGTCTTATAACCAGGGATTTATAGAAACCACATCAACACTGGTAGGAAGGGCAGAGATGCAAAAAGGGCTGGCCCCACTCTCATGGATGGTGGCTAAGATTCTGGAGAATTAGCTCAGCTGAAAAGGCTCCCTCTGAGGAGAGTGGGGTCTCAGCCCCAAGGCAGGCTCCCCATCCCAGAGCACCAGAGCAGGGAAGGGGCACCCATTTGACATCTGGCTGTGAAAATCAGTGGGGATTCTGTCTGCCAGGGAGAGGAGTCTGCTAGAGACACAGGCATTCTCTTTAAAGGCCAGTGCACAAAATCCTATTTGTAGCCACTCACCCTGGGCTCTGGCAGAGCAAGGCCGGAGCTGACTAGGGTCCTGTAAGGAAAGACTGGGCTTTGTAGATCAGGGAAGATAGTTGAGGAGACAGCTGCCAGGGCCCCTGTGCTGAGCCCCACTCCCATACCTCAGATGCCACCTTTCTTGGGTGAAGCAGTTGCCTCCTTATGGCATCAGCCTGGGGAAAAGCAATGGCCCCGCCTTCCTCACTTCCTGATGCTCTACCCTGTGGACTTCACGATCTGAGGAGGAGTCACCTGCTTGGGCTTGGGGTGTGGACATCCAGGCAGACTCAAGGGGTTGTCAGTGACTGAGCTATGTAGTCCTGGGGCAGGGGCCAAATACTCCCCACCTTCCCATGAGCCTGACAGACACCTCCTCCTTAGAGGAGGTCAACTAGCCCTACTCTCCAGACTCATGGCAGCCCCACCCTGCCAAGTTTGGGCTTTCTGGGAGGTCCAGGAAGAATCTGCTACAGACTGAGTTATGTGGCTCTACACCAGGAGCCATTTTTCCCTCACACACCAGACTGGTGCAGAGCCCTCATTTCACATAACCTAATCTTGGTCTGTTTTGGACTAATGATCTCTACTGACCTCACCCAGACAACTCCCAGGGACCTTGCCCCACCACAAAGGTCTGTGGGCAACCAGCAGGTGAGAGCTAACTTTGGTATTCCTTAGGATATTTGTTCAGTGGCCTCAGACCCAGCAGTGGCACCAAGTTTGAACCTGTATTAACATGGTGAACATAACTCAACCTTACTTGGTGACTCACTGAGAACCTACCTCATGCAACTTGAGTACCACCAGAGGTTTTTTCAGTGACTGAGCCTAACAGGCATCCAGCAGGTGGAGGCAGATCTCAGGATGCCTTGGGACTTTTCCTGATCTGCCCTCGGGCTCTGTGCTGGTGTAAGTTGCCTTTAGTGTGCAGCTTGGTCATTCCCATGCACACACAGGCCCCACAGTGGAAGTCACAAACTGAGGATCACTTTGTAGCTCCAAACAGGTTTTCTGAGGCCAGTCACAGTCAGCATCTGACATTGACCTGCAGTAGAGTCCACCCCAAGAGGCCCCAGGACAGACAAACACAGTGACTAGCTTCAGACAACAGTAGAGCATGAGCCAATTATCTTCACAAGCAGCACTTCAAGAGGTAGACCTCCACAAGCACCACACCCTCCTGAAGCAAATTCTGCTCCGTGTGGTGAGCACCTGCACAGCAGCTTGTACACTGGGGTCAGGGTTGATCCTCACAGTGAGTCAACCTGAAGGTTGACTCCACACATGAATAAGCCAATAGTAATCAAGATTCTATTATAACAGGAAGGCTTACAAAATTCACACACAAGACATTCCTGGAGCACCCAGTTCAGGTGATCTAGGAGACTGTGCCACTGGACCCTACAGGATACCTACTAGATTAGGCCACCTTACCAAGCCCAGGAGAAGTAGCAGCTCTACCTAATTCACAGAAACAAAGAAAGAGGCAGCCAAAATAAGGAGACAAAGAAACAGACCCCAAATGAAAGAAAAAGAGAAATCTCCAGGAAAAAAAAAAAAAAACAGTTAAATAAAATGGAGGCAAGCAATCTACTTGATAGAGAGTTTTAAAAAATGGATATAAGTTGTTGCCCTGGCCGGTGTGGCTCATTGGTTGAGTGCCAGCCTGTGAACCAAAGGGTCACTGATTCAATTCCCAGTCAGGGCACATGCCTGGGTTGAAGGCCCAGTGGGAACCACACATTGATGTTTCTCTCCCGCTCTTTCTCCTTTCCTTCCCCTCTCTCTAAAAATAGATAAAGTCTTTTAATTTTTTTAAATGTATATAAGTTCTTTATATATTTTGGAAAATAACCTCTTATCAGATATATCATGGTGAATATGTTTTCTCATCCATTTTGTTATTTGTTCCTTTTTCATTTTGTTATTTAGCCTCCATATGCTTGAGTGATTTTGAGTTTTTGTTAGTGTAATTGATTTCGAGTTTTATACCACTGTGATCAGAGAAAATGATTGATATGGTTTCGCTACTTCTTGCGGCTTAGCATATGGTCTATCTTAGAGAATGTTCCATGGGAACTTAAAAAGAATGTACATTCTGCTGTTTTGGGATGAAATGTTTGTAAATATCAATTGAATCCATTCAATCCAGTGTGTCATTTGAGGTCTCTGTTGCCTTGTTGATTTTCTGTCTGGAAGATCTACCCATTGATGTCAATGGGTGTTAAAATCCCTTACTATGACTGTGTTACTGCCCATCTGTCCTTTTCTGTCCATCAAGATTGGCTTTGTGTATTTAGGTGCTCCTATGTTGTGTGCATATATAATTACAAGGGTTATATCCTCTTCTTGGAACAATGCCTGTAGTATCATGTAATGTCCTTCTGTGTCTCTTGTTATGGCCTTTGTTTGAAGTCTATTTTGTCTAACATAAGATTGGTACCCCAGCTTTTGTTGTTGTTTCTACTTGCATGGAATATTTTTTCCATCCCTTCACTTTCAGTTAGTGTGCATCTTGTGTTCTGAGATAGGTCTCTTGTGGACAACATATGTGTGTGTGTGTATTTTTTTGTCCATATGTGTGTGTGTCTATATAGGTCATATTTTATTATCCATTCAGTTACCCTATGTCTTTTGATTAAAGCATTTAATCCATTCACATACAAAGTTATTTTTGATAGGTACTTATTTATTATAATTTAATTCTTTTTACCTATGTGCCTCTATTTCTTTTCTTCTTTCTTCTTTCTTCTTTTTTAAAAGATTTTATTTATTTATTTATAGAGAGAGGGCAAGGGAGGGAGAAAGAAAGGGAGAGAAACATCAATGTGTGGTTGCCTTTCATGCGCCCCCAACCAGGGACCCAGCCAACAACCCAGGCATGTGCCCTGACCAGGAATCAAACTGGCAACCCTTTGGTTTGCAGGCCAGTGCTCAATCCACTGAGCCACACCAGCCAGGGATTTCTTCTCTTTTTTTAATCCACACCCAAAGACACTTTTTTCATGCTTTTAGAGAGAGAGAAAGGGAGAGAGGAAGGGAGAGAAAAAAACATCAATATAAGAGAGGAACACTGATCAGTTGCCCCCCAAATGCCTGGACTAGGGATGAAACCCCCAACCTAGGGATGTGGATTATACATGCAGTATCTAGCCTATAATAGGTCCTGCAAAAATTTAGCTGCTTATCAATATGCTGAAGTAGCCCCATCTGAGCTCACCAGAACCAACTGTTAAATCTTCAGAAATTTCATGAGCTAGTTGTCAGACAATATTAAAATTAAATTATGCATATGTCCAATTAAACAAATTATCTTTCAAATAAAGGTAATACTCAAAACACATTATTTCCTAATTCTTGCACTACATTTTGCTGGCATTTATGCCCTTAAGGTCATTGGTATCTATAGTATCTGAGTGGTAACTCTGCCCTATAAAATTTTGCTATTATGCATCTCTTCAGACTCTTCATTTAGTTACAGCACAATTGTAGCTTGACGTCCGCCATAGTGGGGAGTATTTACATTGTGGTAACTTGAAAATGCTAAAAACGAAGTCTTGATTTATTGTTTTTTTGATTGTCTAGGCTTTAAAAAGTGATGGAAAAAGTGTTAATAACGCTGTATCTAAAAGCATGTTGAATGTATTTGTAGCCATTACATTGTGGCTAACAACAATGAAGGATATGAAGGATATTTTCCTCAGTATTCAAAAATTATTATCTGATTCAACAAAGGAGTTGCTCACATCACTGATTAATAAATGAAGTTCTGTTGTGTACCTTTGTTGTTTCACTTTCATCTTACTCATTAACAGAATTGAAAATACCAGCTGACATTTATGTGTAGACTATATTCATTTTTCAACTGCAACCAGAGGTTGGCTACAGATACAAGGATTCAGTAAAAATAACAAAAGCATTTGGTGACAATGAATTGGCTATGTGGAGTTTAAAATAAGTAGTAATGTATATTTTGTTACTTTTAAAATTGTGTGCTACCTATACTTTTTATCAGTAAAACATAGGAACACACGCACATTTTTTTTTTCCTAAAGAGTCCATTGTTAAACTTTACCACCATTCCACAGGCTCTTTGCATATTTGTGCCAAGGAAGACTATACATATAAATATATATCAGAAGTCACTACAGTCCTAATTCATTGCTTAGGTTTCTCTAAGTGACTAGAGGCTTGTTGAGCAACAGCTCCAGCCTGGGAAGCAGAGATAAGAAGGGAGGGACTGTTTGAAGCAGCTGGGCAGAAACTGAAGAATGAGCAGGATATACCTGTGAAAACTGAAGGAATTATGAACAAACCTCAAACATGTTAAGCTGTTCTGGCCAAGCTCAGCTCTAGTTGTCTCTCTGCCTCCCCCACCTGGACCAACTGCAAGCAATCACAATCCTCTTCATTCATCCTTGTCTTCCAAGCTAAACACATTCAATTTGCAGAAACTTCTGCTGCTGACAGAACTTGCTATGTTAAAGTGGGGTGGGGGAAAGCATTTTTTAGATATATGTTGTGAGGGCATAGAATGTGAAATATAAGAGTGAATATTATAATATTTATTTATATTTTGACTCTTCGTCAGCTTTGCCTTAGCTATTGGAGAAGTGACTGTCTATTATGAGAGGTGGCTCAGGGGGCCATCAGCAGAGCTGAAGCTTGACTTTCAGAGAGGCTTTTGCCAATTCACAGAAAGTAGTATAGAACCACAAAACCATAGACTTTCCTGCTGCTTCTGTCCAAATTAGTACTAAAAATTAGCTGCTAGCACCCATCCTTGACACAACCTTGACATCCAGTACTAAATGTGGAAAAAAAGCTTTTATTTTTGCCCTGCATTTGACTATTAGAAAAAGTATCATTTAATTTTGATATTGGAGCTATTGCATGTGTCTTATATGGAGAAAAGAAAGAAAAGGATCCAAGACCATAAAATCATAAAATGTCAGAGTTTAAGGCAATAGGATGCTGGAACCAGCACAAACTGCTTCACAAGAGCTAGCTCTGCACATCTCTCCCCAACATCAAATTCAGTGTCTACAAACTAATAATTTGAAACACACTTAATAAGAATATATACATCATAGAAATCTACAAATCAAGGCATTTTTTCAACCTACAGAGCCAATTTATTAGCACATCGAGGGCTCACAGGGTCCTTAGTCATCATTCAATGTAACCTTCTGGAGAATACTAAAGAGGTAGGATTGGACACTTGGAAAAGGGGGGAGGCAAAAGGAGTGAATTTGTAAGGGAAAGTAATGTTGAAGAAACCCTGCCCTCTTACCATACCCTAAGTCTTGGCTCTTATGCCCATTTATCTACAGTGTGTGTGAGAGAGCCAAGATACAAGTTGCCATAAATACTCCCCCAAGTGGAGAGCCTTTTAGAGCTCAGCCTGATCAACAATCAAAATACAGCTTCCTCTGCCTTTAGTGTTAGTCCCCCGAGGGACTAAAAGACAAAGAATCATAGATTCCCACCTCATTCCAGGAAAGCAAAACTCCAGTACAGTTCACCACAATGGTCTCTGGTTACAGATTAGCTACACATAATTCACCTACTGTTCGAAATTGCTATGCCAGACTCAAGTGGCAATTCCTGAGAAATAGAGGAATTAAATGACCAAGTTTATTCACACCCACATCCTTGGCCCCTCTCATTTTTCCTGGGTCATTCAAATGCACATTCATCAGGGTCACATAACACTCAGAAATGCTCCTTCATTGCCCCTACCCCTCCTCTTTAGTTGTTAGCTTCTGAAACCACTCAGGAAAGAAGCTATTAATGCTTATCATAATCATCTAGCACTTACTGTGTGCCATGCCGGCATTCAACAATCAGGCCTGGCTCTACACCCTGACTGATGTCTTCCTTTTCAAGCAGTCTTCCCAGCCATACATATTTAGTGTGCCTCCTATGCGTGAATGATGTATAGATATATTTATCTAAAGTACTACATGGAAGAATAAGGCGTAAACCTTGCCCTATATGAGTTTACAACTAAACAAAGAAGACATACACATGTTACTCAACTACAGTACAAAAACAAAATTTAATGTTTAATTATAGCAGAGGCCCAGAGATATGTAACTCCCTGGGATCTGAAAAGATAAATGCCAAAGGAAATTAAAATCCCCCCAAAAATAATAGCTAATGTTTACTGAGCATTTACCATGTGTCAGATTCCATGATAAGCCCTTTACATAAATTACCTCATTTAATCCTCACAACCACCAAGTAAGACAGGTAGCATCATCCCCAATTTGCAGGTGAAAAAAAAATCAAGGAGTAGTGGTTAAATAATTTACCCAAAATCATACAGCTATTTAAATGTTGGAATAACAGTCTCCTATAGACTGAATATCGTATCCCCCCAAAATTCACATGTTGAAACCCTAATTCCCAAGGTATTAGGAAGTGGGCATTTGGGAGGTAATAGGTCATGAGGGAAAGACCCTCATAAACAGGGTTAGTGATCTTATAAAACAGACCCCAGAGAGCTTCCTTGCTCATTTTGTATTGTGAGAATGCAAGAAGTCACAGTCTGCAACCTGGAAGCACACCTTCACCAGGACCCAACCATGCTGGCACCCTGATTTTAGACTTCCCGGCCTCCAGAACTGTAAGCAATATATTTCTTCTGTTTATAAGCTGCCCAGTCTATGGCATTTTTGCTATAGCAGCCTGAACAGGCTAAGATAGGATCTATCCTATGTCTTTCTGATTACAAAACTCAAGGCAGGGTTCAAGGGAAGCCGAAATGAGATATCATACTCGATGTATAAGATTGTAGAGATAATTTTATCACTGTAAGGGTTATTAACAGAATTCATTCATTGCTTCTGTCAAAATGACCTGAGCATTGTTCTATAGTTGTGAAGAAACAGACATAATTTCTACCTTTATGGAAGTTATATCACAATAAAAGATAAGTCTTCCTAAGGAAAAAACTGCGTGTGTTGGGACAAATACTTTAATAAATGCTTGGACCAGAAGGTGATAAAGCCCATCTGACAAAGACCATCCAGGAACCCTTGTAGTCAAACAATGTTAATTTTATTAACTTGCTACAGCAAGAGAGACTACACACCAGAGGAACCATGGGGCAACTCACCAGACAAAGGAAGTGATGGCATTATTTTAGATCAGGTAGGTGTGGTGTAGGGGAGAAGACTGTAAGTACAATGTAAATGAGGCCATGGTTTCAGGGTCCTAAAGTAGAGCAGGGCTGTGTATAAAGGTGTAAACATCAATCTTGGGCTGAGAAGTAGACACTGGGTCCTGAATCCTTGAAAACTGCAGAATTAAGATAAATGTGGAATTCTATGTTCCAAATCTAAAGCTCTGCAACTGGTTTGGAAATCAAAACTGCTTTCAGGCAAGAATGGGAAATTCCATTATTACTAATATGATTTCAAACAGCAAAGTTGTTACAGCCCAAGATTTTAGAAAGCAAGGTTTTCAGCACTAGATACTTTTATTAATTAACAAAAAGAATCTAAGTTTTTAAAGGTTTACAAAGTTGATTCCCCGAACGCTAACCCTCAGTGTTAACTGGCAATACTGCCACAGAAGGGTAAGGAGGCTGCTCTGTCAGTATAGAGGGGAAAGAATTTAATGCTGCCAGGACAATACGGGAGGGAGAGGTAAAGAGCTGAGATGGGAGGGTCACAGGGAGACTGAGATAGAATAAGTCTGTGGGAGTCGAGTAATGTGAGCCTGCCCATATCCATACTGGGGAAAGTCTACTGAGCTCATCTATGGTTTGAGAAAGGAAGAAAGGGAGGAAGAAATGGGATGAGAGGTGAGAGAGGGGAGAGAGAAGGGGAGAGAGAGATATAGAAAAAAGGAAGGAAAAAAAAAGAGGAGAAAAAAGAAAGGAAAGAAAAAAAAAAAACTATCTCCTCAGGGACAGCATGAGTGCTCCAGAAGTATATGTGGCTCCTCTGGAAGTTAACCAAAATCTTTGGTATGTGTTTGAACTTCCACAGGCTATGAATTTCATATCTTAGATCACAAGGTCAGGAAAACTCTAAGCTGACATAAAATATATAGGACACAGGGCAAACCAAAGAAGTGTTATTGCAACCTACAAGGTATAAATTCAGATAATAACACATTCCCTCAAGAAGTAGACACATGGATTCAAGCTCCACCTCTATTAGTCAACAACTGTCAAATTCAAGAATAGGCCAGGAGAAATCAAAAGGGCCAAAAATTAAGCAATTGAGAGAGCAAGATATTAAGGATTTAAGAAAGCCAAGCTGGGTTAAGACAGCATGATTTCCATACACTGTCCTCAGGAAGCAGATGGTTCCATGGAGTTCTTGTGACTTCCTTCTAAAGGTAAAGGTAGGGTAATCGGTTATATCTGGCTAACAGAAATTAAGTGTCTACAGTTGTGTTATGTTGGGAATGTAGAGAACGAGCTAAGGTTACAGGCAGGCTGGGCCACCTATGTGCAGAGAGACAAAGATCATCATAAACATAACTGTTTAAAATAAAGTCTTAACATCTTAGCATCTTAAGAATATACAAACTAAACATGACTGGCTGAGCCATTAAAAGTCTCCTGGGGAATAGAGTCACAAATAGACTTCAAGACTTAGTGAGACAACTCTGTCTTTCACAGTGACTTTTAAAATTTCTGAAACTTTCTTTTTTATTAATAATTCTGTAAATTTTATTTATTTTATTGTTGTTCAGTACAGTTGTCTCCATTCCCCCCCACCCCACACCCACCCTAGCCATCCTCACCTCTCACCCTCAATCCTACCCCCCTTGGTTTTGTCCATGTGTCCTTTATACATATTCCTGAAAACCCTTCCCTCTCCCCCCATTATCCCCTCCCACCTCCTGTCTGGTTACCATCAGTTTGTTCTTAATTTCAATGTCTCTGGTTATATTTAGCTTGCTTATTATTTTTGTTGATTAGTTTTTACTAATAGGTGAGATCATATAGTATTTATATTTCACCACCTGGCTTCATTCACTTAGGATAATGCTCTCCAGTTCCATCCATACTGTGGCAAAGGGTAGGAGCTCCTTTCTTTCTGCTGCACAGTATTCCATCATGTAAATGTACCATAGTTTTTTGATCCACTCATTTACTGATGGGCACTTAGGTTGCTTCCAGCACTTGGCTATTGTAAATTGTGCTGCTATGAACATTGGGGTGCACAGGTTCTTTTGGATTGGTGTTTCAGGATTCTTACACATACAAATGGAAACCATCATGTTAGAAAAATATCAAACTACCTCTTTCTCCTGAAGAATCAGAAGATCTAACAAGATTTGGCTCACGTTCCCATGTGGCAAAAGGAAGCTGCAGTAAATGGAAAATGCATTGTTTCCCTGAAGTCCCACCACTTGTGAATGTCTCATACTCTCAGCCAATTTCACTTATTTACACGGTGAGACAAAAGTAGGTTTACAGTTGATCTTATGGAAAATAGTACAATAATTAATAAATAATAATACAAGGATAAACTGTGTTTCACATACTCATAACTCTAAACCTACTTTTGCCCCACCCTGTATGTTACCTGACAGACTCCTGGAGGAGTTTGTGATTCCTGACTGAAGTGTCAAAGTTCACATTACTTTGCTGAAAAAAGAGTGAATATATCCCATTCACTTATATACTCAACAATGGTTTGGGAGGATTTCTCCATGATATAATATTATACCTTGTAAGGCTGTATTTTTCTGGGATATGCAAAGGGAATTGTTCCCCTCACCCCAAGTTTCCTTCTTTGTTCATTCTATGATCAGCTTAGTGTCTTCTGTTTGGTTGTCAGCATTTGTGAAGAAGGAGAGTGTGACCTCTGGGGCAGGAGGACCCTTAGAGTGAAGAAAGCTGTTAGCAAATCAATCCTAAAGTGATTTATTCCAAGTAGTAGATAGCAAGGAGGCTGTGTATATTTATCATTTGGACAAGGCCTTAATAAAGACAAATTTGGAGTTTGAGTTTCTCTAAGGAAGTGGTTTTAACTTCTGACATATGCCAAAATGTATGTCACAGCTAATTAGGTGGGATTCGCATATGACTTGCAACTGGATATAGTTAAGCAGTAGATCGGAATGATGTGTTTGCGTTTATATGTGCCATTGATGGTCTGAAAATTCAGGGGGATTTGAGACCAAGGGGTTAAATCCAAGGAGATCCCCAAAGCCAATAATGAATGTGTGCTCATTATAAAATCTATGTCAAGACTTTGTTTAGCTGCAGCATAGAGGGCAAATAAACAGCATGCTAGTCTTACATCCCTGCAATGAACAAAATCATAATGGCTGGATTTCATTCTACTGTATCCTGTCTGCATTTGCAGGATCTCTGCATTTACCTAAAAGAAAGAGGGTGGGTGGGTGGATTTAAAGGGCTGACTCAGTTATCCAAATGACCTCAGAAACTGGCGCTTAAGGCTCTCTTCCTTGAGAATCAGGACATGGATTAGGATAAGGCAAACCAGGCCCCTAGGGAACAAAATTAAGCAGGGCTCTCACTCTCAGGGTTGGGCAAGTGCAGGGTCAGCATTTTGCAATGAGCACCTCCTTAAATTTTGCTCCCTGGGGGTCTGGCTTGGCTCACCCTAGCCCCAACTCTGTTGGGAACATTTTCATACTTGAATTGTGGTGCTCTAAGATCTGAGGGAACACAAAGGCCAAAACATGTGAAATACTTAGAAACTCACGTACAACATGTGCAATAACAACTTAAGACACACTGTGCAAATATTATTGTAAACATTTACACAGTCACATTAAAGAAAAAGAGAAGTCACTATAAATCAGAAGCATATCTGAATATCCTTTTCTTAATTTCAAGCCTCATTAATGGAATTAAGGGCTAAAGAGGCACTGACAAGGAGAGAGCCTGCAGGTGAGATGTACTCGGAAGTTCTTTGGTTTATAATTAGTGCATGTTGATTGTACCAGTAAAGCTAATAGAAACTAAAACTCATTCCTTCAACTAGGCTAAGAATCTAAAATCTTGGTAACGTGATTCATTTGTTTGTGAAACCTTTTTCCATTCAGAACCCAAAAGGGAAACCTCAGCCCTGTCTCATTTACAACAATTTGCAAGTAGAAAATAATTCCAGTTAGGAGTTTCATCATGCAGGCTGGGGGAGTGAGGCAGGAGACCTCAGGCCTTTTTACTTTGCTCCATGTAACTCAAGCTACATTAAAAAGTAGCCTCTGTTTTAAACCCTAGCCCAATTCATCCCCTCTCTCCTCATTCACTCCAAACCCTTAAGGTCCAGGACGTGACAGGGCTAAGAAAAGGACAGGCTAAAATGGTGCCAAGCTCAGAAAAGTCATTCTCATCCAGCTCTAATTGGAACCCAACTTGAGATTTTCCAAGTGCAAGATCACTGAGTACTTCCAAGTGGGGGAAAAAAAGCAGCCACCTCTTCAAGAATTTATCAAACTGGATCATAAAGCACTGTGGGCACGAACTCACTCTTGTGAAACAGAAAATCTCTGGAAATGAATTCCAAATGTAGGGTTCAGCATTTCCTTTGACACAGTCACCGTGTGTGGAGGGGGAAAATCTTTTATAAAATGTGATTTCCATTTGTTGAATTCCTCATAACTCAGCTTGGCTCTCTGGCAAGTTCTCGTTTAGTTTGGCTGGACAATGTGAAAGTGGGGTTTTGAACAAGCCATTTCCAAACAAGTGATTGCTCTAAGCATAGTCCAGAACCTGGCATAAACAATGTTGCTTTTCAAGAGTTCGTGCTCAATATTCTGAATTAGTTGACACTGATCATCAATTATTTGAATATTTATTTAGTACTTTTAAGTGTACAAGACTCTATTGTTGGTGCTAGAGATAGGGTGAGAAAGATGTGAAAGAGATCAGAAGTTCACTATGAGAGTTAACTGTCTAATTAGGAGCTTAATATATGCACATGAATAGCTGGTATGAAGTAGGAAAATTTACATTCCATGAGAGGAACAAAAAAAGGACTCAAACCTTCATACTCAAAGTCTATTCAGCAGACCAGTGTATGGGTTTTTCCAAGGAACCAACAAGCTTGTTAGAAATGGAGAATCTCAGGCCCTGCTCATAAGTGACTGATTCAAACTCTATAATTTAGCAAAGGCCACAGGTGATTCTCATACATATGACAGTTGAAGAACTCACACTAGAGAAGTTCAGAAGAAGTTGAAATCACTTCTAACTGAGCAGCTCAGGAAAGGCCTGAAGAAGGAAGATGACACATTAGCCAGATTTCAACAGTGTGGCATAAATTTCTAGTTGACCACCAAAATGTGCCTCTCACTTCTTCCATTCATGTTGCTAGGCTATATTGCCTAACCTCCTTTACAATTATGTTTGTGACTAATTTATTTCTAGTGAAATATGAGAAGTGGCACATGCCAGTTCCAGGCCTAGACCTTAAGAGAAAGTAGACCTGTCTTATTCATTGTTTCCTCTTCCTCCAGCTAGAACCTGGATGAGGTGGGCCAGCCTTAACCACTCAAATGAGAACCACACCCTAGGGGATGATAAAGCAGTAACTTGTTGAATTGACAACTTGTAAGGAGCTTAAATTCTTAAATGACCATGAAAAGCAGGGCCACTCCCATTCTCAAACACTTGTGACAGAACTGTCACATGAGGGAAAAAAGGGAACTTCTGAATTTTTAAAGCAATTCTACTGTATGCCCCCCCTCTCTTAAACAAGGGCCTATGTTTACCCTACAAATGCAGACACATAAAATGCTGATACAGAGAAATGGTGAGAAGGGTATTATTGATGGTTGAGGAACAGCATAAATAGACACAGGGGTTTGCATGAATGTGCATAGAGTGTTCAAGGAATCACAATAGTTTGACTGGAGGGGACATATGATATATGAAGTTGTAATAGCAAACAAAATTGGAAAGGTAAGTTCAAAATTCAGATTATGGGATCTGGCATTCCTGGCCATTGGTAACAGGGAACCATTGAAGAGCTAACAAGGGAATGTACAAAGTTTGGGGAAAGTTATTCTGGCAATAGGGCATGTGGTGGGTTGAAGTGAGGAGAGAAGAGAGGTAGGATGTCCAGTTAGGCTTTTGCAATAGTCTCGCTGAAGAAATGTCAGTAAGAACTTCAGTGAGGTTAGTTCTAGTACAAATATAGTAATGAATGTATCTATCCTCAGTTTAGCTATTCCTCCAAATATATTTGATAAGAACTTTTGAGTTCCCAGGGGCAGAATTAATGATAGAGCATCTAGTGTAGGGTAAAATTAGTCAATTTAAATTTTATAGAAATAGTAAATTATCATAGATCTATGAACTTGGACTTGACCCACAAAAAAAAAAAAAACAGAAAAATTATGATATAGAAAAAGTTTCACAACCAGAAAAAGCTATCACATGAAAATGTACCCAAATATATGTCTTTATTATTTACATTTCTAAAACTAAATTTTTATAAATGAAATATCATCTTACCAATGAACTTCTCTCATTTGTGAGCCATTTTCTCTTTGACTAATTCTCCACAGTAAACACATAACTTTTAGTTTCTTTGCCCCAGAATCTATTATACAACTAAAGGCATGGAAAACATTTCCATACACTTTTCACTAAAGCCAAGTTATTTGTTTATATTTTTAGTTCAAAATTATTTTTTAAATTTGGCTTCTCAAAAATCTATTTATTTTCTTTATTTTTATTGTTGACACTATTACAGATGTCCCCAACCCCCCCCCTTTGCCCTTCTCCCAGCTCCTGCTTCCCCTTCCCTCTGGCCATCACCACACTGTTGTCTGTGTCCATGGGTCATACATATATGTTCTTTAGCTAATCCCTTCACCTTCTTTCATGCCATTCCCCCTCCCCCTTCCCTCTGGCAGCTGTCAGTTTGTTCCATGTGTCCATTCCTCTGTTTCTATTTTGTTTCTCCATTTATTTTGTTCATTAGAGTCCACATATAATATAAATCATATGGTATTTGTCTTTCTCTGACTGGCTTATTTCACTTAGCATAATAATCCCCAGGTCCATCCATGCTGTTGCAAAAGATAAAATTTCCTTCTTTTTATGGCCTGGAGTATTCCATTGGGTAAACATACCATGGCTTTTAATCCACTAATCTACTGATGGGAACTTAGGCTATTTCCAGATATGGCTATTATAAATAATGCTGCAATGAACATAGGGGTGCGTATATTCTGTTGAGTTGGTGTTTCAGGATTCTTAGCATGTATTCCCAGCAGTGAGATCATTGGGTCAAAAGGTAGTTCCATCTTTAATTTTTTAAGGAACTCCATACTGTTTTCCACAGTTGGTACACCAGCCTCCATTCCCACCAACAGTGTACTAGGGTTCCCCCTTTTCCCACAACCTCACCAGCACTTGTTTGTTGATTTATTGATGGTAGCCATTCTGTTGGGTATGAGGTGACATCTCATTGTGGTTTTAATTTGCATTTTTCTGATGATTAGTGACATTTAGCTTTTTTTTTCATATGTCTATTGGCCATCTGTATATCCTCCTTGGAGAAGTGTCTATTCAGGTCCTTTGCTGATTTTTTAATTGGATTGTTTGTCTTCCTGGTGTTGAGTTGTATAAGTTCTTTATACATTTTGGAGATTAATCCTGTATCAGATATATCATTGGTAAATATGTTCTCCCATACAGTTGGTTCCCTTTTCATTTTGTTGATGGTTTCTTTTGCTGTGCAGAAGTTTTTTAATATGAGGTAGTCCCACTTGTTTATGTTTTCCTTTATTTCCATTGCCCTAGGAGACATATTGGAAAAATATTGCTCCAAGAGATGTTAAGAGATTTCAGAAATTCAGATTCCGTGTATGTGCTATGCTTTAAAGTATGTCTCAGTCATACTAAAAAATAAATGAGTTTAGTGATAAATATACCCCAAGTAGGTGACTGGTTAGAATTCCAGGATTATAGGATCCAACTGAAGCACTCCTGAGGGTACAGCACACAAATATTGAACTTAAAAATTACAGGCTTCAAGAGTGTAGAGAGTGCAGTAATAAAGTTGATTGAAATCAATTATCCTCCTGAAACTGGGAGGTGTTCAGAGAACAATTACAAAGAGTCCAATCCATATTTATTAATACAGAGTGGGTCCCCAAGTGACAAAAATATCTGCCGTGATTAACTATGAAGTAAAAAAAAAAAAAAGACAGCCTCATTAGAAACAGGCGTGGGAAAGGTTTCAGAGCACAATAGATAGTAATATTCTTAAATTACATTAGAAAGAAGTTGTGATTTAATTCATGATGAAATATATTTATTAGTAATAAGAACAGAAGTGAGGGGCTCCAATTCAAGTGTATTACTCAATACACAGAGGGAGTGACAAAGTCTCATCCATTCCTACCCATGGCTTATTTGATAACATGATAATATTCCATATAGTAAGTAGATCAGAGCTCAAACTTAGGCAGTGGAGGAAGACTTCTGTCTGTGTGGAGGTCCCTAGCCAGAATGCTCTCCCCTGATAAGCTGTCATCATGTTGACAGTCTCAGAATTCACATCAGGCCTTAATAAGTAAGGAAAACAGAGCCATGGGTTCTAATCAAAGGTCTATTTGCTGAGGGTCCTTGAGGGAATCAAATTCCCTTTAAAATAATGATGATAATACTTGTTCTGTCAACCTCACAAAATTGTTTAATAATCAAACATGACTATGTGTGTAAAAGTTGATCATTGCTGCACAGTGCAAGGAATTTTTATTGTTTTACTACTTTGTTCATAATAGCAGTTTATGTTAGTTTATGCCAGGTACTGTGCTAAGCACTTAATAATCACTAATGATTTACTTTTTATAATTATTCTATAGAAATGGGTTCTAATACTATCCCACTTTACAGGTAAAGAAACTGACCCTCAGAGAGTTTAACATACCCAAGATCACACAGCTACTAAATGGTAGAACCAAAATGTGAGGCTAAGCAGTTTGATTTCAGAGCCCATGATCTAAACCACTACATTCCATTACTTCCTGATATTTGCATAGAATGTCATCCCCTCTGAGACTGCTGTTCCTCTGATGAGCTCATTGTGTACTTCGTAGGTTATAGTGTACTTTCAGGAACATTCTCATTTAATAAATACCACAACCCTGTGAGGCAGGAAAATTATTCCCTCTATCGTGGAAAGGAAACCAGACTCAGGGGAAGTGACTTGTCCAAGGCCACTTAACCAAGCGAGTATGTGTTAGGTGTTCTTGCCAATACACTGAAGCTGCCTTACTAATTTGGTTTCCTGGGTACGTGAAGATCAGGAAATGTTTCCTTGGCCACCTAAAATGAGCATTTTATTCCCTGGGAATTTTTTTTTAATTATCTGATTAAGTTCCATAGAATTTAGGAATAGCAAGGCTCTTGAGGTATCAGAGCACAAGGCCACTATAGCTAAAAATTAGGACCCAGCCCAACCTCTAGTGAGGTGCCCATAAGGAAGACTATGAGCATACAAATGCATTCACCAATGACAAGCAGTTTGAGTATCTAAGCCATTTTTAATAGATTGTACCTCATAAGCTCTTCATTGGTAAATCCATAACCAAGCATGATTCATTAGCATACTAAACAGTTTACAGAATGACTCTTCTGTGGAGATTTTTAACTGCAAAGAGTAATTTATTTAAATGCAGAATTCAGCATCAGTCAATGAATAAAGGTCAGGATTAGGTGACCTCTCCTCAGCAGATTTCAAGTCAACCCTGAATCTCAGCCATCAGTGTATTCTCTATCCCCACTGTCTCCACCCCCCAAAGGCAAATGAAGTGCACCTGAAAGGCAGAGAAATCTTGCTTTGGGCATGCTTTCATTCCCCTTCTGGCTCTGTTTTCTCCAGATGCCCAGTGCCCTCATGCTGCCTCCCACTGCTGTGTACCATCTGGTGTTGCTGTCCCTGCAGTATCTCATGTCTCTCACCTACACTTATCTGTTTAAGTGACCCTTTTCCTTAGGATATCATATGGGATCGCAAGCGGTTTTCAGAAATTAATTACAACAAATTTGTTAATGGCTAAAAATGAGTTTTGTTATTCAACCCTGTATTTATCCCACCCTAAAAAACAGGAGGCAGCACAGTGTATACAGTGAACAAAACCTGGCCTAAAAATCCATCAGCTTGAAAGTTAGGACAACAGGGTAATAGTTCAAGGTCTCTATGGGTGGGCTGTGTGATTTATTCTCATCAGGCATCATTTTCTTAATTGTGACTAGAACCTGTTACCTATTTGTGGGTCACCAGAACTTCCCAGCATGCATGCCTCTCTAATTTATCCCTACCTAGCCCAAAGTGAAGAGGACTTATTTTGGATTTCTGTATGTTTTTCTACAAAATGGGGCTGGCTTTACTTTTTATACACAGTTCCCTGCTCTCTAGGAGAGGCCCTCTCTTTCCATTGAGTCTGACTATAGTTCAGTGAATTGATGGAAAGCATGTTCAAATCAGTCTTAGGGAATTTTAACTTATGGTCCAATCTTATAGAGTTATAAATGTCAAGCCAAGAGTTTAGGACTTGATTCCCTAGGACACTAAGAAATCATGGAAGTTTTCTAAACAGAGAAGTGACATAAATAAGGCTACATTTGTAATACTGAATACTTAAATTGTCATTGCATGTGCTAATACCCATGCTAAGAGCTTAATACTTAAAGCAACCCCAGGAGCTAGATATTTTCACCCACCCTTTAAAGATGAGGAAGTGGAGGTACATACAAGTAACAAAAATTGTTTAAGGTCAAACAACCATTAAGTGAATAATTCCGGCATAAAATCCATGTCAGTCTAATTTTAAAGCCTATGCTGTTTATCACTGTACTGAACAGAGAGAGACCATTTGCCTCTTGATATTTGAATTCAAGGTGCATCAGGAAGAAAAAATGCCCCCATACCAACCAACCCCTGCTTCTCTACTCCGACCACAGACTGACTTCCAGATGCCAAAAATTTCATATAGAGATTTAGCCCTTTAATTGAGTCAGGTCTCCTTCTATACAGCAGCATATGATCTCACCTATAAGTGGAACCTAATCAACAAAACAAAGAAGCAAGCAAAATATAACCAGAGACATTGAAATTAAGAACAAATTGATAGTAACCAGAGGGGAGGTGGGAGGGAATAATGGGAGGAAAGGGGGAAGACTTTTCAGGAACATCTATAAGGGAGGAAAGGGGGAAGACTTTTCAGGAACATCTATAAAGGACACACGGACAAAACCAAGGGGGTGTGTGATCAGGGGAAGGAGGTGGGGATGGCTGGGGTGAGGGCAGTGGTGGGGGAAAAATGGAGACCACTGTACTTGAACAACAATAAAAAAGAAGAAGAAGAAGAAAAAGAAGTCCCCCATGCTCTCCTGGAGCAGGATGTAACAGGTGGGACAGAAGAAGACAGGTTATGAGCTCTGAGCATTTAAGAGGGAATGAAAAAGGAAGGGACAGACTATCAAGGGAATAAAAGGAAGTAGGATAGGAAGCCAGTAAAGATGAGGGAGTACCAAAGATGAATTTTTATGACTTCATAATTTTGCCAGTGATTGGTTTATATATTACAGAAAATAAAATTTAAAAATAAAGTTAAAATATAAATAAAGCAAGTTGAGCAATGTTCTTTGACTGACACTTAGAATGGAAAGAAAATAAATGTTCCTCAATATTCCAACCAATGCAAATAGTTCACTCAAAATATAACCAGAGACATTGAAGTTAAGAAGAATCTAACAATAGCCAGAGGGGAGTGGGGAGGGGACAGTGAGGAGAGGGGATTACAGGAACTACTATAAAGGACATATGGACAAAATCAAGGGGGAGGGTGGAGGCGGGGGAGGGAGGTGGGTTTGGCTGCGGTGGGGTGGAGGGATGGGGAGAAAATGCAGACAACTGTAATTGAATAACAATAAATTTTTTTTTAAAAGATGTCATTTTAAAAAACTGGCTCAACTAGCTGAAAAGATGAACTTCTCAAAACTGTTACCTCAGCTTATGGCATCTTTAACTTTTCTGTGGTCATTTCTTCTCCCAAACCTTATATCTGACTCACATGTGCAGCAGGTCCTTGTATAACGTTGTTTCATTCAAAGTCATTTGTTTATAATGTTGGCGAGATGCCATAGAAACTTAACCTTTATTTATATCAATTAGCCTGTGGTAAAATTGATTTTGTTATACATGGTTTCGATTAAAGTCACAGAAATCAACGTTCTTAAAGTGAGTACTCCCTGTGCCACCTCAACTTCTGAATAAATTACATCCAAGTGTAGCTTTTCTCCTGATTTTGTGCCTTTTGTGAGGAAGACAATGACTACCTCTGGTCCTACCTAACAGCGGCAGAGCCAGGGGGATATAAGGGTCCTAGAGCTGCCTCACTTGTCCAGTGCAGCCAGACTCTAGCAGCCAATGAGATGGCTCTCATAGATCCTCACAAGACAGGGAAATGACCAGCTGAGGTGTGTGAGTGTGTGTATGTGGTATGTGTAAGAGGAGGGAGGGAAGGAGGAAGGAATGGAGAGAGAGGAAGGGAGGCGGGAAGAGAGATATAGAATCATCTAGAGATCATATCTCATTCATGAGAGCTGAGACCTTCATGCAGAAAAAAAAAAAAAATTCTATGCTGCTATGATTTACCTCATAGCAAATAGCTGAACCTTATACACTCACTGGAGTGCAGTGGAGTTATGTAAAATTGTCCTCTATTTCTCAAGTAGGCACTGGGAGAGGAATGCGACCACAGAGTTGAAGAAAACAGTTCCCAATAGTACTGATAGCCATACTCTGCTTCATACATAGCTCTATTATTGGACTCATCACTTCATTGGAAACCATAAGGTAATATCCTTGAAGACATGGAATATCCTTGTCTCCCCAGTGCCTATTGCAATGCCTGGTTCATTGTAAAAATTCAATACAGGTGGTAAACAAATAGGATTATAAATAAAGTAAATCCTACTTTGTCATTAACCCCAGAGACTGATGCATATCCCTAATGGATCCTCAATGATCAATAGTTGCAAACACTTTAGTTTTGACTCCTCTCAGTGGACAGTCTATGACATGTTAACAAAGCATAAAAGCACAAAGCAAGCCCCTTCAATTTTAAGGATCACTTTTATACTCTAAAAAATAACCACTCCGATAATGTAGTTCATTGTTTAGGTTAAGTTTGACAAACCTGATTTTCTAAAGTGCGGCCACCTACAGCAGCAATTTCTTCCAGCTCCTCTTCCACACTGCAACCTCCTTGCTTTAAATATACCCCCAGAGGAAAAACTGTTTCCTCTCAGTAACTGAGTGAACTCACAGCTGCTGCCTATTGTTAGGCACCAACTCCAACCAATCAGACATTCTTTGTTGAGGTAAAAAAAAAAAATGAGGAAATCACACATCCATGCCTAACTGTCTCACACCTGTGCTCCAAAAGGTACTGAGCATCTTGTGACTAAATCTGGAAATTTGTCTACTTCAGGCAAAGTGACATTTAGTGTTTTAGGTAAGCTTCAAAACTCTACTGCATGTGATTTGTGATACACATATCTGTTCCTTCTTCCTAGTAATCTTTCAAGTCTAAACTCTGCTTGATACAGGACTTCCAGATCATGGTTATACAGAGATCCCAGGCATACATCTACAGAGGTAAGTGTGCAGATTACCAGATAGGACCTCCCTAAGTGCAGAGACACTTAATGAGAGAAACCAAAACTCAACCTTTAAGTAGCCTCTGTTTCCAAGTAATAATGGCAACAATTTATTGTGTGTTTACTGTATTCCAGGCACTGTTTTAATCATTATCTCATTTTTTACAGGTAAGGGAACTGAGGCATAGAACTGCCTTGGTTAACTCTGTGTGTTTTTTAAATTATTTATTCAACTCACTATTCTTAATACAATGAAAAATACTCATGTTAAACCAATTATCATAACTTGCTAATTTTAAATCAACAGAGCCTTTAAATTACTATCATTTTTATTCTTTTATCTTTGCCATAACACTGAGTTAGCTTTAGTCAGACAAATGGTGATGTCTATGCTCCAAATTCACTACACACAGCCAATTGTCAAGAATCATTCCACCTCTCTGTTCATGCTCTTCTTCCGACTCCACCTCTGTCAAAATCCTACATGCCTTCAGGATCCATCTCAAATACTCCTTCTTCGCTGAACCTTTCCTGGTCACCTAGCTAGATAGAATCTCTTGTACCTTTTATTTCTCCTTTGGGAAACAGTGATGGTCTAGCTTTTAGTAGGTTTTAGTGTCATTATTTTAACCTAACTTGTGACTCAACCATAATTTCCTTAGAGGCAGAAATGAAACCACACTCATCTCTGAATCCTCCGCAGACCCTAACACAACACCTTGCAAATAATGGATCCAAATACAGGGGTCCAGCAGATGCAAGGCTTGCTTGAGTGCAGTTGGTAGGGTAATAATATGGGTGTAATAATTTATAGTTCTAATTTGAACATTTCACCTAAAATATCATACGGTGTGCTTGAGTGTGACATTGTTATGTCACAGAATTACATACCTATGATTTTGTAATAAAAAGGGCGTTATTTGTGCCAGACCCTGTATATGTTTATTGAATTGAACTTTCAGTTGAGAACTACATGTATAATATTGCTAGGAAACAAAGAAGAACAGTGAGAGATGTGAGAAAAAAAAACAAAGTGGAGAAGTGTCAGAATTTTAGAAGCATAAGAAATGAGGCAGAAATAAATATGTACAAATACCAAAAATTTCCATGTTAATAAACAGGAAGCTAGGAAGGAATGTGCCAGGATAAAATCACAAGATCATAAAGAGGACAGCAACAGGAGGTGGGGGAAGGAATGGGGACAACTGTAACTGAACAACAATAAAAAAGAAGAGAGAGGACATCAGACAACCACTAATATTTTGATCACAAGGTCAATGGAACAATAGGAATCCAGCGTGATAGTCAAAATGATAAAATAATTTAAATTGGCCCTGTCTAGTGTGGCTCAGTGGATGGAGCACTGGCCTGTGAACCACAGTTTGCCCATTTGATTCCCAGTGAGGGCACATGCCTGGGTTGCAGGCCACATCCCCAGTAGGGGGTGCACGAGAGGCAACCCCACAATGATGTTTCTCTCCCTCTCTTTCTCCCTCCCTTCCCCTCTGTCTAAAAATAAAATCTTTAAAAAAATAATTTAAATCGGTAAATGGCAGAACATAAAGTTAAAAAGAGTCAACTAATAGAGAATAGTACAATAAAACCCATAAAGAAAGTTTAATTACCTAATGCAGTATAAGTGGTCAGCTGTTTAATGTCAGATTATTTCAGTACAAATATGGGCAGACTATAATTTGGGGAGACTTACCCTTATTGACTTTCTCTTTCAAGATAAGAGAGGAGCAGCTGCAGTGTGTAATTCACTAACAATTTTTCTGATCGATCAGATTTTCACTTCCTATTAAACATCCTGTTGCTGATTTAGACAAGCCTTCACTGAGTGATCAACTGACTAGAGAATCCAAGCTCTGCCTAGGTCTTTAAAAAATGCTTAGAAACCTTGTCAAATTCCTATAAGAGGATGTGGACTAGTCAGTAGAGAAGGTCTACATTTGAAATGAGGCTTTGTGAAGGGTCCAGATTCAGAATTCTAGTCCTTAACATATTTCTTATAGCTGAGATCAGCCCAAACTCTCAATCAGACCCCATATGCCAGCTCATGGATCCATTCCAGTCTGTGATAGAGTTTACCCCTCCTTGGGATGAAATGAAAATAAAAATAAGGATAATTAAGACTATATTTTATTATGATTTTGTTTTTATTTTTGATTCGTCTATTTTAAAGTCTTACTTTTCTTGTACCAAGTCATATAATTTAATATAATCAGCTAAAGTGGTTGTCTTATTTTAATACTCTGGCCTTCCTGCTTGCTTGTTTTTAAACTGCCTCTTCCTTCATAAAATAGTAATACTAGTAGGTGGTAGGTGTGTGTGTCTGTATACTTACATGGCAAAATAAAATTCTGGCAATTTAATATTAGTTCTCCATGTCTATATCTATATTTATCTAACTATACACAGTATATATCTATATTTATCTCTCTATACATGAAATTTTTTCTTTTTTTTTCTTTTTTTTAACTGGTCCAGGAATCTCTGCTTAGAAAGATGTTGATAACCTTAATGAGTGTACACAAGGATTGGAGAACACCAGTTCCAATTAACAACCAAACTCAACAGTATTGTCCTGCTGGTGGGTTGCCATTTTCTTCAAGTACAAAGAACAGTAAATTTTATTTATTTCAGTTACACAATGATACTAATTTCTTGCAAGAGTCTATCTTAGGAAAGTTTACAAATTAATATTAGAAAGATAAATCTATTAAGACACATTATTTATATGCATTTAATGTGCAGAGCATGTAAAGAGTGATTTTGAACATTCTACAGAGAGACAGACACATTCATATATTTACCCTTGAATCAGGCTCTCCCGTTATTGCAGCATATTTGTATTTATAGATTTTTTTTTTCTTGGCACTCAGGCCCACAGACACTTCAGTGCAGTCTCTCACCATCCTTTTTCAGCTTCCTGGTGGAGATGACATTTGCTCAGCTAGAGAATAGACACTTTCTAGCTGAGTTGCTCATCACACTGATACCCCAAGGCCTGGCAGATTGGCTGTCAGAGGATTCCAGCTGTTTAGCTACCCTGATGTGTCTTTCATAGGAAAAGACATTTCCTGGAACATCAACAGCTTGTTAAGGACTGGGGAGTGCAGGCAAGAAAACTTGGAGGAATTGAGTGGTTTGAACTTGGAGGAGGCATGAAGATGAAACAGAAAAAGGGATGATTGGGAGATTTTTTTCTCCCATCTGTGTTTAAAAGACTCATTTTCAGAGCTAACCTTAAAATGTATGATGAGCAACCCTCCACAGCTCAGAAGGTCAACTGTTGGTAGGAGAAGAAATCTGAGTATTAACCATCCTAGGGGTGCACAGATCATATGAGGATGTAAAACTCATTAAGGAAGGAAGAAAACTCCTCATGAAATTGTCAGCAATTGAACTTCAACCTGATTTTCTTGTGCCTTGATTTTCTCTTCTGAAAATCAAGGGTAAAGGATACTCTCGGACATGCTTCTAAGACCCAGAGAGCAAAAAGCTGACCAAAGATACTCGGATTATAAAGACCCCTTTGGGAAGCCAAGTTGGTAGCCAGAGCACGCAGAAGGGAGGAGCGAGCACAATGCTAACAAGGCCATGCTTGCCAATTTGAAGCCCTTGTGGGCCAATTAGCTCTGCTTTCTTCCACAGCTATTGACTGACCCCTGAACTTTGGCCAGTTATCTCACAGTTCTGTGCTATTGGTCATTAAAGTCACCAAGAGAGTGTATGTTGTTGACTCAGTGAGAACTAACTAGCAGAGACATAGCTCCAAGTGTCACTTCTGTGTATGAGGGGCAACACAGCCACTCTTCAGGGCACCAAGTACTATTTTTAATAACTTTTATTGGAACTTTCCTTTCTATAGAAGTTTATGCATGTTTACCATAGAAAATCTAGCAAAAGCAGCCATACCAGAAAACTCATAGCTAAGTCACTTCCATATTTTGATATTTTCACCATCCCATATTTTGCGGGGAGAAAGGTTTATACTGTTTTACTACCTGCTTTTTCAAGAAAGCTACTTATAAAATTCATATTAACATGAACAGACTCTATAGAAGACATATTCCCCTTCTGCAGAAGACAGGTGGTGCACTGAGGAGTCATTAAGGACACCAAATAAAAAGACACTGTGCACTCCAGATTGAAATTCTGCTTTTGCCCTTTGTCAGCTATGTGACTTGGGCAAGCTGCTTAAACCTTGGAAGCCTCCATTTCTCCATCAGTAAAATGAAGACAATTATGACTACCTTTTCCAGGCCCTCAAAGTGAAATGATTTGATGCACATACATGCATCTATTCCGTAAGTTTGAGTCTATTCACCTCTGCCTACCTGTCCAGCTTCATTCTCAGTACTCATTGCCCACTGTGTTCCTGTCATTTGACCCACCTGCAGTTTGTCAAATAGACCAGAATACCTTATGCATATTTCCTCATTATCTATTATCCTGAAGATGTGCACCAGTGCTGAAAAAAGATGTAGAGGAAGATAAAGGACTCCAAATGAAGCCTTTATCTGGGGGTTCTGGATGTAAGACTATCTCTGTAAGAAAACCATGGAGATATTCCTCATCCTAAATGAGGTCTGTAGTTTAAAAAATCTCATTAATGTCTATAAGGAAAATAATTAGCTGAAAAATGTTCATTATGCCTGGTAATTGTAATGACTAGTTCTCAGTCTTTCAGATTGGTAGGTGTAAGTCAGCATGAGAATTTTTTTTAAAAAATTGTTATTCTATTACAGTTGTCCCAATATTCCCCTTTGCCTTCCCCCACCCAGCAACCCCTCCCACAGTCAGTCCCCACATTGTTGTCCATGTCTAATGGCTTGTTGGAGTCCTTCTGCCACCTACCTATACTTTTCACTCTCAGAGCTCTTATCATTCTATATTGCCATTGTTGACTTACCTATTTGCTTCTCTCACCAATTCTGGGCTCTTTGAGAACAGAAATTCTGTCTTAGTCAACTGCATAATCCTGGCATCTCACACAGCATTGGCACATAGTAAGTGCTCAGTAAATATCTGAGGAATGAATGATGGAATGTGAAAGGCCCAGCTTCGGGGTTCCAACCATGGTTTGACAACAAGTCACCACATTCACCATAAAATTCTGAAATGAATATCCTAAAAGAAATGGATGCAATTCACTTGGAAAATTTTAATATATAAATGTCTTTGCAAAAATATAACCTATACACCAAGGGAAAGATGTGGATAGTAACAAATTAGTCTGCCAGGGTAACATCATCCTCTAATGCAGTGGTTTCAAACTCATCTTCACTTGGGGCCACATCAGCCTCACAGTTGCCTTCAACAGGCCAAAAGTAATTTTAGGACTTTATAAATGTAACTACTCCTTAACTAGGGGCAAGGAGCTCGGCACTGCTGCCAGGTATAAACAAGGTGCTGAGCCGGATAAAACAAGGTAGAGGGACGGATTCGACCCACAGACCTTGTGTTTGCCACCTGAGCCCTAGAAAGTTCCCTCATACCACTTCTCAGTCAATCCCACCTCAATCCTCAGAGGCAACCACTAACCTGACATTCTTCTACCATATTTATTTTTTCCTGTTGTAGAGTATATATGAATGGAATCATAAGGTATGTATACTCTTTTGTGTAAAAATTTACACATATAAGTCATTATTTTGTTCCATTTTATGATTGAGTGATTATGGATATACCCCCAATTTATTTATCTCTTCTCTTGTTAATAGACACTGTTTCCATTTTCTGGCTATTATAAATACTACTGCTATGAACATTCATGCATAAGTCTGTGTGGACATAGATTTTCATGCCTCTTAGGTACATACATAGGAATGGAAGTGATAGGTCCTAAGGTAGGTGTATTTTCAGTTTTATTTGAAATTGCCATACCCTTTCCCAAAGTGGCCATTCCCTTTTAATTCTCCCATCAGCAATGCTTGACAGTTTCAATTCCTCCACATCCTCACCAACACTTGGTTTTGTTGCTCTTTTAAATTTTAGTCATAGTGGTGGGTATGTGGTAATATCTCATCGTCCAACTCAGATATGTTCGATTTCAAAGTGAATTTTTTTCAGCCTCATTACACTACGTATGTATGTAGGTATATAAAAAATAAACAGATACAGTGCAAGGCACAATGTGAGAAGTACAATATAAACAAACTTCCAAAACCTCACAGAGGAGGGAAATAGAACCTCTAATTGAGATGTTTAATAGGGTTTCATGAAAAATGATAATCATTTTTCATTCAATAGTATTAAGAACCTATTAGGTAGTGAAGATACAACAGGAATCAAAACTACAAAGTTCCATGCCATCATGGAACATAAATTCTAGCAAGGAAAGGAGACACAATAAACAAACAAGTACAACATGTTTTGGATGATGATAAATGACACAGGGTAAAATAATGTGGGGATAGTGTAAAAAGTACTGAGAGTAGGTGCTTATTTTGTAGAAAATGGTCTAGGCATTTGAAATAGACAATGAAGAATGACTAGGGTTTGGCTTGAAGGATGTAAGTCGAGGAACTTCAAGTATGGTAGAGGTGGAAGCACAGAAAGCGTTGAGCAGTAGCAATGGACAAAAACTAAGCTGAGTGTATAGGAGCCTTAGATCCATCTTGGAGCACAATAGAAGATGAAGCTGGAAAGAATGGAGATGGGGGGCATTTATGGAGCTTATACCTATTTCAGCAAGCAACAGAGAACTATAGAATGGGTTTGGGTAAGAATGGACCCAATTGTCACCTGAAACTAATATAGTGTTATATGACAATTATACCTCAATAAAAAAAGAATGGAACCAATTGCAACAACGCTGTTGGAAACTGTGTGGTGTTCCATTCAGTCAAATAAACATTTTTCAGTGTCTATTATGTGCTGCATAGAGAAGACTGTAGTAGGCAGAAAGTAAAGACTGTGGTGGGGAGTAGAAGAACTAGTGAGTTATCTGCTGTCACTGTCCGGGCTTAAGGCAATGGATAACTAAGGCTGTGGAAATGGTAATTGAAAGATGGAAAATTTATTAAGGAGGCCAAATTGAAAGCCTAGGTGACTGAACGTGATGGTGGGAAAGATGTTAATTTCTCTTCTGCTTGATATAGTATAAGTTACCTTCAAGTAGCAGTGAATTTAAATACTAACAACAGTTACCATACAGAAAGGGTCCTTCCTTTTGTAGAATTGGGTATTTTTTCCGTTGCCTTTGCTTTTCTACCCTCCATTCTAGAGTGACTCTGTCTATTTGAATGTCTGTGTTTCTATGCAGTATCATAGGAATCTCAATCACTCAGACCATAGCATCCAAGTGTGTGAAAAATGCTCACTAGGATTTTTGCACATGACTGAAAATGTGTTTTTTTCCAAGGAATTTCTAAAGGAAATATAAAGGAACACTACCGCCAATGCTGCTGGATTCTTTACCTCTTCCATGTACTTCATCCCCTAGATCCATTAAATCCACCAATTTATTCTTTCATATATTTCTCCTTCACCATTTGTCATTGCAGGCACATTGTCCTAGGCCAAGGTGCGCATAACATGCATTTGTACCACCTGGTGAGCTTGTTAAAATGCAAACACAGAATCAGTGGGTATGGTAGCCAGCCTATAAGATGGCTTCTAATGATCCCCATCTTCTAATATTCACTTTCTGCATCATTTCCTCCTATATTTTATCAGGGTTGATCTGCATGACCATGGAAATAGGACAAAATTAATAGCATATTATATCTCGGACTTGATTATAGAACAAGCAATGTGGCTGTTGTCTTGGTTGCTCTCTTTCTTCTCTCTCCTTCTTTCTCTATCACTCACTCTGGAGGAAGCCAGCTACCATGCTTTAAAGTCAGTTGGGCAGCCTTTGGAGAGGCCCACATAGTACGGACTGAGATGTCCAGCCAACAGCTAGTGAAAATATAAGTCTCCTTCCAATGACCATATGATGAACTTGAAGACAGGTCCTTCAACACCTGTGAAGCCTTCAGATGAATACAACTCCAGCCAAAATCTTGATTTACAACCTCATGAGAGACCCTCAGCCAGAACCACCCAACTAAGCCACTCCTAGATCCTTGACCACAAAAATGTGAAATGAATGTTTGTTTTGAACTGCCAAGTTTTGAGCTAATTTGTTGTGCACCGATGGATAATTTATATAGTAGGTCTAGGGTAAGACCAGAAAACTGCATTTCTAACAAGCTCCCAGAGGACACTATGTTGATGCTGCTGACCTTGCTTTAGTAGCAGACCCTATACCACTGCAACAGCCTCTCACCTAATCCCTACCTCATTTATCTCTCTTCTCTAATCCCATTACATCCCTGTTTTCCAAAATATCATGATTCTCTACCTACTATGTAAAATCAAAATCATCAACCTGTTATCAAAAACAAGAGTTAAGTTTTGGTGACTATGTGCAGAAAAGGGAAGCTTGAACACTCTTGGTGGAAATGTAAAATGGTACAGCCACTATGGAAAACAGTATGGAGGTTCCTCAACAAATTAAAAATATTACTACTATGTGATTCATCAATCCCACTCCTGATATACAAGGTCTGTCCAGAAGGTATCCAGCCATACAATATGAAAAAGTAGAGACATTTATTGAAGAAGATACAAGATACAAGAAACACTGTACATAGTACAATGACGCCTCAGTCCCCTTCAAAATAGGCACCTTGGGACCTCACACAGTTCTCCCAGTCACATCAGCTGTCGCATCATATCTTCCTGAATCTCAACGATGGTCTAAAATCTCCTCCCTTTCAAATGTGATTTTAGTTTTGGGAAAAGCCAGAAGTCACAGGGTGCCAAATCTGGGCTGTAGGGGGCCTGAGTCACCTGGGTGATTTGATGTTTTGCCAAAAAATTACATGAGACATGATGCATGAGTGGGCATGTTGTTGTGATGAAGCTGCCAATTACTAGTTGTCCATAGCTATGGCCTTCTGAATCATCCAAATAGTTTCCGTGGAGGACTGTTCAAGCTTAATGCAAAATTTGATGCACATTCATTGCTCTACTTAATCAGTCACTTTGAATACAACAACCACACAGTACACATGCTCATTCAATGGCGTCTACCACCCCCAGTGATTGGTACAGTGAAGTTCTCATTGTTCATGCATGTGCAGTCCAGTCCACTCTCCTTGGCTGCCAGGTTATACCGATGTCACGCAAACTGTTCTCATTATATTAACAATGGCTTGACTTTTTCTGGACAGACCTCGTATATCCAATGGAATTGAAATCAATATCTTGAAGAGATACCTGTAACCCTGTGTTTATTGCAGCATTATTCACAACAGCTATGATATGGAAAAAATCTAGATGCCTTTTGTAAAATGAATAAAGAAGATGTAAGATGTACACATTCACACACATACAAATGGAATATTTTCCAGCCATAAAAAGAAAGAAATCCTGCCATTTGTTTTTTTTAACTTTTTTTATTGTTGTTCAAGTACAGGTGTCTCCATTTTCTCCCCACCACTCCCCCGCACCCCAGCCATCCCCACTTCCCACCCTTGATCCTCCTTTGGTTTTGTCCATGTGTCCTTTATAGATGTTCCTGAAAACCCTTCCCCCTTTTCCCCCTATTATTCCCTCCCATCTCCCCTCTGATTACTGTCAGTTTGTTCCTAATTTCAATGTCTCTGGTTATTTTGCTTGCTTGTTTGGTTTGTTGATTAGGTTCCACTTAAAGGTGAGGTCATTATGGTATTTGTCTTTCACCGCCTGGCTTATTTCACTTAGCATAATGCTCTCCAGTTCCATCCATGCTGTTGCAGAGACATATGAAATCCTGCCATTTGTAACATCATGAATGAATCGAGGAGGTACCATGCTAAATTAAGTAAGCCAGACAGAGAAAGACAAATACTGTATGGTATCCCACATATAGAATCTTGAAAAATTTTTTAAAAAGCTAATTTTATAAACACAAAGAATAGAATGGTAGTTGCCACTGGAGGGAGGGGGAAATGGAGTGATACAGGTCAATGGGTACAAATTTTCAGTTATTAAAAGAATATGTTTGCCCTGGCTGGGGGGATCATTTGGTTGGAGTGTTGCCCTATACACCAAAACGTTCAGGGTTTGATTCCCAGGCAGGGCACAAACCTAGGCTGTGGGTTTAATCCCTGGTCGGGGTGCATATAAGAGGCAACCAATTGATGTTTTTCTCTCACACTGATCTCTCTCTCTCTCTCTCTCTCTCTCTCTCTCTCTCTCTCTCTCTCTCCCCTGTTTAAAATCAATTAAAAAAATATCCTCAGTTGAGGATTAAAAAAAAAAAAAGCAGAGTACATTCTAAGGATATAATGTAGAGCGTCCTGACCATAGTTAATACGACATTGTATCCTTGAAAGATGCTGAGAGTAGATCTTAAGCATTCTCACCAAAAGAAAGAAAATAGTTAACTGTGTTAACTATGCAAGGTGAAGGGATCTATTAATTATCTTGATCTTAGTAATAATTCTACAGTGCATATATGCATCAAATTATCACACTGTACACTTTAAATGTACATACTTGTTTGGTCAATTATTCTTCAATGTTAAAAAACAAAAATGTCCTCAGCCTATCTTTCAAGTTCCCTTAGAAACTGGCCATATTTATGGTCTATAGTCATATTTCCCACTGTTCTTCACTAGGTACTTTTTGCTCCTATCAACTTGACTTACTCATTGTCTTCTGCACACATCACATTTATTCCTGCTCCTAGGCTTTCTACCAGCAGTATCTCTCCTTATTCCCTACCACCGGCAAAACATTTGAAACCTCCTCCTCTGCTATCCAAACTCAACTTTCAAGGCCTAGCTCAAGCCCCATTTTTACCACTAAACCTTCCCCACTTCATTTTTATCTGATAGTTTTATGAACTATTATATTATTTAACTATTATAAATAATATCAACTTCCAAGCTAAATTTTAAGCAACTTGAAGTCAGGAATTGTAAATCTTAGTAGCTTCAGGGCACCTGGCATAGGGCTAGACACACAGAAAGTAAGTAGGTGTCAACTGACTCAATCCGCCTGTCACATTCAATGTGGCTACATGCATATAAGCACTACCAAAATTTACTCCTGAGTTTTATAGCAACAGAGAGAATCCACACAAGATCCAGCTCCCTCTTTTCTACCTCCTTTCTCTATACCAAATTACTGTTTCATTTATTCATCCCACACCACTGGCAGGTAAGAAGGTAACATATTGAGAGAACAACTTTTATTATGGGCAGCAATGAAAGGGGAAATAATGTCATAGTAAATCCAAAAGCCATTTCATTTTGGATTTGAAATCCCTTCTATGATCAGGGAGGCAGATGTGCTGTGAACTCATCAGGGGTTTCCCTGAACAGTGTTAAAATCATCCATGAGAATACAATGAGAAGGGAGCCAGGGGAGATAAGACCTCAGAACACAGGAAGAATATCTGAGAAAAAGAAATGCTCCACAGATAACCCACAACAAAGGTAATGGAAAAAAAAAGTAATACAGAGGTGGTGACAGAGGAAGGCAGAGGTGGATGGAGAGGGAGAGAGACAGACCTGAGGCCTTGCTTATTCCATACATCAGATCATAAAGACCATTTTACAAAAAGATTATAATATCCACTATTTTTTTAGTGTTTACTGTTAGCTATTGCGGTAAGCTCTTAGGATAAATCATGTTAACCCATACAACAATCCTGTGACGTAGATGCTGCTATCTTCCCTATGAGGATACTAGGGTTCAGAAAGATTAAGTGATTTTTCCAAGACTACACACAGCTAGGAGTTGTTCGAGCTAGGATATGAACCCAGTACCATCTATCTGGAGCCAAAACACATATTCTTAATCTCTACACTCTAGATCAAGTCCTTATCCTCATTTTGTTAGACCTCGCATGGAAAGATCTATACCAGACTCAGGAAATTTGGAAAGCAGGACAAAGTTACTATTCAGTGTTCATCCACACCCAGACACCTAGTAACCTCCTTCCCCATGCCTTCCCTATGGCTACCCAGGGCACCTCATTATGCTGGGAAGAAATCCCAGCTTTATTAGTCCAATAAAATATATTCATTCTATATTTCAGACCCTTAATTTCACAACCTGCAGGGTGGTAATGAATGTAATGAAATAATCAAATCCTGTTACCAGGTAACTAATGGATTATCCCTCCCAGGTAATATAAAGCATTAGCTCTATTAAAAGAGAAAATCTCTAAAGAGAAAACCTAATGACAGGAATTTGTGCATCTTGGCAGGCCTCCGGGGAAGAAGATTTGGAGCCAAAAGACATTTTCATGCCCCCCATCATGTCTATTTCTCCTTCTGGGTTTCGTGTGTGCCTTAAACACATCATTGCTTGCACTTTTCTTATTTAACAATTAGCAGTAGAACAAAGTATGGCTTCTTTTAAAAAAAATCTAATGAAGTTTCCAACTCTCAATTAAAAGAAACATCTCTCCATTCATCTATTTATCCCTGCCAAGCACTTGTGTTTTGAAGCTAGAAGCTTCATTATCTGAAATTTGCAGGCAATTACTAGGTCTAGTAACTCCCAAGATGTAAGCATTTTTTCCAACAGTCTAAACTGAAAAGTGATTTTGAGTAAGTGTGTGTATATGCTTTAAGGAGAAAGCCTGCTGAGAAAAACAGGAGACATGAAGGCAGGTGGGAGAAAGGGTGGTGGGAACCATATCTGGCCATTTATTTGTCTTACTTGACATTGGGAACTCCAAAAGTATTAATGAGCAGCCCCCCATGTCCCAGGGGAAGATTTTGGATTTACAGCTTTAAACAACCACTGGCCCTCAATTTGGCACCAAGTCAAACCAAAATTTGTCATAGTTTATAATGCCTGTTAACGGAGAACATCAAAAATTAATGCTCATTAGAGTGCTCATTAATATGCACGGTGCTTGCCAGTTTGACTTAATTAAGTGAAGCACCACTTCACAATAGTATTGTGGCCCAGGAGAGAGAGGAGACTGTTCAGGTCTGAAGGGTATTCCCTATGGGACAGCATTAGCAGCTTTGCAGGATGGGGCACCTGCCAGAATCTTCCTGAAGCACTTCCTGTTAGAAAACAGAAAGCTCTTAAAGAGCAAGTACCTGTGGCCCCTGCTGTCTGATTCCACACTCCAGTTTTCCTGTTCCACAGCATTATTTGGTGAAATGAATTGAATTTGGGTCAATGATACATTCAGACTTTGGTCAAGGAAAACACCCCTAAAGGGAGAAGGAAGCTCAAAAGCTTAAGCTCAAGACAAAATATTGGGGGAGAGGGTGGTGAGAATAAAAGAAGGTGACAAAAAAAAAGGGACAGCAAATTAAAATTTGAGCTAGGGAATTAGGGTGAAACAGGAGTGAGACAGATATCCAGATACTGTCATAATTAAAGCAAAGGACACAAAGGTGAGGCGTTACTATTGGTGTGAAGACTTCTTAATTTTTTTTTTGTCAATTTGAGGTTTTTGAGGCTTTTCTTAAAATGTTCAGGAGCATCTCAAAATCAATTCCAGGGGGCCACTGTACATAAAAACTAACTCCTGAGCTCTGGAAATTATAGCCAGTGCTTTTTTGTACAGAATCTTGAACTTGAAACAAAAGAAAGGAGCAATGGAAAAAATGAGAAAAAGACAGAGGAATTTGAACCCCACTTCTACTATTTAGCACATAAACTACTGACCTTGGAGAAGCCACTTAATCTTGTTAAGCCTCAATTTCCTAGTCTGTAAATGATGAGGGTGAATTGTATGAAATTGCCATTTCATTTTTGTAGATCCAAATGTTCAAATTTGGCAATTTCATGTAGTTCAACCTAATAAAAAGATTAATCTGAAATATATAGGTAATATCATTTTTAAAGTGTAAAATGCCAAAGAACATTTATGATCAGTCATAACTGTTGATACTTCAAAAAATATGCCTGCATTATATTATGCTCCACTAGTAAGACCAGATAAAAATCAGATCAAACGTCTTCCCTAAACTTTCTCATTCAAGATTCAAGGTTAGGGTGGGCATAGCCCAGGTCTATCACTGAGAGTCAATACTATTGACACTCTTTAAGATCATTTTAAAATGCCCTGCCTTGTTTTATTAACCAATGTCATCCCAATACAGTCAATAAAAGTAAAAAAAATAATAAAACAAAAATGTTATTCTCTAAAAAAACTAAAAATAAAATGTCCTTCCTTGCATATTTATTTAGATAAATTGATATTTAACAGAAAGTGATCAATCACTTCCAAGTAGCTCCTTATGTGCATGTGCACGCACGCACACCCCCTCAGCCACCCTCTTATCTCTCTCCAAACTGACCCAAAGCCTTAGTGGAAAAATACAGTAAAGAGTGGCATCACTCCAAAGTATGAATAACAAACAATCAAAGCACTATCTAGGAGAGAAGGCAGCCCAACACGTAAAAGATTTTAATAGAGATTATGTAGGTTCTAGAAATCAGAGCAGGCAAGGAGTCTGGGCCAAGTAGACTAGGCAAGCTAGAGTCAGACCAAAAGGGAACAGGGAGATGAGGGCAAGTAGTGGGTCAGAAGCTTGATAAACAACAAATAACCAAGGGCCCATAGATGTTTAAAGACACAAACTGGGAGCTGTGTAAATGGTAGAAATGTGGAGCAAGGCAAGTGAGCAAATGTCCAAAAACTCAGAGATGTAATATTGGGTAAAGTACAATTCAAACAAAATAGAAATATCAGTTCGGGGAAGGTTCTAATTCAGTGAGGCAAAATGTTGCCTTGTCTCTCATCTGAGGAGATTGTTATGCTCCTGTAAAGGCAGGGATGAATTCTGGCATTGCCATACTAGGGCTTATGGGGAAAAATATTCAGACTACATGGCTAGTGAAGAAAGAGAGGGCTAAAAATAGCATTTCTAATGAAGGGAGGGAGGTTGTTGGTGGGGAAAAAGGGCTATGTATGTAGCCAAAGGAAAGCAGCTAGCATTAGAGGAAGTACACAGAAAGCTTGAACATACATACATGCCTCTGCCAATCAAGCTGTGAAATTCAGAATCTTTCTGAGGAGTAGCATATGATATTGTATTAGAATAATTCACCGTTCAACCCAGATAAGAGATGAATGGCATATTGTACTGGGCACACATCTCTAATAGAGATAATGCTACTCCTTTGATAGGCGCATTGTATTGTGTCTGTCCAGCAGGCAATCTGGGCATTTTTTCTTTCTTCCTAAGTCTGAGCTTCATTCTCAAGCAAACTGACAGTAGGGAATTTTGGTAATAACTTGACACCCTGCTTTCGCCCTTTCCTGCTCTGAAAATATTCCCTCTCTGGGCTCTTTGTTCAGAGACATATTAGTCTGAATTTACATTTGTTGGATTTCATTATTTCTACACTCATTGTTGCACTTCAAAATATAGCATTCTCCAAACTTGGGATTTTCTTTACTGCATCGTCTTCCAGCTCATTAATGTAAATAATAAGGATCATGATTTCTGATGCTGTTCCCTTTCAGAACCATATTAATAATTCATTTCCAGCTTGACAAAGTCCTTTCAGCAGCTGCTTTGTTCAAGGCTTTGCTCCTCACAGTGGCAATAGGTCAATTGTCTTATGGTGAAATTGAACTAGAGGGCCTGAGAAGGGCATTTGTATTCCCCACATGTGACCATGGGGGATTAACAGTGTGGGGGAAAATGCACTGAAGTCCACTTCTAAGACTCTCTCTGGAGATTTAGCCTCCTGTTCCCTTGTTCTTTCCAAATCTGTTCTTTTTAGCATTAATTATGAAGACAACGAGCTCAGCACCAAAGTGTAGGAGCTGAATTCCCAGTTACACACAGGGAAAAAAGTCTGTCAGTCAAGATAGCTTTTCTCTCACTCAGAGCAGATATTATAATGGTCTAGTGAGGTCATTTATGGGTGCCTGGGGCATGCAGTGGTACATTTAGCATCCTGTGCATAGGAGGAACTTAGATTTCTGCTGACTAACTTAGTTATAGTTTCTGGCTGGGAAAATTGTACCAGGGACAAGGACTGGTGGGGTGATACACACCATAATCATCACCACTCCCTTTGCAATCAGATACTCCTATGGAATATTTAGTGAGACATATAAATTTAATACATAAAATTGAAGATTTGAAGAGCCACAGACAGGGGTATGTAAACAGCCAGCTCTAGACTGAAAGCCATAGGCTGTGTAACACCCAAACATTCTGGAGAGACAACAGTGGCCTTTTGCAACGTGGTGGTAACAGAATGTGAAGAAGAAGCAGGGTGGGAAAAAGTTAATGGGAGCTTTGAGTGATCAAAGAGCAGCACCCAGTACCAAACTATCCATAGGGAAGACAGCTAAGAGGAAATAATCTTGTCTTGGGAAAGCAAAGGGCACTGACTCTGAAGACAGAATTGGAAACCAGTTTTAAGATGGTCACCCATGGCTTCCCATTCAGCTCAACTCATTCTTTGTTCCCTCTGTGAATGGGAGTTCACTTGTTTCATATCCAGCCTATACCACATCTGAGTATACTAAAAAAAAATAATAAAATAAAAATAAGAGATGAGACTGAAAATGCTAATTATTGGAATCAAACTCATACAAACTGAAAGACCAGAGGTAAAAGCACTGTTCCTTGAATGTTGCATGTTTAGGGAACATAACTGCTGGGGGATCCAGCCCTTTAAGAAGACCCTTATCCTGATACCCTCTTTCCCCCAACAATCTTATCAGGACCTATTATATCCTTTGCCTTCAAAACATTCATAGTCCTGCTCTTCACTAGCTATAAGGGACAGTAGTATGGTTAAGTAGACAAATATCTACTAGAATGGGTGACATATACCCAAAATAAACATAACATTCTGTGCTATCAGAGGTAGCATAATATAATGGTTAAAAGTACAGACTCTGGAGCCAGATTGCCTGGGTTTGCAATCCTGTCTCTGCCATTTGCTAGTTGTGTGTTTTCTGGCCACTTTCTCTTTCCTCATCTGTAAAATAAAAATACTTAAAATAATACCTATGCCATAGGATGGTTGGTTACAAGGAATGTTTGTGTTAATACCTATGAGGTCCTCAGACAGTGCCTAGCATGTAGTAAGTGCTGCATAAGTGTTTATGAACTAGACATAGTTTATTTAAATTGCTTTAAAAGTTCCCAAATACATGATCTTTAATGGTGGGCCTAAGGCACTGCATAAAAAAATAAATAAATAAATAAATAAATAAAATAAAAAAAGATGTCTTGGAGCACTCTCACATCCATTACTTGGATAACCACCTACCACTAACAATGTCCTAAAACCCTTAGAAATCTATCAAGAATGGGCTGACTGCTCATGATTCTCCATCTTCAGTGATTCTTCTCATTGAAAATACCCAGGACACAAGCTAACAAGCTAAAAAGCAAAAGCTATGGTTATTGATGCCTCATCTCCAGACCTTTGCCTCCTGTCTGCTTTTGCTAAGTACTTTCAGCTAAACACAAATCAGATTCAGAGCCCCATTAACAGTGTTGTAGATCACAGATGCAACTCCCTGCTTGATAACCTCCACCCTTCCATTCACCTCCCTGTTTCCTGCTGAATCAACTGATGTTCCAGGCCAGGTGGTTAAGGGTATTTTAGTAAGTCACCAGCATGGGTCAATCTCTCACAGTTTGTAGGGCTATGGAAGAAGGGAGAATGTAAATATAGTAGAGGTCGGTCCAACAGAAAACAGGACCCAATCTTATATGAAAAGATTTTGCCTCATATATGATAAGACTCCCAATGGGAAGCCTGACATCAAATAGATAGCTGTAAAAAAGCTATTGCTTCATTGTGACCTGAGCAAAGGCCAAAGAATGATGAAATTAATGGGATTTTGATTCTTCTGGTTTGGTAATAAGTGGAAGAATCTTATGAGAAACAAGAACATGATGGAACACACTGAGAACCAGGGCCTTGGAAGTATTTTGTGCCCACTTTCTGACAAAGACACATAACTGGTACAAATAGGCACAAAACTGGATTATTCACATTATGAAGACCATCATTTGGCAAGCATTTTGAATATAGACATTAGAACCAGGTATAACCTGAAACAAAACTAAGACATCCTTTCCATCTTTATGTTGTTTCCATCCCTCTGTGTCTCCTATTCCCAATACCCTTATATTGACCTCTGGTTTCCTAAGGGTCCTGTCCCCAAAATTTGTCATCTCAAAGAAACTCCACTATCCTATCACTTACCCATATATTGGCAATATATTCCACTAATTCCCACCCACCATTTTGCTCCTCTAACTTAGCTTTTACACTACTATTTTGTAATCTGCTTCCTAAAGTATTAGCAATTTAATAAGCAAAAGTGTGTGATGGTATCAAAGACTGAAAATGAATTAGTGTCATCTTTATTTGGTATAGTATAGGAGACCGTTCTGTGTGGCGTGGGCCCAGCCTGGGCCCAGCTCCCACTCGGAAAAGCCAGTGGAAAGCAAGGTCTGGCACACAGGACCCACGCCCACAGATAGGTTCTCCCGTGGGGAATCAGTCCTGCATTCTACCCAGGCCACTTTGAGACTTGCTTTTTGCTAAAGCTCCCTCACCCTGAATTAAGGCAGCAAATGTTTACTGTAAATCTTTAAAGTAACTTCCTAAAATCTATGCTAAACCTTCCAAGGACAAGTGTAACCAGTTCAACCACTTTTCAATTTACATTTGCAAATATCCTTCCTTTTTAATGTAATTAGCAACATCCTCTCCTTTGTTATCTGTAAAAGATAACCAAAGCCAACCTGAGCATAGTAAATGAGGATCATCCTCAATGTAATGGGCCCAGAAAAGCAATAAAAGCCTGTCAAGGCAAGGGTCAGAGCACTCTCCCCTTGAGAGAGTGGCCATGCCGTCCCTTTTCTTCCACAGGACTCAGTAGTCCATATGAATTTGTCTCATCTCAGCCACAACATCGCAGACACTGCAGGCCAGTGTCCACATCAGTATAGCAGAGGCTGTTAGCTGTCCTCCAAAATGTATTCTCCTTTTTCCCCCCTGGTAATATCACTAGACTACATTCCCCAGCTTCCCTTGTACTTAGATGAGAACATGTGATTAAATTCTAACCAATGACATGTGAGAATAAATTCTAGGCACCACCTCCAGAAAGCTTTGACTTTTTAAGAAAATGGTTTGACTCTCCAGGTTCACTCTTCTCTTCATCAGCTGGGTGTAGATGCCAATGAAGTCCTAAAGAATCAAGGGGCCACAAGATGGGTAAAATTCAAATCTCTAAATGACTATGGAGAAGAGAACCATCTTACTGGCTAGAAAACACACAAGCTGCTATGTGAGCAAGAAATAAACTATTGCATCTAGACATTACATACTTGGATTGACTCATTGTCACAACCTAGCCTAGTCTAATCTTACTAAGACCTGTGGAATGTCTGTACTTTTACAGATGTCTGCTATAGACATAATCCCCTATCTCAAAGAGCTGAATTTCTAATAGAAAATTTCAGGTATCATTAAAGAAGATTTTAGGAGTAGAGGTTTTTGCAGTACCTATAACATCATCTACACAGACAAATCATAGATGGATTCAACTACAAAGTATGACGTGAGAGGAAGCTGGATGAAGCAAAAGACCCATTAAGTAGAATAGGTGCTGAGGGAACCTGACCAGAATGCAGAGGCTGGCCTCCGCCAAAGCAGTTCTGATTTTCAGAGCAGCATTCTCAGCTTCAAGCAGTGATCAGAGGAAAGAGATCCAACCCAGCAACAAAAACTTCTAGAAAATTTCCAAACCCAGAAGCCAATTACAGTGTCTGTCATCATCATGACTTGTCTACATCTTGCCATAGGATATCGTGGTGTGGCCTGGGGAAGAGTCTAGGGAGAGAAGATTGGCAGGAGGTAGACAAGGTTCAGAGTGGAGACACAGCCCTAGAGGTACACAAGGCAGAATTACCAACTAAGCTGTACGCTAGGAGATTAAAGCAAAAATCACCTAGAAAAGGGAAGGGAAGCACTGCAATTGAGGGGTGGAATGAATACATAAAGTTCACTTCTGACTCAGTGTTTCAACCTCCATTAAAGAGGTCTGAGGTTGCTGGTATATTTTTTTATCATTTTAGAAATTTATTTAGGAATAGGATAACGAGTGGTTTGGGATTCAAGTGGGGCCCATCAAAAGAGTACCAAGGCACTAGGGAAGGTAAAGGCAAGGGAAATGTGGGAGGAAATGACAATTTAAAGATCAGGCTATTAGCTAATGTCAACGCTGGCCAGCAAATCTTTATATTCATTAGAAAGGCATGGCTAATGTTAAAAAGGCATAATATCATCTTCATTAAATCAGTACCATTTAAGAACAGAACTATTAGCACATTTAAGCACGCGTGGCCAGGACCTCTCTTACAGGTTAGTGAGCAAATCTTCTGTGTCCTTGCAAGATTCTGCATTAGCCAGATTCAAAGAATTTTCCTGCTAATATTGGTCATGGCCAGAGTTGGGACTTCATCTGTAGACATTGTTTTTAAAAACAGGCTTTCAGTCTCATTTTGCAATAGTGATCATTTCTGACACTGGATTGTTTGCTGTACATTTATTATCTGTCTCCCTCTGAGCCCTTTCACAGCAGCTGAAGTACTCCCTCTGACGGTCTCTAGGTTTCACTCACAACTAAGAACAGGGCATTGTTCTGTTGGATTTTTTCCTCACAATGCTTCTAACAACCCCCAAAGCTGGAACTCTGACAGCACGTAGTTCAAGGTTTGATTTAGCTCATTGGGTCCTTTTCTGCAGAGAGAAAAAAGAAAGAAACTGGTATGATTTCTATTGGAAGTTGGAATACACATTAATGCACAAATATACGATGTAGATATAATGCATGCATAATTTAACAACTTTTTCCTCCCTGATTCTAAAAGACTTTGCTTACAGAACACTTTGCAGAATTCAAATAAATTTTAAACTGTTGTCTTGCCAACCTGGGATGGGATAGTATCAGTGATGCCTTACAGAGGAAAGGGAATTGCAGTGTCCAATCACTCCAAGAAGGAAGCTGGCCATAAAGTGCGATATGAACAGCAAAAGGCCAGCCCCACCATACAAAGCCCTGAAATTACAACCATTTGTGTCAAAATGTTTGCAAGAGCCAGGAAAAAAATCCACAGGCATTTCCCCTTGAGCAGTCAGGTTTGTAAAGCCCCTGTGACACCTTGTGCCACACTTTGTCACTAATCAGGTATTGTCTTTCCTCTACTCCGTGCATTCTTTCTATCCCACAGAACCTGTGGGTACTGTCTTATCCCTAAGATGAGCCCCACAGCCTCTTCGTGCTTTGTTCCAACACTATACTTCACTCCACCAAAAAAATGAGTAGTAAAAACCATAGCCCTTCCTTCTGAACATCATAGTGATGCAATCATTTTAAAATAACAGTTTTCAAACACCAGCTTACAAAATAGGACTAGGTTTTGATGAAGTCTCACTGGTATTTTACAAAATTAGAAAAATAAAATCAGTGTAATGACTGTTTGTCATAAAGCTAAATGTATTCAATTAAACAGACTGTCCATTATTTTTTATTATATCCTTCTACTTCCATTGTGGGGGAGGGGAGCATTAAAGTACCCTTTGTTTTATGAAACTATGGTGCTAGTAGCTGGTGATTGAGATTCAGCTTGTTTTTGTATTGTTTTTGCTTTGAAAAAATAAAAATAATCCACCTGGAAGAGGTAAGGTAGGTATAAAAATATTAACTAGTTTATCAATTTTTTTTCCTTTAAGCACACCGGGAATGGGAGCTGCTTCAGTGAGAGGAGGACACAGAGGGCCAAGAATGAAAAACTCAGCTTAAACACCACAGGTGAAGTGTTTTTTGAGAACTGTGCCCTGGAAGGCAGTGAAAAGAGAAAGAGGATAGTGGCAGAAAAGGACCTGGGGATATACTGAAGATGAACTCTTTTTGATTTTATATTGAATCTCAACTCTAACTGCATCCCTCTCTTGCCTGATTATAGTGACTCTCAAAACTGCACATTGGGATATGCTGCACTAACATCATTTGGAAATAAGACTCAAATTTTATTCTGATGGCAATTAAATTTCCGATTACCTGGAAGGCAAACACAATTATGCAAATTATAGATGGAGACTGACTAATGGCTGGAGTGGGGGGGGGGGGAAATGGAGACAACTGTACTTGAACAATTTAAAAAATGTTGAAAAAAAATCACATAACCAAAAAATTGGAAGCAGAAAAAAATAACGAACTCAAGTGGTTATCACTTCAGAACCTGACATTTTGCAGTTCCTTTCCGTTTTTAAAGGCTGCAGTGAAATTTAGTTTAACTGGACATTGTGAGTTATAGGACTGAACTCCATTAATTTTTGGAATATAAAATGTTAGTTTAGCTTATCTGAAAATTGATCTTCTCCCAAGACTATCCCCTTTAATCTTTTCTTTCTCTACTTCTTCACAAATGTATTATCTAATTCAGTCACTATATTATTTATTACCTATTATTATTTATTAATTCACAAACACTATAATTCAGCAATAGAATTTTTGCTGTAATGCTTTTCAGTACATTTGCATACTGAATAAAACCATATTGATTCTAAAGGATTTTTATGCTCTAGAAATGCTTGCTGCAGACAAATTTGCAGACCAATTTTTATTTGGTTTCCGAAGACATTATTTTGACATGATTTCAACTGACGCCAACAAATCAAACCAAGTTCTGCAACAAATGCCTTCTTAATGGGTTTTGCACTATTTGTTTTAGTTGACACCATTTATTATAATTTAACAGTGTTTCCTTCCCAGGAAAGTCCAAAATCAATAAAAAATGGTGACATATGTTTGTATTTATTTGGAAATACAAATGCAACCAAAGGGCTCTGTCAGTGTACGATTAATAGGGTACAAGATGTTGTGGTTTGGGGGCATCTGATTGTCTGTCTTGTAATATGAATTTTGAAATAGCTTGGGATCCCTGCTCCTCAACTTTCAGGGTAGGATAGAATTTCACATTAACGATAAATCACCCTTGATATGTGGTTTTCTGTTTAAATTTGCCACAATGTAGCTTCGTAAGTTCACAAGGGGAGGCGGAGTGGGACCACGTGTGGGATGAGGAAAACACCAGGCTAGTAATAAAATATGAAGACAAAGAAATAAACACATTTGAAATGCTATTACTAAGAGAGATGCTGAAACTGACATAGCTGTCTTTTCTTCCAAGTGTCACGGTGCACATGCTGGCAACAGAAATCCCTAAGCCAGAAATTGGACACAGAAGTTCAATATCAGGTTCTCCTCACAACAAGCCTCTGGCCTTTTTAGATAAATTCATCTTTATATTAACAGTAGGGAAATATGATTAAGAATTCCAAGGAGAAAATATACTCTGCTCTGGGCCTGACTGCCAACCTTTTCACAAATACATTTTCAGGATCTGTCTGTTTCTTGACCCAGGTTCAGTCCCTCAGTTCTCTTCTGCTGACCAGGTACAAGTGAAATTCTATCATAGAATTATAGCATCTCATGGTTAGAAGGATCTTAAAAGTCATCTAGTTCAGCAGTTCCCAAAGGCTAGTCCAAGGACTAATGCCAGCCAAATTCTAATGAAATTTCACAGGGCTGTGAAAAATAAGGGCAATGTGGTAGAAAGGTAATTTTATTAAAGGACTTCATTCTTTTGGGGGGTATGAAATGGTAGTGTTCAAATGGTAGGGTTTTTTTCTTACTATCCTCATTAGAGAGTGAACCTTCATTTCTTGTGTCAGATATCCATGGGAAGAGAGCCCCACTAGAATAATACTCCTGTTTCCCTTACCCCTCATTTACTCCTCACCATACAAGAAGTGCATTATTTGATTTAATAAGTTTCAAAGAAGGAACTGAACATCTTCAACTTGCCCCTTTCTACATTTCTCACATTCCTTTTTTATGCAAACTGATGCCTGCAGTTTATTTTATTATATTTTTTATTTTGTTTATTGTTGTTGTTACAGTTGCCCCAATTTTCCCATTGCTCTCCCCTGCCCTGCCCACTCCCCTACTCCCCCAGTCAATCCACACCCTATTGTCCATGTCCATGGGTCATTTATAATTGTTTTTTAACTAGACCCTTCGCCTTCCTTCCTCCCTTATCCCACTCTCTCTTCCCCTCTACTCCCTATCAGTTTGTTCCTTGTTTCCATGCCTCTGTTTCTATTTTGCCCATTTGTTTGTTTTGTTCATTAGATTCTTGATGCAGGTGAAATCATATGGTATTTGTCTTTCGCCACCAGGCTTATTCCACTTAGCAAAATACTCTCCAGTTCCATCCATGCTGTCACAAAGGGTAGGAGCTCCTTTCTTTCTGCTTCATAGTATTCCATCATGTAAATGTACCATGGTTTTTTGATCTATTCATTTGCTGATGGGCACTTAGGTTGCTTCCAGTACTTGGTTATTGTAAATTGTGCTGCTATGAAATTGGGGTGCATAGATTCTTTTGAATTGGTGATTCAGGGTTCTTAGGATACAATCCCAGCAGTGGAATCACTGGATCAAAAGGCAGTTCCATTTTTACTTTTCTGAGGAAATTCCATACTGTTTTCCACAGTGGCTGCACTAGTCTACATTCCCACCAACAGTGCACTGGGGATCCCTTTTCTCCACAACCTCATCAACAGTCATTGTTTGCTGATTTGGTTATGATGGCCATTTTAGCCAGTATAAGGTGGTATCTCATACTGTGGTTTTAATTTGCATCTCTCTGATGTCTAGTGATGCTGAGCATCCATTCATATGTCTACAGGCTATCTGTATGTCCACTGTGGAAAAGTGTTCAGGTCTTTTGTCCATTTTTTAATTGCACTGTCTTCCTGGAGTGAAGTCATGTGAGTCCTTTATATATTTTGGAGATCAAACCCTTCTCCAAGGTATTATTGGCAAATGTATTTCCTCCTATGGTTGGTTCCCTTTTCATTTTGGTGATATTTTCCTTAGCTGTGCAGAAAGAAGCTTTTTAATGATGAAGTCCCATTTGTTTATTCTTTCCTTTCTGTCCCTTGTTGTAGGAGACGTATCAGTGAAAATATTGCTGCATGGAATATCTGAGATTTTCCTGCCTATGTTCTCCTCTAGGACTTTTTTATAACCATTTTATAAATGAAACCATAAGCCACATTAAATCATTTTAACAATGTTGTTAAAAGGAGGTGACAGAAACCTGAACTTCAACTAAAATGAGCACTTGTTTTAAGTAAATTCACCCACATTTTAATTTACAAAATTCATGAAGAAGATCATTTAATTTACTTTTTGAAGTATTAAGAATGTAACATAAGGAATTTTCATGCTGGAGTACCTTTTGTTGAAACAATGTACTTAGTGGTGAGATATACCATCACACCTACATGTTCTAGATACTATCTAGACCCATAGGAAGAGTGAACATGTATGCTCAGGATATCAAACAGGGTTAGGATAAATCCTTTTCCTAAAGAATGGTAAAAGGAACAGTGGACTTATGGCATAAGAGACACCCCCAAATAAAAACACCTTCCCCCCAAACAATTATGGCACCAATGCCATATTAGAACTGTCTTCTTGACAACTAGCTCTCTGTATTTGTACGATAATATATTCCATTTGGCGAGGGGAGATGAGGTGCACTTAGGAACACATCTCCAGTGTTCTAATGTAAGGCAACAATAAAACAATATTTGTTTACCAGTCCACATTGTTGGAACATATCAACTTGGTCAAGCAGCACACACTGATAGATGTTGAAATTAAAGAAATTTACTGTTCTAATGCCTTCCATGTACTGAATATGAGTTCCATTCCTAAAAATAATGCTTATTTTAAAGATTGAAGTAAGCCCTGGCTGGTGTTGCTCAGTGGATTGAGTGCCGGCCTGTGAACCAAAGGGTCACCAGTTTGATTCCCAGTCAGGGCACACGCCTGGGTTGCTGGCCAGGTCTCCAGTTAGGGGCGTGCAAAAAGCAACTGTTACAGACCCAAGGTGGGGTGAACGATATACTGTTACCGAATGGACCCACCCTTGTGCTCCGGGAGTCCCCCGACCCGTACTAGGTTCACCTTGCCCACCGCCAAGGAAAAGATGTCTCTCAATGCCGGAGATTGGTGAAAAGGAAAGGGATTATTTATTTAAAGAGTTACACAAACTTAAGAGTAATAACTTAATGTCTTCATTGAGATCCCAAAATCCATTAGAATACCCACAAATGTACACAGTCCTTCCTTCCCCCTCTGACCAGTCTGGGGTACCGTATCTCAGAAAAAGAAATAGAAGGCCATGGTTCTTCTCCGCCCAAGCTGTGTGGTCCCAAAAAAACCCCGCATGGCTGCCATGCCTGGGGTTAAATCCCAGCACAAATCTTCCTCTGCCGCACCATTTCCAACCCCTCCCACAATTGGCCACAGCTGCCAGCATTCCCGTATTTTTCCAGCTTTACTGGGCTGTCACAGTAAGTCCAGGCAAGTGCGGCCCTGTGGTGTGCAGCCAATCATCTCCAAGCTCTTACACAGGCTCTGTAACCAGGGGGAGTTGCCTCCCAGTTACATCAGGGGTTGAAGTCACTCCCATCCCCCTGGCTCACAGCATGGCCACAGCTGTTTAACATCTCTATGAAACCAGTTAAAGGTTATAGATATGTTAAATGACCGTGCCAGAGTTTAGCTGCTCAGCTATTGCTGTGCAAAACAGCTCTCAATGGCCCTGCTCCATGTGTCCCATTCCCCAGCTCAGACTTGTGGGGGTGAGGACATTCTATATATATTTTTTTCTAATATTTCCTGACACCCTGAGTTCTGGAACCCATTACAAATCCCTATTTTGGGGTCCCCCTTGGCTGCACCCTGTTACACAACCACACATTGATGTTTCTCTCTCTCTCTTCCCCTCCTCTAAAAATAAATAAATAAATAAAATCTTTAAAAAAAAAGACTGAAGTAAAAATGATTGAAGACAATTGGGGAGAAGAAAAGAAAAATGACAGCAATAGAAAGATGCTTAATCAAACTGACTTGAAACAATATTTAAGAGTAATTATCTTACTCTTTTAATTTCTGTATAATTTTAAGTATATTTTATTGATTATACTATTACAGTTGTCCCAATTTTTTTCTCCCCTTTATCCACCCCTGCCTGCAACCCCTACCTTCCAACATTCCCCCCACCCCCACTTACTTCATGTCCATGGGTAGTACATACAGGTTCTTTGGCGTCCCCATTTCCTATACTATTCTTAACCTCCCCCTGTCTATTTTATGCCTACCAATTGTGCTTCTAATTCCCTGTACCTTCCCCTCCAATCTCCCCCTCCCTCTCCCCACTGATAACCCTCCACATGATCTCCATTACTGTGATTCTGTTCTGTTCTAGTTGTTTGTTTAATATTTGTCTTTGTGTTTAAGTTCAGTTGTTGATAATTGTCAGTTTGTTGTCATTTTACTGTTCATAGTTTTTGATCTTCTTCTATTTCTTAGATAAGCCCCTTTAACATTTCACATAATAAGGGCTTGGTGATGATGAACTTCTTTAACTTGACCTTATCTGGGAAGCACTTTATCTGCCCTTCTATTCTAAATGATAGCTCTGCTGGTAGAGTAATGTTGGATGTAGGTCCTTGCCTTTCATAATTTTGAATACTTCTTTCCAGCCCCTCATTGCCTGTAAGCTTTCTTTTGAGAAATCAGCTGATAGACTTATGGGAACCCCTTTGTAGGTGACTGTGTCCTTTTCTCTTGCTGCTTCTAAGATTCTCCCCATATCTTTAATCTTGGGTAATATAATTATGATGTGCCTTAGTGTGTGCTTCCTTGGGTCCAACTTCTTTGGGACTCTCTGAGCTTCCTGGATTTCCTGGAAGTCTATTTCCTTTGCCAGATTGGGAGAGTTCTCCTTCATTATTTTTTCAAATAAGTTTTCAATTTCTTGCTCTTCCTCTTCTCCTTCTGGCACCCCTATTCGGATGTTGGAATGTTTAAAATTATCCCAGATGTTCCTAAGCCTCTCCTCATTTTTTGGAATTCTTGTTTCTTCATTCTGTTCCAGTTGGATGTTTATTTCTTCCTTTTTTTCCAAACCATTGGTTTGAGTCCCCATTTCTTTCCTTTCACTATGGGTTCCCTGTATATTTTGTTTTATATCACTTGGTGTAGCCTTCATTTCTTCCTTCATTTTGCAACTGAGCTCAATCAGTTCTGTGAGCATCCTGATTACCAGTGTTTTGAACTCTGCATCAGATAGTTTGTCTATCTCCTTGTCACTTAGTTCCTTTTCTGGAGTTCTGATCTGTTCTTTCGTTTGTGCTGTATTTCTTCATCTCTGTGCACCTGTTATGTTGTAAGGAGGCAGAGCCTTAGGTATTCACCAGGATTGGACAACCTTCTTTGCTGTGTTATAGCACAGTCTGTGGGGGAAGGGTCAGAGAGGGAACAGTGCCGCTTGCTTGCTCGGGTCTAGCCCCACTTTCCAACAAACTCTCCTGTGATACTGGGAGTTTCTCCCATCTTTGCAATTCCCACAGTATTTTACAGGTAAAGTTTTTGAGTCTTTAGTTTCCTGGTCAGCCAGCCCCGCCTCACCTGCCCTTTCCTCCAGCTAGCTGCCTGTGCATCCTCTCCACCCAGCTGCCCATCTCTGCCCCTCCTACCAGTCTGGGTGAATGTTTCTTTAACTACTTGGTTGTCGGAGTTCCATGCATTTTGACTTTCTTCCAGTTCTGGTTGTTTACTTTTTTAATTGGTTGTTATCCTTCTTTTGGTTTTGCAAGGAAGCAAAGTGTTTCTTCCTATGCCTCTATCTTGGCTGGAACTTCTCAAATAATAATTTGCTTATAATTTTCATGGCTGAGCTTGCTATGGAAATTGTACCTTTGGTTTTGTTCCAAACTAATTGCCACTTATTATATTCTGTATCTATTCCTCATGGTTACTAGTCATGTGTATCAGTCAATAGGCCCTTTTGATTTCAGTATATGGGGCTCCAGGTTTGGGATTACCAAGATGTTTTCCCTTTTCCACCTAGAAACCACTTATCTATAGGCAGGACTGAAACCCAGTAAGGTCAATTGTCTTATCACAAGACACTAAGGAATACAAATTTAGCCTAAGACCCCTCCCACCTCAACTGCCTTGGCTGTACTCACTTTTTCCCTCTATTACCTTTTACCCCCTGCATTCCATGAGTTTATGTTTAATCCAGGTTGCTCAGAGACCTTCCCTTCCCTTCTGCCCTAATTGGTTCAACAACCCTTTCCTCTTGAGTGTTTCCTTCCCCTTGGGGGTTTTGCTCTCTGTTTTTCAAGATGATGACAAATTATCCTTTAATAGAATCCCCTAGTAAGGGGAATTTACCACAGTTAAGAGTTCCAACTCCAGAGTTGGACTGAAATGCATTATAATCTGTCATGTAGTGGTTGAATGATTTGTGGGCACACTACTTAACCACTTTGAGCCTTGGCTTTCACATGTCTAAATGGAGATAATCATACTTACATGATATGGTTATTGGGAGGAGTAACTATAGAAAGGTGAGAAAATGCCTGATTCTCAGATTTTTGGCTTGAGTATCTGAGTTGGATGAGTTTTGAGGATATATGGTTTATGGTGCCTATGAGTCATGAAGGTAATGCTGCCCCTGTGTCAGTTGAAAATATTGGTTGGGGCTCAGTATGGAAAGGTCAGACCTGGAGACACAGACATAAAAGTCATCAGACTACATCGATACTGCAGAGTAGATGGGATTGCCCAAGGGAAAAGTATAAAGTGAGGAGTGCCAAGAGTTATGGTCAGGGCTCTGAAGCACAGCAACAATTAGGAGGTGATCAGAGGAAGAAGGTCCAGCAGGGGAGACTGAGGACTGGCCATAGAGAAAAATAACCAGTAAGGGTATGGTGCCATTAACCAAGAGAGTGGAGAATTTGAAAATAAGTTAACCAACAGTGTCAAATACCACAGAGGTGTCAGCTGAGATAAGAAAAAAAAATAGTTTACTGAATTTAACAGGTAGGGGTCAATGAATTTTGCCGGTGTTACTCTAGTGAAGTGGTAGGGAAAGAAGCATAACTCTTGGATACACTTTTTGAAGAACTGTAAAGTATTTTAATGCATATAGAATGTGGTTTCTCAGTAGACTACTAGAATATGTTTCCATTAGAAGTGATTGACAAGCGCTAAGCAGACAGTCCGTTAAAAGAGAGCCCAACTCTCTGGACTGACTACCTCCACAGAAAACTCCACAGAAAGGACTTTTGTTTAAGCAGATTAAGCAACAGCTAATGACTCTGGGAATGTTGCTTCTTACTATGTAAAGGGACACACTGCTTTGTGTACAGTGTGGTTAATAATGAATTAAAATTTTAAGTCTGTTGCTGCACAAACTGATTATAATGTAACATAAGATTAAATGATCATTCTTGTTTTAACCCAGATTTTACTGCAACTAAAAGAGTGAGGTCCATTATGTAAACTGCAGGCTGTTAACTTGGCATGAAGCAATTACAAAGTACCTTTACTCTAATTCAACAGAATCTATTAAATAAATAGGTCTGTGGATAATACAACTAAATTTCATGGCCTGGAGCTCTTTTCTATAAGCATTCATTGAACGAATTATACATGAAGCTAGGCTAAGCTTGTTGAAATAAAAAAAGCCATCTTGTGAAGAAAATTTAGAGAACTGGATATATTTAGCCCAGAGATGAGCCAACTCAAAGTAACATGAGTACTTCTTCAAACATGTGACCTGTGAAAAAATGACAAGAAACTCATGGCCCAAAAACCATTCTAGGAATTATTAGTGGACTCTACATAGCTATAAATTTGCACTTAACAAAGAAAAGTCCCCATTAGTAATAGCTATCCCAAGATAGATAGGCCACCTCATGGATGAGTAAGTTCCCCAGCACTGGGAGTATCCTAGCCAAAGATAAATTGTCATTTGTCTCAGGTGCGATAAAAACAATGTAGCTGGATCAAGTCAAATTATATTCAGTTGTATGTAACAGAAAGAAAGCAAACATATCAGATAATAAAACAATTGCTTGAATACTATAGACATATATTTCTCTTTCACAGGAAAAAGGTTGGGAGGTAGGCCGTCCAAAGCTGCAGCCTATCACCTTGGTGTCATCATAGACCTAGTTTCCTACCTTTCCATTGTAATATCCCATCACTTGTCTTTTACCCTCAAGGTTTCCTAATTGGACCCTTTAAGATCCAACCATCATGTCCTCAGTGAAGGACCTAAACAAGAAATGCAGAAAAAGAAAAAAGGGCCCTTCTTAAATGTGCTACCTTCCTCTTACTGTAGAAGCCTCACTATAACTTTCACATGAAACCTTTCTTCCATATCATTGCCTAAAAGTTAGTTTCATGGCTTTGGATATCTGCAAGGAATTCAGGAAAAAATAATATTTTATTCTGGATAGAAAGATATCCACCTGAAAACTAACATTCTATACCTAAGGAGAAAGAGAAAAGATGTTGGAGTAGGCAATATCTGTGACACATCAGCCATCTGATGAGTTTGAGTTGAATGAAGCTTAAGGTTGTTTCCAACCTTTGGTTTGTGTGCAGTTAGAGTGGTTTTCTTTTTTTCTTGATGGATTTGGATTAATCTAGGGCCTGAAACTGTTAATCTCATTGGTTGAAATCTCTCTTTCTCCCTGGCCAGTGAGGCTCAATTGGTTGGAGCATCATTCCACTGAAAGGTTGTGG